>NW_020176571.1:5976337-6000726 GCF_003031525.2 Neophocaena asiaeorientalis asiaeorientalis
AGGCCTCCAGCCCAGAACATTCCCTTCCACCACCACCCCCCCTTCCCGCCCCGCACCCCTTCCTCCCGCCTCCAGTTGGAGCCGGGCCTCACCAGCCCATAATATTCCCCTGTCTCCTAAGGCTGTTCCAGCCCATAATACTCTCCCTGTCTCCTAAGGCCTCTCCATCCCATAATACTGCCAGACGCCTGACCTGTGGGCCAAACCCCAGCCCGTTCCACACATCGAGGCTGTGTCAGCGCCGCCGGTCTCCCAGCCTGTCCCTCCCTCCTCCCTCCCCAGCGCTCTCCCTCCCAGGCTGTCTCCCGCCCTCCGGCCCTGGGCCCCTCTCCCGGCCCCACCCTGTGCCTGCCTGGGCCCTCACTTCCCCTCCAGCCTCCTCTTTTGCCCTTTCTCCCTTGACTGGTTCTTCAGCCCATGGCCCCTCTCCTCTCCCTTTCAGGCACTTTCCCACCCACTCTTCTGTCTGTGGGGTGGACAGCAAGGCCGGTGGGGAGAGAGTGCCCCCAGAGGGCGACAGGCCAGTCACTGCCCCTGCCTCCTTGACCAAGCACCATGGCAGCTGGCCCAGCCTGCCTCACTCACCCATCCCTGGTCCTGGTTCTGAATGCCCGCAGAGCTCTATCTGGGTGAGGATTCACCTGGAACCCCTGCTGTCTTCCAGAAACACTCCCGCTGAGCATCACAAGCAGACTTTACTAACAGCATCTTCTCCCCACACCCTGGCTGGAAAGAGAGATCCACCTTATGGGATGTCTCTCAGGTGCCTTTCAAAGGTGACCTCATTGACCCTCACTACAACCCAATAAGTAGATATTATGATCCCCATTTCACAGAAGAGAAAATGGAGGCTCAGAGAGGTTAAATAGCTTCTAAGGTCACGTTGCCAAGAAGTGACAGAGCTGAAATTAGTACCCAGGTTTGTTTGATTGCGAAGTTCTGAGAGCCTTCGGGATTCCCCGAGCCCCTGGGAGAAACTTCACTTTTCAGTGTTTCCAGGGCTCCTCTGGAAAAGATAGCATGGTGACAGTTCCCCAGCCTCCCTTGTCTCCAGGGTCTCCTGAAAGAAGGGAGAAGGAAGGCTCCATGTGAGATTAACCTCCCCCTCCCCATTTCTTCCAGGGGACCCCAAGTGGCAACCCCACAGGGACTTCCCTCAGGACGGTCCAGGGCTAACAAGCATCTCTTCCCTTTTAGGATCACTTACCTTTCCCTTGGTTCTCCTGAACTTTTTGTTTTATCTCAAGACCAATGATTGTTAATCTTCCCCCAACTACTCTCAGTGCATGGAGGGACCATTCTACGGAGGAGACAGACTTTGAGGAGAACCAAGGGGAAGTGTCCTCTTCAGTTTAGCTGGTGGACAATCAGGAATTCGCTGTCTTGGAGATGTTGGGTACATCCCAGCTGGGGGAGGGGAGTCATGGCCAAGTGCCTGAAGGCTGAGCCATCCTGCCTTGGGTGCCACCTACGAGCCATTCCCTTCTGAGCCCTCGATGCGGTGTGTTTTAGGACCCACCACCGTTGGAACGATGAATGAGCCCAGTTCTCAGCGCTCACACAGCCACACCGGGAAGGGGCAGGTATGCTGTAGGGTGCGTGGGTTAGGAGCGGGGAGGAAAAGCTGCACAAGGTGGCCAGAGATGACACAGTAGACTCAAGGTGAGAGAGTGGTGGCCTACATGAGGAGGGAAGGAGAGGAAAGGAAACCAGGGAGCGGTGGGTGTAAGGGAACCAGGGATGGGAAGGTGGGCAATAAAGGAAAGGGAGATACTGTAGGGTGTCCTGCAAAGAGTAGGAGTTCCAGAGTCTAACAGATACTGTGCCACTTCCTGCTTGTGTGACCTTAGACCTCAGCTTCTCCGGGGTGTTTCATCTGTAAAATGGAGATAACCATCATTCCTAACTCAGAAGGTTATTATAATAATAAAATAAAATAATTCATTTTAAGCACTAAATTGAGGTCTTGGCATAGAAAGTATTTTTACAACTTGTTAACGCTCTTCTTCCAGCATCTAAGATTTTATCCTTTTCCTCCTTTCGATTTTCCTAAGCCTCAAAGTGGCAAGTAACTCCAGGGCTCGGGGTGAGGGCTCTGGATTTCCCACATCTCACCCCCGTCATACTGGCCACCCAGTAGTTGGAGGATCCTGTGAAAATGGCAGGCAGTGGCTACAGGCTTCCTTAAACTTCCTGTTAGCGTTAGCTTCTGTTCATTCCTCCTCTGCCTGCAACATCTCCTGATTCTATTCTTTTTTTTTTAATACTTATTTATTTGGTTGTATGGGGTCTTAGTTGTGGCAGGCAGTCTCCATAGTTGCAGCATGTGGGCTCCTTAGTCGCAGCACATGGGCTCCTCAGTTGCGGCACGTGAACTCTTAGTTGCGGCATGCATGTGGGATCTAGTTCGCTGAGCAGGGATCGAACTCGGGCTCCCGGCATTGGGAGCGCAGAGTCTTATCCACTGCGCCACCTGGGAAGTACCATCCTGAATCTATTCTTGCCTCTCTGTCTTCAGGATGGAAACCCTTTGCATATACTGAATGTGGGGAAACAGTCCACCAGAGCTTAAACAGAGGGGATTCCACACTGGAGAAAATTCATTTCCATCTGCCTCCACAGGCCGCGAGCACACTTCTCCTAGACCAGCTCCCTCACCAGTCTTTCCTTCCCCTTAGACTCTCCCCACCTCGTTTCCCTACAGCTTATCCCACCCAGTGTGTCAGGGTGGGCAAAATCTCACTGAAGAACTTACAGAGGGGCTTCCCTGGTGGCGCAGTCGTTAAGAATCCGCCTGCCAATACAGGGGACACGGGTTTGAGCCCTGGTCCGGGAAGATCTCACATGCCGCGGAGCAACTAAGCCCCTGTGTCACAACTACTGAGCCCGCGTGCCACAACTACTGAGCCCGCGTGCCACAACTACTGAAGCCCGCGCACCTAGAGCCCGTGCTCCGCAACGAGAGAAGCCACCGCAATGAGAAGCCTGCGCACCGCAATGAAGAGTAGCCCCCGCTCGCCGCAACTAGAGAAAGCACGCACGCAGCAATGAAGACCCAATGCAGCCAAAATGCAGCCAAAAATAATAAATAAAATAAATATATTTTTAAAACCTTAAAAAAGAAAAGAACCTCCAGAGACGGCCCACTGCCTACCAAATTAACGGCCAGAGCCTTACTTTGCATTCTTTCATCTTCCATCTTGAATGATAATTACTGTTGACTTGTTCTGTGGTCCCCACTAGATAGTAAACTACTTCACAGAGAGATTCAGCTGTTCTTTACAGCAGTAATTAACACAACATTGTAATTCAACTATACTTCAATAAAAAATAAATTTGAAAGAAGAGTCAACTGTTCATCATTCAACAAATATTTATTAAGTACTTCTTTTACGCCAGGCGCTGTTCTAGATGCTGGGGATACATCAGGAAACGGACCAAGCAAAAATCCCTGCCCCCAGGGAGCTTACATTCTACTTCGGGGTGGGGTGGGGGACAGAAAATAAACTATAAAAGTTATAATAAATAAATAAATTATATACTATGTTAGAAGAAACTTGCTATGTGAGTTTTAATTACTTTGGAATTCATTCACATTATCTCCATATAAAAATACTCAAGTAGGGCTTCCCTGGTGGCGCAGTGGTTGAGAGTCCGCCTGCCAGATGCAGGGAACATGGGTTCGTGCCCCGGTCTGGGAAGATCCCACATGCCGCGGAGCGGTTGGGCCCATGAGCCATGGCCACTGAGCCTGAGCGTCCGGAGCCTGTGCTCCGCGGCGGGAGGGGCCACAGCAGTGAGAGGCCCGCGAACCGCAAAAAAAAAAAAAAAACTCAAAAAATTTTTAATAAAAGGGAAATTCCTCAACATGGTAAAGGTCACCTATGAAAAACCCACAGCTAACATCATAGTTAATGGTGAAAGACTAAATGCTTTCTAAGATCATGAACAATACAAGGCTGTCTACTCTTATCATTTCTATCCAACATTGTATAGGAAGTCCTGCCTAGGGCAATTAGTAAAAAAAAAAAGACAGCTAAAAATGGCAAGACTTCCCAAAGTGATCAACAGATTCAGTGCAACCTTTATCAAAATTCCATCTGCCTATTTTGCAGAAATGGATGAACTGATCCTAAAATTCATATATAATTGCAAGGGACCCTGATTAGCCAAAACAATCTTGAAAAAAATACAAAGTTGGAGGACTCACACTTTCCAATTCCAGGACTTACTACAATGCTATGATAATCAAGGCAGTATGCTAATCACACACAAAGGAGGGAAGTTAGAACCTTACCTAATAAAATATTTAAAAATGAACTCAAAATAGATCCAAGACCTAAACATAAGAGCTAAAACTATAAAACTCTTAGAAGTAAACATAGGAGTTAATCTTCATGACCTTAAATTTGGCAATAAATTTCTTAGATATGGCACCAAGGCACAAGCAACAAAAGAAAAATATATAAATGGGACTTCATCAAAATTAAAACTTTTGTGTAAGAAAGGGTTCTATCAAGGAAGTGAAAAGGCAACCTATAGAATGGGAGAAAATATTTGCAGACCATATATCTGACAGAGAATTAATATCTAGAATATATAAAGAACTCCTACAACTCAACAACAACAAAACAACCCAGTTAAAAAAAATGGGCAAAGGACTTGAATAGACAGTTCTTCAAAGAAGATATAGAACTGGACAATAAGATCCGCGGCGGGAGGGGCCACAGCAGTGAGAGGCCCGCGAACCGCAAAAAAAAAAAAAATACTCAAGTAATTTTTAAAAATTGTATTCTGTTCAGTTTGGATAGGGCAAAGTCCTGAGACTTTGGACGGTGATGACGTTTGGTGCCCCCAGGGCTGGAAGGGCATGGGTCCTGAACCCTAAGGATGAAGCAAGATGGAGCAGGTGCTAACCATCAAGCCCTCTCTAGAGCAGCGGGAGGTGAGGGCTCTAACCCGCCAGATGGAGGAAAGCCCGACTTCACGACTATCACTGAGGAATCTGGGTCAGTTCTCCGGTTTGGCCACCAGGGGTCATTTTACCCTTGTAAATCACCATCTGGAGCGATCACGTAAAGACACAAAAGTCTTAGTCCGAACTAAACACACAGAGACACACCCGGGAAAACTCTGACACTGTCACACACACACACACACGCACATATACAGAAACATACAGCATTGAGAGACATAGGGACAGAAATGCATGCAGGACGTGTGCATGGCACCAACTCCCTCACGAATCTCACTAATGTCAGGGTCTCAAGATGTCACAGTGCCAACTCCGCCATTCCTCCCAGCCCCGACTACGCTAAAGAGGGAAGACAGTAGGTGGCCTGTAAACCAGACTTCCATTTCCTTACCTCCAGCTTGCCAAGAGCAGTCAGCTTACTCCCGTCCTCCCGTCCATCACACTCTTATTACTTTCCCATAAACTTCTTGTCTGGCTCTGGCACAGTTCCCTTTTCCCTGCCCAGAGAAGCCCTCCACCTCCTCCTGAGTATCTGTGCAACTAGTTCCAGCCCCACCTCCCGCTGCAGCTCCTGGAAGCCCCAGGTGGTGTTCACTGGGTGTGCAACTCCTCCCCCCCGACCACCGCCCCGAAAACCCCAAGCCTTACGGACTACAATTAGCAATTGATTTGCTGAGCATTGCCCTCTCCTTGCAGCGATAAAAAACAATGTACATAATGGCCTGGGAAGACTTTACACATGACTCTAATACTCCAGTACAGGTATGGCTCTCCAAGTGTGATCTGAGGATGGATTCTTTGAGGAAGTCCACGAGAACAAAACCATTTTCATGATACTACTACTAAGATGTCTTTTGTCCTTTTCACTCATTGTCTCACGAGTAGACGGTGGAGTTTTCCAGAGGCTTCATGAAGTGTGATGACACTTGCTCTCATAGCTATTGGAATGTGTGCTTGGGTATTTCTGTTTTAAAAAACTTACTATTTTTGATTTCTAATATGGTCATGTATAAAAGGACAAAGTATAAGCAAACTCTCTTTGGAATTCTCCATTTTTAAGAGTGTAAAAGGGTCTGAGACCCCAAAATTGGAGAACTACCACTTTAGTACAGAGAATGTTCTCCTTATTCTAGACGAAGCAGCAGAGACACACACACACGGTGGTGGGGGGGGGTGGATTTAGGATCTAGAATGGAGGAGCTTTTGAAAGGGTGGGTGAGGTGGAAGGGGAAGGCAGGACCTAGAAAGGGGAACAGTGACCAGGAACTTGGAGGAAAACCCCCTCTGCCCCCACCCACCCACGCTGGGCGTCAGATCTAAATTGTTAAAAGTCACTAGACAAGAAGGAAACCAATTCAGCCGGCATCCAATACGCTTTTGCATTACGCCTCAGTGCTGGGCAGGCAGAGCCCAGGTGGAAAGGGGAGTGGGTGGCGTCCATGGCCCGAAGACCTCTGTGGTCGGTCTAAACGCAGGACACCCATCTTCTGCTCCAGCTACCAGCTACGGGCCGGGCCGTGTTTCATGCCCCGCCAAGGGCATTTCATCCAGTCTCCCGCCTCTGCACGGGCAGGCTCACGGCAGCACTTCCTAGGTACTAAGGAAGAGGTCCTTCTGCGCTCGCCATCACCACCTAGTTAAAGACATTTGCAGCCGCGCTCTTCCTTCCCCGGGCCCCTGCCCCCCACACTTTGTTCCCTCCTGCATCTGTGAGCCGGAGCTGCCGCTCAGAAGTCCAAGTGCCCAACCCACCGCCCTGCTGTGCACACACCCTGCGTGTCTGCGAGTGCGAGAGGCGTGGGGGTGGGGTGAGGGGACCGCGCTCTGGCACGACGTGCGTTCAGAGGGACGAGTCCTCGGGGTACCGGGTGAAGGAGCCCCGGGGGTCGGAGGGCCGGAGCAGCCCCTGGCTGGCGGCGGCCGGCACGGTGGCGTGGGAGGTCTCAGCGGTGGGTTCGGCGAGTGCCCCCCGAGCCCCGTTGTTGGCCGAGGTCCTGGCCCGGAGCGGAGAGCTCAGGCTGCGCAGGGTGTTGCGGAAACCCTCGGCGCTGAAGTAGTACACCAGCGGGTCGAGCACGCAGTTGGATCCGGCCAGCAGCACCATGACCATCAGCACCCCGCGCACCTGGTTGCGCGCCGCCGGACTGGCCAGCACCACGTGGCCGCGCAGCAGCCCGTACACGGCCAGCGTGGCGTTGTAGGGCACGAAGCACAGCAGGAAGATGACCAGGCTGGCCAGCAGGAGGCGCACCGTCTTCCGCCGCCGCTGGCTCCGCGTGGCGTCGGGCCGCGCCAGGGTGCAGAAGACACGGACCGAAGAGTAGACCACGGCTACCAGGGGCAGCAGGAATCCCAGCGCCTCGGCTAGCAGTAGGAGCGGCAGCAGCTTGCCCTTCCACAGCTCGTCGCTGAAGTTCTCGAAGCACACGTGCACCCAGCGGCCGTCGCGGGCGCAGGGTGAGGGCCGGTGCACCAGGACGGTGGGCACGGCAAACAGCAGGATGAGTGCCCACACGCCCAGGCAGAGCAGCCGCGCCACGCGGGGCCGCCGCAGGTGGCGCAGCCGCAGCGGGTGCACGATAGCGACGTAGCGGTCCACGTTGATGAGGGTCAGGAAGATGCAGCTGCCGTACATGTTCATCTGGAAGACGGCGCCCGCCAGCTGGCACAGGAGGTCCGAGAAGGGCCAGTAGTGCTGCGCATAGTAGGAGAGGCGCAAGGGCAGCGAGAGGGTGAAGAGGAGGTCGCTGGCCGCCAGGTTGCACATGTACACGCTCACTACCGAGTGCACGCGCAGCGCGTGCAGGAAGACCCAGAGGGCCAGCGCGTTGAGGGGGAGCCCTGCCGCCAGCACCAGGCTGTAGACCACCAAGTGCAGGTGGTGGATGGACTGGTGGTCCGGGCACCTGAGATCAGAGTCGTTGGCCGAGGAGTTGGCCAGCATCGTGCCAAAGGGCGAGGAGGAGCTAGGCCAGGGGCATCAGGGGGCGCACCCGCGTGCTGGCCTCGCGTTCATCTCCAGTCTCCACGGCGGGGGCCTGGAGGCTGCACAGAGCCCCAGAGCAAGCGGGGGCCGGACGTAGACTTGTGGCTGTGGCTGCAGGGCCGACAGCTGCGGAGGATCAGATGCCCTTGGTCAGAGCTTCATCGGCCTCAGTGGAGACCTGGCATAGGAGGGAAGGCAGAAGTCAAGACTGTGCAAGGAAGGGCTGAAGACACAAATGTCATATAGCTGAACCTGCTGGCCTCTTGGGCCTTTTCTCAGCCTCACATCTTTCCTCCACCGTCCTTCTGGCCAGAACAGCTTTCTGCAGCCTGCTCTATGGCACAGTGCTAAATGCCCAGGCTCTAGAGTCAGTCCTGCCTAGGTTTAAATCTGGGCTTTTGTCCTCAGAAAAGTGACTTAATCTCTCTGCCCCTCATTTTCCTTACCTGGAAAAAAAAAAAAAAAAAAAAAAGGAGAGGGGCCCCTACTTCACGAGGTCGTTAGATTCAACGAGATGATATATTTAAAGTGCTTTGCTTACTGTTATTATCTACTAATATCTCTCCCTTACTTCCTTTCTTTCTTCTACAAAGGCTTACCAGGATTTTATTTTTTTAATTATTATTATTATTATCATTTTGGCCTCGCGGCATGCAGGATGTGGAACCTTTGTTCCCCGACCAGGGATCTAGCCTGTGCACCCTGGAGTGGAAGCCCGGAGTCTTAACCACTGGACCACCAGGGAAGTCCATACAAATGCTTACTGAGACTTTAGAAGGTTCCAGGCATGTTCACAGCAGTGGACAAAACAAAGGCCTTGCCCCCACCTATGTTCCCTTCCATTGAAGGGAGACAGATAATAAAGTCCATGTAAAAAGGTATTATGTTAGGTGGTGAGAAGTACTGTGGAGCCCCTCCCCTGGCACCAGCCCGTTCCGCTGACTCCCCATTATCTAAAGAATAAAGTTCAAACTCCCAAGTACAGGACAAAATCCCAGGCTCATCTCCACGATTGCTCCTGTGTGGGCTGGGTTTGTGGTCAGAGCGACCTGGTTCAGCTGGACTGTTTGACCCCTCTAAGTTTCCTCATCTGTAAAATGGGGACAGTAATATAATGGGGGTCCCTTAGGCCAGGGGTCACCAACCCCCGGGCCACACAGCAGGAGGTGAGAGAGCGAAGCTTCATCTGTATTTACAGCCGCTCCCCATCGCTCACATTACCACCTGAGCTCCGCCTCCTGTCTGCATTTCGGTGGGTTGTATAATTATTTCATTACATATTACAATGTAATAATAATAGAAATAGTAATGATCTTGAATCATCCCGAAACCATCCCCCACCCCGTCCGTGGAAAAATCGTCTTCCACGAAACCGGTCCCTGGTGCCAGAAAGGTTGGGGACCGCTGCCGTAGGCTGATCGCATACACCAGCACAGTCCTTCCGGGCAGGGGACGGCCCCGTGGGTTGAACTTTTCCTGGTGCTCCCCTGGAGAGTCTGACTCGGGTGCTTCCTAGTTGGGATTCCGTGATGGGGGCAGATAATGGTTTCGTCCTAAGGGCTCGAAGGGGGCCCAGAGAGGGTGGCAGTGAGACAGGGAAGTACCGTGCGTGCTGACGAGGCTACTGGAGAGAGCAGAACACAGCCACTGCCGTCCCCAGGCAAAAGCTGCCAGAGGAAGGATGTGGTCAGAGGCGGAGGAGTTAGAAGACAGGACTGGGTCGTAGGATTCCACCTTCCTTAATGCCATAAGGCCACGGCAGCCACCCCTGCATTGCGACCCCCAGGTGCCCTCTATTTTGTGTGTTGTAAAAATACATAACTTAAAAATTACCATTTTAACCATCTTTAAGAGTACAATTCAGCGACATTAAGTACAATCGCAATGTTGTGTAACCATCGCCACTATTTCCAGAACTTTTTCGTCATCCCAAACAACAACTCTATACCCATTACCAATAACTGCCCATCCTCCCTCCCTCCCTCCAGCCCCTGGCAACCTCGATTCTACTTTGTGTCTCTCTGAATTTACCTATTCTAGACACCTCATCTGAGTGGACTCATATATCTGTCCTTTTGTGTCTGGCTTATTTCACTTAGCTTAATGTTTTCAAGGTCCATCCATGCGGTAGTTTGTATCAGAATTACAGTCTTTTTATGGCTGAATAATATATTCCTATATATATACACCACATTCAGTTCTCCCATTCATCTGTTGATGGTTACTTGGGTTTTTCCGTCTTTTGACTATTGTGAATAACGTTGCTGATCATGGGCTTCCATGGGCCATCTTAGGGAGAGAAGTTATCCAAAGACCCTGAGCGATTATCCCAAGATACGGAACATACTCCCTTCAAAAGGAACCACTTAAATCCTTACATGGAACCAAGTTATAAACATGAGTATAACAAGTTTTCTAGGGTTTTTTTGTTCGTTTGTTTGTTCTCCCTCCAACCATGACGCTGACTCCAGCAGTTTAAGACTTGTAAGAAGCATAGTACAACAGTTGAAGGGAATAAGGAAACACTTTCTCTGCAAAATACCAATTTCATCAATGAAAATAATGCTAGATGGGTCTTAAACGTGCTGAAAAGCAAGTAACGCCAGGCTCTCTTCCTGAAACGTGTCCACCTCCCATGCTCCTTTGCTCCAGTCACGCCAAACTAGTGATAATTCTGCACATACCTTACATCTTCAGGGCTCTGTCTGTGCACGCGCTGCTTCTGCAACTGGGAATGCCCTTTCTCCCATCCTCCAACTGGCAAACTCAATCGTCCCCACGATGCCTTTCCTGACTCCTTCCCTTCCCACCAGGCGAGTTCCCTCACTGGAGCTTTCCCAGCACTTTGGCCACAGGTCAGCTGTTCCCACCTGTGCTATGATTGGCTGTTCTTGGTCTGCCTCTGCCGCCCGCCTGGGAGCTCCTTGAGGGAGGGCCTGGGGACTGTGACTTACTCATCTCTGTAGTCCCAGCCCTCCCTCCATAAATGTTGGGTCAAAAATAATGGCTACCATTTACTGATCCCTCACCATCTTGCAGGGTGTTTTACACGCACAAGCTCTAATCCTTCCAACAGCCCTTTGAGGTAGGAGTTTCTCCTGATTTTTACTTAAGAGCTCAGTCAGTGAGGAGTGAAGTCAGGACTCAAATCCAGGACATCCGGGCTCCAAAGTCCAAAAAGCTGCTTCCAATAAGAGTGGGTGGGTGGGTATGAGGCTGGATGCCGCACAGAGCACCCAACTTTTATAGCTGCTTATATCAAATCTGTGCCCATAGGTGAATCGTTTTACTTCCTCCTTTGTCCAATTGAAACGTGTACTTTTTAATAACCCACTTCCTTCTTTCTCCCACTTCAAACACTGGCAACATAGACTCATCTCTCTTTCACACACACACAGATACGCCCTTCCTGATGATTTCCCCTTACCTACAGACACAGTTTGCTGCTTTGAACTCCTTAGATCATGACGTGTGTTTTTATCCCACTTCCCCAGCCGGACAGTAGGGTCCTGGGGGTGCAGACCACACCTTCCACAGCTTTCTTCCCAGGCTCACTCACACTTCAGTCTCTCTACCTAGCAGGCCCTTGTGATATTCATTGGCTGCCTTTCAGGAAATCTGCCCCCTCCCCCCATGTCCGCCCAGCCTGTAATCCTGTTATAATATTTCTTGCATCAGTCCAACCACTTCTTATCACATTCCTGACTATCTTGTCCACATGTATAACTCAGAGAAAGGCATGTCCCTTTTTTTTTTTTTTTTTTTTTTTTTTGGCAGTACGTGGGCCTCTCACTGCTGTGGCCTCTCCCGTTGCGGAGCACAGGCTCCGGACGCGCAGGCTCAGCGGCCATGGCTCACGGGCCCAGCCGCTCCGCGGCATGTGGGATCTTCCCGGACCGGGGCACGAACCCGTGTCCCCTGCATCGGCAGGCGGACTCTCAACCACTGCGCCACCAGGGAAGCCCGGCATGTCCCTTTTGAAAAGCTCGTTTGGAAACAGCTTGCATTAAAACTTCAATAACAGTTTACGGCTACAATCACAGTTAACATTTTATCATTCTTTTTTTTTTTTTGGCAGTACGTGGGCCTCTCACTGCTGTGGCCTCTCCCGTTGCGGAGCACAGGCTCCGGACGCGCAGGCTCAGCGGCCATGGCTCACGGGCCCAGCCGCTCCGCGGCACGTGGGATCCTCCCAGACCGGGGCACGAACCCGTGTCCCCAGCATTGGCCCGTGGGCTCTCAACCACTGCGCCACCAGGGAAGCCCACATTTGATCATTCTTAAGCAGTACTTGGAGCATCCATAGCTCCCTACAACTAGGAGGCACATCCTAGACACTGAAGGAGTGAATGGAAAATTATTTTCCAAGAATCCCAAGTCTTTCGTCAACAAAGTTGCAAGGTTAAAGAGACCAAAATGTATTAGGTGAGCTGCTGCTAAAAGGTAGAGAGTTAGGAATCCTTCAGGAAAGCAGATGGCGATGCTCTCGCCTTACTCCATTCCAAAGCGGAGAAGCCCTTGAGTTTATTTGTCAAAAAGCCACCCCTTTCCCACAGACTCACACAGAATGGCCCAAGCTGTTGAGAGCTGCCAGGCCCCTGCCCTGGTCCCCACCCGATCCGCTTGCTTCCCGAGGGCTCCCCATCAGTGGAGCTGAATGGGCACAGTGCCAGGCCAGATGGCAAAGATGGGAAAAACTGCCAAAAAGGAGGCAAACAAGAAGTGGAAGGAGGGCTCTAGATGTGGGGGAGGAGCGGCACGGCACTCTCCTCAATCCTGCCTTGAGCAAGAGGTCAGGTTGGGGGTGCGGGAGACGGAAAGCAAAGAGGCAGCAGGTGCCCCAGAAAAGCACAGACACTGGGATTTCATTTCACCAGGGAGAAGGGGGACGTGGAGGCCCACGCTGGCTCCGTAACCTCAGCACGCCCGGAGGTCATATGAGCACGCCACTACACACACACACACACACACGGGCGCGTGCAAGGACACACGCAGGTAAGGGTCCACTGAGGGATGTGCACACAAGATCCCTAGTAACATACGAATCAACGTGTATCCACAGCCTGTGACACACGTGTGCATGCATGGAGGCACAGACAGCCGAGCCAGGGGAGAGAAAGCAGACACCGTCCCCGCCTAGGGACATTATCCTTAGCCGGACAGACAGACGGGCAGCTTCAGGAGCACACACACACGCGCACACACGCGCACACGCATGCAGATGTGCACAAACGGATTCCGGCCCCAAGGCACCGAGAGGCAAAGAGAGGCCCGGGGACGGCCCCGCCCACATCCCAGCCCCGCCCACATCCCAGCCCCGCCCACATCCCAGCCCCCGATGGTGCGCGGCCACCTTCCTCCACGCTGCTTCTCTGTCCTTCAGCTTCCCACCTGCACACCCGGGGCCCAGGTTCCTTATGTCCTCGGGGCCTCTGGGACCTGTCCAATTGCCCTCTGAGCTGGGCTGGGCACTACTCTTTGCTGAGGTAAGTCAGAGGGGCAGGGCTATTTTCTGCCCTGGCAGGAAGTGAGAATGGAGGATAAAAGTGGTCAGGAGGCTACATCATGATCTTTCCCTTCCTCTCCTCCACACAGCTGGCCCGTGGTATCCACCCTTCCGGCGCCTGACCAGGGATGCAGAGGGGAGCGGAACAGAAAGGGATGGGTGATCTGGGACAGAAAGGGAGGGGAGAGAGGCACCCCGTCTCTGTACAGCTTCCTCCTGTCTGCCACCCTCTCCATGTGCTTCCTGCCCCCCTACTCCCCACCTCCTCTCCTCAGGAATCCACGTCCTTCAGAAGTTTGGAAAGTGCGGATGTCAATCCTCATCCTCTTTGCCCCAGAAGACCAGCTCCGGAATAGCTCCCACCTCCTTTTAGGTTCTGGTGGCCAGGCACCAGGGAGCGTGTCCACCCTCCACCTCCCCCGCACGGCGCGCGCTCCCTGACCTGCGACCTGCGCGTTGCTGGCTGAGCCCACTTCCTCTGCCGCTACACCTCGGCAGCCACGGGAAGATGCACCCTTTATCAACAGACGCTCGTAATTGTGAAGACCTCTTAATGCCTGTAGGTTCAGACTCCCCAAACAGATCCAAACCGTGCTAAGCCTTCAGCGGAAGCTTCAAGAAGTCTAGAGGCTTTGTGAAAAGCTCTGTCCCAGGGCTGCTCTGGGTACACACGAATCCTGCCCATCAGCTTGTCCTGGGTCTGGGGAGCCTGTGGGGTGGAGATAGTACCAGGTCACCGGACTGAGTGGATGGCTTCCTCCTGCCCTCGGGGCCACGTTCCACGTTCTCCCCCGCTGCTGGGTGTCCTATCTTCTCTCCATCCTCCTTCCTCCCTGATCCAGCCTGCTCTGCTTTCTCCAGCCCAGATTCCTGCTCCAGCCTCTCCCCACCCTTCCCCACCTGAGCCTCTCTTCCTGCCTTTCCAGCACCATCCCTGGGTATTCTCATCTCATCCCTCCCGAAATTTTTTCTAGGAAAAGGCAGAAAGCAAAGGCGACCTACAGCTCCATACTTAAGTCTCCCCAGTGCATGGCTGTCACCTCCCCACCTGCAGACATTTCTCCACCCTGCTGTCAAGAGCCGAAAAACACAGGAAACGTAGTCCCAGTCAAGACTCAGATGGGCTCAAGCCACCCTCCGCAGCCCTGTGCTCTGGGTGGTCCTTGCTTTGGGGCCTGGCTGGGTCCCGCTGCCTCAGAGAAACCTCCTGGAGCCTGTGGCTTCATGGACCTCACCCTGACCTCGGGCGGCACTGAGTGTGCTCCACACGTAGCCCTCACGCCTCTGCTGCCCCCTTCCCCGCGGGCCTGGGCATGCAAGGCTTCCGTGTTGCAGGGGTACACACTGGGGGCATCAGACAGAGGCACAGCTGGGCTCTGGGGTCTCTGGGTGGCCAGGAGGTGAGGCTTGCGGGTCGAATAAGTTTCTGCTTCCTCCTCAAGCCTTGCTTCCATCTCCCCTTCAGCGACAACTTCAGCTCATCCTGAAGGGACTGGAGATGTGACCTGATGGGAGGGCCCCTTCCCATCAGAGAGGCCCCCATAGACCCAGGGAACAGGTGGGCAGCTGCCCTCAGTGGTGTGAGGCAGAGGTATCAGAAGGCCTCACCCACCCTCCAATATCACCCCCCCCAACCTCATGGTCAGTATCTGAAATTTTATCCACTTCATGACACCCATGGGCCACATCCTACCATAGCTGTAGGAACATGGGAGACAGCTGGTCTAATCCTCTATTTTTTTCCTTTTTTTTTTAAACTAATTTTACCAACACTTTATTCTTTATCTTTTATATATATTTTTTTGGCCGCGCTGCACAGCATGTGGGATCCTAGTTCCCCAACCAGGGATCAAACCCACACCCCCTGCAGTGGAAGCGCGAAGTCCTAACCACTGGACCGCCAGGGAAGTCCCTAATCTTCTTGTAAAGACAACGGCACTGGGTGAAGGCAGTATCTCTCTAAGGCACCACTAGAACACTTTGGTTCGCTGGGAAGGATAACTGTGAGAGCAGACCTGTGCCTTGAACCCGCCTGTGGCATTTAATCAGATCAGATCATTGTCACCAGCAGAGGCCCAGCCCTGGGGTGAGAGGGTCAGGGGTTGTCTTATCTGAGAGTGGGAAAGGGCTGGAAACCATCCCCAGAGGGCCCTCCCTCCCCAGTGGCCTGGGATCTGGGATTCAGCATGACAGCGGTGGAGGGGGGCGCCTAACGGGTGAAGGGGCAGACGCAGCTCCCAGGCATACAGGCCCCAGGGTGCGTTGGTGCTTCAGGTCTAGGGAGCATCCTCTTGTCTGAGGTCCGCCTGCCTGAGGCCATCCTTTTGAATTCTTTATTCAAAAAGGTTTCCCAGGGCCCAGGGCCCCCTCTCACCTCCATCCCCACCCATGTCTCCCGTTTCTAAAGACGGGGTGCTGCCCCACGTGCCCCTGTGAGGTTCAACCGCAGCTGGGACGCCCCCATACCTGTGCTCGCCGCTGTGGCTCAGCCGCTGCTCCAAGCCGGCTTCTGCCTGCTCTGGGCCGGGCTGGGCTGGTAGGACTTGTTCCCGGTGGGTGGGACACACACACCTCAGCAGATCTCAGCAGATCCCAGCTCCCTGCACGCACCCAACCCTGGGCAGGGCAGGGAGAGAGAGAGAGGAGGAAGCGGTGCCCTCAGTGGCCTCCACGGACCGGCCAGAGAAGAAACCCCAGCAGATCATGACACTTAATGCAGCCCCGACTCTCCCCCAGTAATGCCCCCCACCCAACCACCCACCCATGGCTCACACACTCACTGCAGTTTCCGGGAAGGCTAACTGGCACACCCACCCACAGATGCCAGATGACTAACCCCCAGCCTCCCGCTGTCCTCGGCAGTTCCCCCTGGCTGTCTCGTCTCTTTTGGGTTCCGGCAGGTGGTTTCGTTCTTGCCACATGTGGTTTTTACCTCCCTCTGTGTGGGGGGTGGCAGCCCCCAGTCTCTGAACCCTGGGCTGAGCCCCTTGTCTTCTGGATCAATAGGGCTGGGCAGGTTGTCTGCGCTCAGTACTCGAAAACAAGCTTTAAGTGGTAGGTGAAAAAGGACAGTGCGGTCGAACGAGTATGGGAAACTCTAAGTCGAACAGGTTTCTCTTTCAGGGCTTCTCAGAGCCTTTGACGTGCCTTTAAGGGGTTGACTGCGTGTTGGTGATTGAAGCCGGGTGAAGGGTGCGTGGGAGTGCATTACAGTATTCTCTACGTGTGCGTGTTTGAGCTTTTCCATAATAAATGTTCTCTTTTGAACGCTGTATAGCTCCCCACACGTGTGTCCTCCGAACACGTCTTGGGAGATCCCAGGTTATTAAAGGCCAATGCTTCAAGATGCAGCTCCTCCCCACATTCAGGCCATCGGGCCCATGACTGGACGTCACAGCAAAGGTTTCCTGAGCTCCAGCCCAGTTGTTTCCTTCCTCCTATAAAGAGCAAGTCCTACCCTACTGTCTGGGATTGGTCCCCCTGGACACAATCTCATTCAGCTTGTCCTCCGGAGGGACAGTCCTACATTCACATCTGAGATCATGGGATCAGGGCTTCAGAAATGGAGACACCCACGCCCTCATGGCCCACATGGTCCCCAAGACACCCACCGGCTGTGACCTTCTTCAATCCAACTCTGATTTCTCAGGGCTTCTCCTCCTGGCAGGGGGCTGCTTCCCTGAGTACCATCCCCATGGTTCCCTCACCTGCAGATGGATCCAGGGGTTGGAGGGTTGACTCCCCCGGGGCAGGGCCAACGAGGGGATCAGAACCAAAACAGGCCACACAGGTTGAAAATAAACATTTTATGTAAAGACATCCTTTAAGGTAGGTGGAGCTCCCATCGCAGACCTCTCCAGGATGGCTGCCCCAACCAGAGGGAAACGTTGAGTCTGGGCCAAGTAAGAGACAACCTGGGGCCTGAGAGCAATGGAGGGTGTGGAAAGTGGGTGGGGAGAGGGCAGAGTCCAGCTCAGCCGGCTTGGCCGAGAGTCAAGGTGCTAAACTCCTGGCTCCATCGAAGCACGAGGTCCTCGCTCTTGGCCGGGGTCAGGATGGTGTATGTCTCATTCTGCAGACATCTCATGCGGGACACCTGCATGGGGATTGGGCGCACGTGGTCCAGCTAGGAAAGCCAGGAGCCCGAGGTATCGGAAATTCAAGAACAGGAGGTGGGTGGGTGTAGGCACAGGGAGCAGAGGGAAGGAGGAAACTCAGATGTGGGTTTTTAAAGCGGGGAGGCGCACCACGTAGCCCGACTCCCCCTTTCAGAAATGAGGAGCCCGAGGCTGGAGAGGAAGTGACTTGGCTCAGACGACTTGGTGAGTAACAGCAAGAGCCAAGACTGAGGCCTCAGCCTCTCAGGCCCAACCCGGCTGGGGGTTCTTCCCTCCTGGCGTATCCACAGGGCCTCTGATCTGCAGCCTCCCTCCCTCCTGGAACCCTCTGCCTGGGGGCCTGGGAGAGCTGCTCACCCCAAGGCGGGAGGAGTGGGGACAGAGCTCCATGGAGGAGGCTCTGCCCGGAGATGCACCCACTCTCCACACCCCTGATGCTTGGACACCACGGGGGGCCCAGAACAGACCAGCCCTTGGGGCTGATGGGGAGGCAGCAGGGGCGGGGGCGGGTGGCTGCAGAGGGAGGGGCTCACCTTCCGTTTCCGGTTTCTCATCATACACTGCTGGCTTTTGAAGGCACAGTAGTTCGGGTACTGCACATATTCTGTGTCACAAATCTAAGCCAGGAGCGGGGAATGGGAGGTGGGAAGACATCAGAAGCCTCACAGACACCAGCCCTGCAGAGTGCGCCCACGATGGCAGGACCAGGGCACAGAACCAGACCGTCTGCACCTGGGGTGTCCCCTCTGCCCTTCCCGTCCCACCCTCAGCCATGGTTCAGTTGCTGGGAAGAAGCCAGGAGCTGGAGCTGAGAAGGGGGTGCCCTGCTGGTCACCTAGCTGGGAAAGCAGCTGAGCGACGAGGGCCAGGGAAGGGGCACTAAGGGCCCAGTACGCGGGAAGGGGCCCAGGCAGCGGTCCCATCTCAGGGAGCTTCCTAGGGACTGTTTAGTGCGGAAGAGGTCAGAAGTGCCTCTAATGTATGACCCTGGGCCAGTCACTTCCCTCTATGAACCTCGCCTGCCCATCTATAAATCCAGGGGAGCAGCTGAGGCAGTCCGAGACCCCTTCCAGATCTAGGGGCCCAGGGAGAAGAGCTGGGCGGAGACCTCTCGGCTCAGATAAAAGCCCTTTCTTAGGCTGCCTCTGCTTTTCCTGGTCTTGATTTTTCCTGCTAAACCACAGAAGGGAGGGGCCGGGCTCTTAGCTACAGCAGCTAGTTCCATGGGGGGAGGTAACTCTGGAGGCAGGGAGCAAAGTTGATCCCATTGAGAGGGAAAGCACTAGAAGATTTGAGAAGGAGCCTCCAGACTTAGGCAGGGAAGCACTGGGTCACCGTCAGCAGCCGTTTGGGGCAGAGATGAAGTCCCCCAGCCCACCCCCTGCAGGTAACCGGCAGAGCTGGACCAGACCTGTCTCATGCCCCCATGGCCTGTGCCCTCCCGGCCCTCCAGGTTTCTACTCCTTTGCTAAGTGCAATCCTGCTCTCTTGGGGGTCTGGAGGGTCTACTGGGGAGTGGCAGGAGGCTCAGTGAGGCCAGGGGCCCAAGCCCCCCTCCACATCCTAGGGTTCCCCAGAGCAGGGGACCAGAGGGAACCGGGGTGAGCAGGGTGGGGCTGAGCTTTGGGGAAGGCGCTGACCTTGGTGGGGAAGTCCCCATCCTGGAAGCTGAGGAACTCAGTCTGGAGCCAGCTGGCAACTCGATTGTCTTCGCAGCCCTTGGTGGCCAGCTGGGCACACCAGAAGTCCATGCGCAGCCCGCCATACAAATCCAGCGCGTAAAAGCGGCCCGATTTTAGGGTCCCTATCTGTGGCATGGGGCACAGGGGAGAGGTGGGCGTCCCGGCCCCCTTGCTGCCCCATCCTGCCTGGGGCCTGAGGCCCCCGGCCACTGCAGGCCACCCTCCTCGGTACCTGGGTGCCGATGGACGTGCTCTGGGATGCGAGCAGGGGGCTGACGAAGGGCGTCTTGTGGGAGCTGTCACACTGCTGCCGCTGCAGGCTGGCCTCCGAGCGGCACTGCTCCAGCTTGAGGGAGCAGAACTCACAGAGGTCACATGTAGCCACGTGGCGCCGCCCAAGGTTGTCACAGACCTGAGGAGGAGCGCGGCTGGGGAACTGAGGCTGAGGCTTCCCCGCTTCCGCCCTCCAGAGCCGCTCCGCAGAATGTCTCCGCATTAAGTCTTTTCCAGAAGCTCCTGTGGCTTTTCCCTGCCCCCCTCCCCAAGGGTCCTCAAGGACCTCCCGTCGGCTCTCTGTTTCTTCACCCTCTTCCTGGATTATTTATCTACTCACAGGTAATATTCATCTCCCTGCTGGTGACACCCAAACCTTTACCATCACTTCTGATCTCTTTCCTGAGCTCCAAATCCCCACGGCCAAGTGCCTGACAGACATGTAACTTAGCCCGTCTGAAAAAGACTCATAACCCTCCCTTCCTCTCCGCTAATATTCACAAAGAGTCGGCACGGTGCTGTGCACCATGGCGATGAGTGCCGTCATCTCCTTTGGTCTCCACAGGAACCTTCTACTAGCATAGGTACTAAGCAGGCCTCCGTCGTGTGCCTGACGAGGAAACCGAGGCTCCGTGAGGCTGAGTCAACTGCTCAAACCCACGTCTAGCGCGTGTGGAGCTGAGGCACTGGTCCTGGTGCTTCCAACTCCAAAACCTGTCCTCTGCCCGAGCACCTAGGCTCAGAACCTCCAAGTTCTTGGATGACATTTTGTATGTGGAGCCCGGTGGGGCTCTCTGCCCTGAGCAAGTCTCCCCAGCCTTCCTCTCGCCCTGCAGCATCGCCAGTCCATCCCGTCAGCGTGTCACAGTCACAAAATCTCTTACGTCGCCTTCCTTGCTCCTCCTGACAGCACACGGGGGACGCATCACCATGTCCCTGACCCCAAATCATGACCGAATTCTCTTTTCTTACCAAATTAAATACAAATGCTTCAGACTGCCATTCGGGATTATTCACATCATGACCCTTATTCTCTCTTTGACTCTAAAAATCCAGTGAGCCCTCCACCACTCCTGAACTTCCTACACTCCAAAACAAAAAAAAAAGACCCAGAAGAACTCCCTCTCCAGCACCTACCACACTCCTTTTGTAATGCTACTGAATCCCTGCTCCCTGCGGGCCAAGAACAGCAGTGTGCTCGTTTTTTTTTTTTTTTTTTTTTTTGTACCTTGGGGCCAAAAAAAAATGTTTGTTTTTTTTTTTTTTTTTTTTTTTGGTTCCACGTGGAATTTCTTCTCTTTCTTGCCTCAGAGACTTTGCACATATTGATACTAACCCCTCTAGCAGGAACCTCTACCAACCCCTTCTTTTGCCTGGTTAACTTCTTTTAGCTCCGGGTCTCAGTTTACACATCAGTTCCTCCAAGAGGCAATTCTCCGATCCAGCCCAACGCGACGTTTGTGCTCTCCATCTGCTCTCTGCACTTTGTGCCTGTCCGTCATGCATTGATCCTGCCACACCGTTCTCCGTTTCCGCGTCTGTCTCTCCCACCAGACTCCAGGAGGAGAGGGAATGGGATCTGTTGTACTCATTGCTAAAATACCTAGGACAGAGTTGCTAACATCTCAAATACCTAGCCCGATCAATATTTGAACAAACGGATGAATGGGTGGCATACGAGCTCTCAACAAACATTTGCTAACTTGCACTTTTTGAAAGCCCTATTTCCTGGGAATAGGACCTGCTGGGTGCTGAGGACTCGTCGAGGCTGGGATCTCTCTACAGATCCCTGGAAACGGTTCTATGATCCCTCTGGAAAGAATAGCTACATCTAAGGTAAAGCCAAGTCCTGCCGGTGGTGAACTGGCTCAGGAGATGACTCAAACCTAACAAGGCGCAGCCACAGCATGAATTCTGGACTGCAGTGGATTCCAGACTTCGTCCTGTGACCTCCTCCTTTAAGGGGAGCTGGAGATACCCTTCCAAAGAAGGGATTCTCACTTGGAGAGAATCTCCAATGATGCCTCGGGCTTTATGTAGTCCCGCCCATTAACCACTCCTGAGGCCCAGAGGATGCCCAGTGAGCATGGAGCCATTAAACAGCATGGTGGGCATACCGACTTCCCGAAACCAAGGATCTCATCCTCCAAGTGCTGCCAGGCCTTGGCTGTAGGGGTTATGACACAGGTGTTCTCCACAATCGAGTAGCACAGTGCCAGCAAGGCCTCCACGTGAGGCAGCTGCAGGAGACTGCAAGAAGATGGCACCGGCTGGGGCAGAAAGCCCACCCACTCTCTTCCCCTCCCCTTAGCATCTAGTCCTAGTCACACACATTTAGCATGCTGGATGGGGCCCCGGAGGCCTCCAGACCAACTGCCTCCTTTTACAAATGAGGAACTGAGATCCAGAAAGGGGAAGTAAAAGTTGCAGTGCTTCTCGGGGTCAGAGACAACCCCAGAACCCAAGTCTAGTAGCTCTAGGTTCAGGGCGCACCCCACTACTTCAGAGACGGATGTCTAGGGCAGTGCTTAAGCCCATGACGGCCACAGAGCAGGCGTGGCAGGCAGCGGCTAGGTGCACCTGAAGCCCAGGCAGATGTGAGTGGGTCTGGAGGCCGAGGCTGGCAAAGAGGGCTTCTCATTCCCAAAGACAGCAGGGAAGGTAGGGCCGGTGGGACAGACAGAACTTCCTGTACCTGCCAGGGCTCTGGGCTTTCCAGATATTCTTCTCATATACATCATTCACTTCATCCGTTTCCTGCACAGATCGGATGACCTCTTGGATGTCCTCCATCATCATGGGAGTAGACTCCACTTCCCGCACCCGGGGAGTGAAGGAGAAAGGGTTGGAGGATACAAATTCAGACTGGGTCTTGGGCTCCGGGTCTGCCTGCAACCCAGACGTCGCCTCCAGCGCCTGCTTTGTGCCCTGTCCTTCCTCCCGCTCCTCCTCTTGTCCCTCCCGCTCCTGCCCTTGATCCTGGCCACCCAGGGACAGGGAGGATTGTAGCAGCTCCTCCACGCTGCTGTTAAGCCGCTCGGGCCAGGGCTGGAAGGCCTGTTGTTCTGTGGCTGCAGCAGGGTTTGGGAGGGACCAAGAGAGAGAAGGGAAAGGGATGGTCAGGTTTCTGAACTCCCGTGTCTTTGTTCACAGAGGGACGCACATAAACGCAGACAAAAACACATAAACACACACAAACACATACATAAACACAAAGGCAGAGGAAGGCAGTGCAAACTGCACACATTCATTTAGTTGAGCATAAAAAACACAGGAGAGAATACAAATATCAAAATAAAAGAACGTTACCATGGCGACAGTGGAGGCAGCGTTACTGGTCCCCTTTCCACCTCCCTTACAAGTGGTCCTCTTCCCTAACCCACCTCAAATACCACCTTTTGTCCCCCTCACTTAAGAAACACCAAGTATTCTGAATACCTAGCAACCAATCCTTTCTAGAGTGAAGATTTTAGCTGGGAAAAGTCCCAGAGCACTTCTTAATGTAGGAAGGTTTTGGGGAGCTAGGAAAAATCGGTTCAGGGCAGAGATGTACGTAATGTCAGAAAACATCCTAGGACAGGAAAGCCCTAACTTGTATTCAGAAAAAGCAGGCTCTCCCTTATGTAAATCGCTGCCCATGGCCACCTCCACTGGCTCATCTCCCCACGTCCCTCCCACTGATGCCTTAAACCCTGGGCTCCGGGACTCCGTGGGAGGAGAGGCTGGGAGTCTCCCGGGTGCTGGGAGGGTCTCACCTGTGATGTGGGAGGACTTGGGGGAGGTCATCGTCGTGAGCGGCACTTCAGAGGAAGTGTCCACCTCCTTGAGAGTGTTTGGTGAGAGGATAGAGACTGGGTGGGAGCACCCGACCCGCTGCAAGGAGAGACGCAAAGTGGGAACGCCTTTCCCAAAGGGCGAACTTCCACTCCTGCTTATCCTCCGTCCCTGTCCCTCGGGTCTCCTCTCTCACAGTTCCTGGGCGGGAATGAGGGCACATGGCCCCCGGTGGAACTCTCTAGACCTGAGAAAGGGTCCCCTGCAAGATCACACTCCCGTCTGGCCCACACTCCTGCCTTCAGTCTTTTGCATTTGACTTGAATGACATCACTGACCTGCTGGAAGGGCTTATCTCTGCCTCCTGCCATCCCTCTTCCCTACTTTTCTTGCAGTAACAGGACTGTTCTGACAGTCTGAATGCCCAAGGTGAGACTGGAGCCACTGCCACCGCCTGTCCCTTGATCCTTGACACCAGATCCAACCTCTGTCCCAGCCTCACCTTGGCGTAGTAGACGTGGTTGGAGCAACGGTACTGAGTAAACTGGCAGAAGGACTCAAACCAGGAGGCATAAGGGAGGTCGGAGCAGACAGCGCCTGGGGAAGGGCGTGCGGCGGAAGTGAACACACCAGGGGGAACGCCCTCTGGGAGGGGGCGGGACGGGGCGGTGGGCTCCCGGGGTCTGGAGAGACCAGCACGCGGGCTCAGTGTGAGGCGCCAGCCACCCCCTCGCCCCGGGTCCAGCGAGCACAGGTCTGGCCCTCGAGGCGGGCCCTCACCTTCCGGCACCAGGCCGTGGTTTTCATACTGGTCCAGCTGGACGAGGGTGGGGTTCCGGCAGCCGTGGGTTGCGCGGAGCCGGCAGGTGGTCTCTGCCTTCCAGGTTGGGGTCAGCAGCGCAAAGAAGCGCTCATACTCGGTGGGAGAGAGGGGGCTGCCCGGAGTGGAGGTCGAGAGGGA
Organism: Neophocaena asiaeorientalis asiaeorientalis; assembly: GCF_003031525.2. Lineage (NCBI taxonomy): Eukaryota > Metazoa > Chordata > Mammalia > Artiodactyla > Phocoenidae > Neophocaena > Neophocaena asiaeorientalis. The sequence continues at coordinate 6,000,613 of NW_020176571.1, forward strand.
ATCCTGGGCGGGGGCCAGTGCCGGAGGCAGGCACAGCACTGCGGGGCGGGAAACAGACCACGGATGGGCCCAACTCCGACACCGGGCGAGCCGGCCCGTGCACACGGGGACCGG
>NW_020176571.1:6000754-6013528 GCF_003031525.2 Neophocaena asiaeorientalis asiaeorientalis
GGACGGGGAAACGGACGTTTGGCCGGGCTCGGTCGGAGGGCGGGTGCCGGTCCCCGCGTGTCACGCTCCAGCACGAGAGGACAAGGAGGGCAGGAGTGATCACTGACTCGGTGCCTTGGACGGCGGAGCTCCTGTGTTGTTCCTTACGCGTGACGTTTTTTCATTTCAAGGTGATCCCATAAAGTGGATAGTTACTAGCCCTATTTCACAATCTGCTCAAGAAGGGGTGAGGCCTGGAAGTGAGGCGCGCAGAGATGGGACGTACAACGCAAAGTCTGGAGAGGGCGCCTCCAGGTAAGGAGCCGAAGGAGAAGCAAGAGGGGGTTCGGGTGAGGAGGAGATGGGGCATGAGGGGGGCTCAGTCTAAGGAGGTGGTTTCCTGGTGGAGGCGGGCCAGACAGCTCACTGGTGTAAGGCAAACTACGCGTTTTTCTGTTTTGTGTTTAAAATAAGTCAGCCTGATACTTCGTCACGTATAAAGCACAAAATACACATTTACTGGAAATTAAGTGAAAGGTATCTGAGGGAGAAAAGATGCAGAATCGTAAAGGTTTTGGAAACCCTGGTCTGAGGCACAGTCCCCAGGCAGCTTGGGTGGTTCCAGAGAAGTTGACAAGTTGTGGATTCTGGGGCGGAGGTACCACTTCTGGTTCCACATCTTGTCCCACTTCTGGCATGTCATCCTTCCACCTTTTAGCCAACTCAGAGGAGGCAAAATATGCTTAGCACATGTACTGAAATAGTGTCTCTACAATAAACACAGCAGGCCAACATGTACAGCTTTTATTCACCGACCCAATTCCTTTACATACGAGATATCTGCACTCCACCCTGCCCCTCCCACTCACAAACCAGGACGAATCCTCTTGGCACAGAGGAAGGGGTGACCCTTCAGCCAGGGCCACAGCCCAGATGATCTGGAGGAGCCCCCGCTGGAAAAGCAGGAAGAGAGTGAAGAAAGTTTATCACGCCATGGCCCCCCACGAGGGGAGGGGATCAGGAGGCTGGGGGAGGGCCCCATGCTACTGCCCCAGTCCTTAAATACAAAGCAAGGGGAGTAAAGAGGACCATCCCTCAAAAATACAGCACCAACCTCAGCATGGAGGCAAAAGGACAGTGGGCAAGACCCCTTCCCTCTGAAGGGGGCGGGCTGAATGAGAGCACATACCGTTAGTGGCTGCAGCAACCCCCGTAGCAGGGTCTGGGTGCAGCGTCAGCACCAGGAGTGGGGCGGGGAGGAGAGGGGATGACAACTCTGCGCCACCCACCTCTCCCTGACCCCAGCCAGGCATCCCTCTCCCCACTAGCCCAGGTCAGGGGATGTGGAAGAAACTGTGTTGGAATCCAAGGCCCTTGTCTATTTCTTCTTCCGTTCTTGGGAGCAGCGTGGGCAAAACCTACAAAGGAACGTGACAGAGAAGGGGGAGAGAGTGAGCAAAAGGGAGGATGCCCTCTGTCACTCACTCAGCTCGTGACAGTCCAGCCCCACCGCAGCTCTCACTCACCACTTCCCCCGAGGCTTGGTGGTCAGCCCCACACAGGCAAAGTGGAACCACTCGATGGAACACTGGGAAAGGAAGAGGATGGAAGAAGCAGAACTCAGGGACCAGGGTGGGGCAGAGGAAAGAAAAGAACTCCCCCCACCCTCCATTCCCCCCCCATCCCTTAGGAGTACTCCCTTATTCCATCCCTTGAGAGAATTCTTGAAGGGTCCAAGGCCAACCAACTCCATCTACCTTTCTCCTATCCCGAAGTCCCCCTATTCAACCGTTACCCCCCTTCTTGTACCCAACTCCCTTCGTGTCCACCAGAACCCCCCCCCCCCCATTCCTGAGGCAAAACAGTTCTTACATCAGGGTTGTCACAGCCAATCATCTCTCCATAGGAGACCTGGTGACAAAGGCAATAGGTGGGTTCGTTGGGATCCACAGGCATATCCAACACATCAGAGGGGTGGACACTGCCAAAGGTCACTGAGGGCATCCCATACTCAGGGCTTCTGCGTGCCAAGAAGAAGAGAAAGTGTCATCTGCACGAAGGGAAGCTACAGCTTGAGATGCTCAGAGCCGGCAGAGGAGGAGGTCCTTGTGGGGCTAGTGATTTGTGGCTTCTCCTCTGTATCCAGCAGATACCAAAATGGCAAGGAGAGTTGTTGGCACAGGAGACAGCAAAGTGGCAAGGGGCACTGTGGCTGGGGTGAGGTGGCGGGAAAGAGGAGTCTGTCCCTTGGCAAAATGCTCCCTGACACACTCACGTGCGAACAAGTTTTAACTTCTTCTGGGCGGCCTTGGGGGCTTCTTCGTCGGAGTTTTTCCCTTTGGAACGAGCACGGGTAGCCTTCTTCTCCTTTTGAGTCCGGCCTTCTAGGCAAGAGGGGGGGAAGCCAGAAGGCAGGGAGACAGAAGGATGGGTTAAGCCCCCCTCCCCCTGCCCCTCCTCCAAGCCTGTGCCCCTCCCTCTGAGCAGAAGAGCTGTCATAGTCACTTGACTCAATCTGCTTCTCCTTCAGATCAGCCTCAAAACGGGCCAGGTCTGTGTCCAGTCGCCGAATGTGTTTGTCCACCTGGGTGGGAAGGAAGGAGAAGGAAGAGCTACAGGGCTGGTTCCAGTTAAAGAAAACAGGCTGAGGCAGATTCTATGGATCTCCCAGACCCAAAACAGATCCCAACACGGCTGAAGGAGGGGGTCTAGGACCCCGAGGAATAGACGGGAGGCAGGTGGGGAGCCATGAACAGGGCCATACCATCTCATAGGTCTGCATGGCAAGCTGCACCTTGTCGTCACCAAATCCCTTGCACTTGCCATAGGCTTCCTGGATCTGTCTGAGAAGGGCCAATTTCTCCTCGGAGCTCAGGCTGCGGGCGCTACTCATATACTCAGTGGCCAACTTGTCAATTTCAGCCTTCAGGTCTACAACAGAGACAGAGGCCTGGTCACAATGGCCCCTGAGTGGCTAGGTGGAACACACTTCTTCCTCTTGCTCCTTGGACCTTTTCCATTGACCATCATAACCTTCGAATTAAAACGTACTGAACATTCCTAGGTACTGTGCCACGTACTCAAGTAATGCAACATGTTCACAATATTTGTTTCAAAGGTGCCTTCGGGTGCTGAAAACATTGCTATCATAGTTGGAACTGAATTTATTGAACCCTAATGAGGGATTCCTGGCACCCGGCACTAATACGAAACGTGTTTTTGTCGCTGTCTGAAGATGCTTCTTTGCAGGGCTTGCTGCCTCTTGAACCATGAACTTTGTCTCAAAAGCCATCTGGTTTCTCGTCTCGAAAACATCCCACGACAGCTCTGAGTGCTACAAACCGGGCTGGGTCATCTGCTGCTGCTGGCTTCCAGGTCTGTATACCTCATCATTTAAAATTAGGCCCTGGTCCATTCACGGCACAGTTCTTCTACTTACTGCCCACCCTGTTTTGCTCATCGTTTGCAACTTGCTTATATTTCCCATCACTTTTTTTTCTGTTTGTTCAGTTTAGATATTGCTCCAAACGTTTCTGCAAGGCTGGTGACGTCCTAAGGCACTGAGACTTTAGATGCGCACCGCCCAATATTTGGTAGTGCTCACAAAACATGTCGATGGAGAAAATGTATGACTGCAACACGGGGCAGCAATAGGCAACGGGGAAGACCTGCGCGCACACTAGGTTTACGCCCCGCTTCATTCGAGGCCCTTGGAGGAAGCTGGAAAAGCATGTATGTACTTCAGCAATCTCCAACTGGTCTTTCTGTGCATGAACTCAAGAGCTGGAACTGTATTACAAAGCAAGGAGCTGGTGCTCAGCATTCAGCAGGGAGTTCTCAGGGGCCTACATCCAGGATTTTAGATGATGTTCACCTTTTCATGAGTAAACTTACCAAGAGTAACTTGAATCACAGCTTTAGGTATTCTAACAACAGCTTGTTACATCCTTGGGCAGAGTTACATGAGAATGCGCCTATATATCCATCAGCAGGTGTGGGGGGATAGCGTCAACAAATACCTTTGACCTTGAAGAGACAAACCTGACCACTGTAGTGTGGCCTCAGGCTCCAAATGAATGCCTCAATGCAGCCCAACTTGCTCAATGCCCAGGCAAGGCCACAGATGGTACCCAGTGCGTCTGTGCGGCTGAATATAGTGTAGAGATCCCGATGTTTGTTAATTGCTGCTTTTTCTTCTTTTTTCCTTTCTTTTTAAGATCTTCTCACGCAGCAAAGTTCCTGTCTACCAACATGAGTTGCAGTCTAAAGCCACAGTGAATTTTGTGACAGTAACATTAACAGTCCAATGGAACAGAAACATTCTAGTCTTCCTATAAACGTACTGAACATGGAGAACAGAAATGATTCTAGGAATGACTTTGGTTTTTTTAATTATTCTTGAGGGAGATATAAAGAGCATAGCATCTTTGAATTCTTGAGGCACTGTCACGCCATGTGTTACGGAAAAGCTGACACACAAATACGGGTCATTATTACCCTCCTTCTAAGAACTGCAAGAGAGAGAGAGAGAGAGAGAAAGAGAGAGAGAGAGAGAAGCTGCAGCAATCCAGACCAGATGATATGCTAACACCAAACAGAAGAAGAAACGATCATATACACACTCACTATACACTGGACTCCTTACTCTGTACGTACCCTCTGTTCTTTGGTCCAGGTCCCTCATGAGCTGGAAGTTTCTCTGCAGTTCAAATGGGAGGTTTTCAATACCTGGGGAGAAGAGGAGAAATTGAGCCTCCCTGGAATGCTAGGCCCTACAGCTGCTTTTAAAGAACAGGTCCAAAACAACACTCGGTTTTCCCTCCTTCAAACCGCTGGATTATCTGTTACAGCACTCATCGTTCTGCTCTCAGGAGAGGTCACGTCTGCCTCTTTCCACAACTAACCCCTCCATCTCTACACAGCTTTCCCACCCTTCCTCCCTTCAGTGACTTTACAAATCAGCCTTTCCCTTTCCTTTCCTTTCAATCTCTGTCTCCAAGCTCCTTGCCCTCAACTTACAAATACCCTCCTGGCATCCTCCACCACTCATCACACACACACTTCCAACCTGCTCTCCGTACAGTAGCCAGAATGTTCTTTAAAAAATGCAGATCTGGGCTTCCCTGGTGGCGCAGTGGTTGAGAGTCCGCCTGCCGATGCAGGGGACACGGGTTCGTGCCCCGGTCCGGGAGGATCCCACATGCCGTGGAGCGGCTGGGCCCGTGAGCCATGGCCGCTGAGCCTGCGCGTCCGGAGACTGTGCTCCGCAACGGGAGAGGCCACAACGGTGAGAGGCCCGCGTACCGCAAAAAAAAAAATGCAGATCTGCTCAAGTCACTGTCCTGTTTATAACCCTCTAGTGACCTCCTACTGCAATATTCCTATAGCTATTCTGCACTTTCTGGCCCTTGCTTCCGTCACACCAGCCCTAACTCACGTCAGTCCCCGTCTGTGCTCTCCCTGCTCTATCATACTGCCTCCTCTGAGTGCCTTGAACTTGCCAGTGCTCTTCATGACACTTGGCTTTTCACACGCTACTCTCTCTGCCCAGAATGCCCTGCCCAGTCTTCTTCATCCCACCTCCACCATACCTCTTGGCCTTCAAATTCCTGTTCATTCTTCAAAGTTCAGCTCAACCCTGACTGCCCCAAACTCCAACAAGTGCCCTGGATTATGCTGTCGTGCTATTTTTTTTTTTAAAATACGTATTTCGCTGCGCGGGGTCTTAGTTGCAGTACACGGGATCTTTGTTGCTGCGTGCGGGACCTTTTAGTTGCGGCATGTGGGATCTTGTATCTGCAGCGTGTGGGATCTAGCTCCCGCCCTGACCACGGATCGAACCCAGGCCCCCTGCATTGGGAGTGCGGAGTCTTAACCACTGGACCACCAGGGAAGTCCCTGTCTTGGTATTCTGTGTCTACCCTTTTGGGCTCTTATCCAATGTACTTAAATAGGTAATTGTGTAATTAGTTATTTGGTATGTCTCCCCAGCTCTCCAGAAGGGTTAGATGTATCTGTCTTCTTCCCTATTTCTCTAGAGTTTAGATGTGCATACAGAGGATCCTCAATAAATACTTGAATAAATGCATGAATACTTAAGTCTCTCTCATAAAAGAAAAATCTCTTCCCATGACTCCACTTCCAACTTTTAAAATGCCTCCACTGCTTTAACCTATAAACTCAGGTTCACCACCACCAGTTTACTGAGACTAAGCCATCAGTGACTTACCAAGTCAAATGATGGGTTATTAGTCCTATCCTAAAAAAATTACGTTCGCAGGATCTGGCACCATCTTCTCGTCTTCGAATAACTTTCTTCCTCTTAAGATTCCAAATCTCATCACATACTTTCTAGCAATTCCATCACTGACATTTCCTTAGCCTGTCCCTTAAATGTTAATATTTTCTTGAGCTTACACTTAATTTAATCCTCTAATTTTCTCACTTGCTTTCTCTGAATGATCTCCATCTTATTTACTCTTACAGATACAATTACCATTCCCATGCTTAAATCTAAGTTGAATAAATATGTTACTGTTACTCCTGAATTTCCTATCTTGTTGATGATTTACTGTCTACCTCACTTCCCAAGCAGGAAATAGAGAAGTCACCTTAGACGACTCCTTCTCTCTCAACCACTCAGTCAGTCAATCCTGTCATATTTAACTCCTAAACACTTCTGTCACTCCCTGAGATCAGGTCCGCATCTCTGACCAGAACTGTTATCCCTAACTGGTCTCCCTATTACCAATGTCATCATGCTCCAATTTATCATGCAACATTTATTTTCGTTTATATTTTAAAAATCACTCTATTTAGAAAATCTGTTGGTTCCTCGCTATTTAAAGTGCACGCTGGTGGACTTCCCTGGTGGTGCAGTGGTTAAGAATCCGCCCACCCGCAGTGGTTGAGAGTCCGCCTGCCGATGCGGGGGACGCGGGTTCGAGCCCTGATCCAGGAAGATGGCACGTGCCGCGGAGCAACTAAGCCCGTGTGCCACAACTACTGAGCCTGCGCTCTAGAGCCCGCGAGCCACAACTACTGGGCCCGCGTGCCACAACTACTGAAGCCCGCGCGCCTCGAGCCCGTGCTCCGCAACAAGAGAAACCACCGCGATGAGAAGCCCGCGCACCGCAACAAAGAGTAGCCCCCGCTCACCATAACTAGAGAAAGCCTGCGGGCAGCAACGAAGACCCAATGCAGCTCAAACAAACAAACAAACAAATAAATAAATATAACGTGCAAGCTTCTTAGCTTGGCTTAAACGACCTTTCACAACCTAGCCCCAGCTACCTTCTCCAGTCTCGTTTCCCAATCTTGCACCTCGGAGTCCTATACATCAAACACTCTGGCCTCACTTTTCCCTGGCTTTGCCACAAACCCATAACACCTTTGCTGATGCTTTCCCCAACCTGCAATTCCCTCTCCGCACTCAACCTTCAAGTTTCTATACATCACATCCTCTGTAAAGCTTTACCTACACCCCCAGGTAACGAGCCCCTCTTTCTCCAGTGTTACCTACTGTCCTTTTAATGTATTTCTATTATTTCATTTGTCACACTGTTTTATAAATATTAGCAGAACCTGTGTTCTACTAGACTATGAGCACTTGAGGGCAAGAGCCGGGTCTTATTCATTCTTGTATATCGCCAGTACCTGCCATTACGTCTGAACCATAGCAGAACCTCAAAAAACGAATGAATTAATGACGCTCAACGATAAGACAAATGTAAGGGCATAGGGTGACGGACTCTGTGAAGAGGTAGGTTACACAAATGGCATAAACATAACACCGTATTTCCATTTGATGGGAATTGGATCTTTACTCCAAGAGGAGAAGCCTTCCGGTTCATCATCTGACAGTGGTCACTCGTAACCCCCCATCCCCACGAGAAGCCGCTTCTTCGAAAGAACTGGTTGGAGGAGCCGCGAGCAGATCTTCATCGCTGCTCCAAATGGCAGTGGATGATATATTAATACGAAAACGACCGATTCGGAACGATTTTAAGAAAATGATATGTGCTGAGGCCAGAGACTCTGCAGACGGGGGCAGCAAATATCTTCCCGGCTATGCCCACCAGCCCTTCAAGAGCCGTCTCCCAGCACTGCCGCGCAGCCCCTCCCCCGTCTACACCCCAGAGCGAGGCCTCGACCCCGGTGCCCCGCCCCCTATTTCTTCACACCCTCCAGTATTTTCTCTCGCTCAACCCTTCACGACTGTGACTTTCTGACCACCGAGACTTCGGAGCCGTGAAGCTCCTCAGCCCCGATTCCCCCCAACCCGTCTGTGACCCCTGACCCCCTCCTCCAGCCTGCTCTTACTGTCCAGATAATGTTCCAAATACATCCCCGCAGCCATCTTGAAGCAAAACAAAGCAACTTCCGCTCCGCCCCGGAAGTGACTGAACGCGAAGGGAGACGAAGCGCTCCTACCCGGCCTGGAGCCCTTCCGCCCTCACGAGGAGAACTTCCGCCCTCACGAGACGAACTTCCGGTCTGAGTACAGGGCCCGCCGAGTTGCCTTCTCCTGGCGCAGACACTGGTCCGTGGCGGGTCGGCCGGGTGCGGGGCCGGCGGCGGTGGCCGCCGCGGCCGAGGGCGCCATTTTGCGTCCTCGCTCAAACGTCCGTCCCCTCCAGGACGGGGACGTGCGGGCGTGAGAGCAAGGAAACCTGTCTCTTTGGGCTTTCAGTCCACAGAGAGTCCTTCTCAGCAGCTGGGGAATGTGAATCGGCCCCTTGGCGGAATGTGAAGCTGGCGATCAGGGCAGGTGCCTTCTTCCGCGTCGCTAGTTTCTTAGGAAGTTGAGGAGGCGCCTGGCGGTGCGAGGTTTAAATCCTCCCCGTTTCTGTTCACTCGCGCGACCACCAACTCCCCAGGATTATGTTTTAACGTGGAAACAATTATTTATAAACTCTACTTATAAATACAAAGAACTACTCACACAATAAAGCTGCGACTCTCCACACCTTTTGTCAGGGTTCCTGTCACTTGAGGACGTTCTCGCCTGTAAAGTGACAAGAGTGCTTCTGGCCTTGCCCTCCTGTCTGTCTCCCTTTTTATTCGAGTTTGGGTACGATGTTAACTGGCACCATCATTCTGAAAGGATTGGGGCACGGAGCTGTCACAACGGGGCCAGTTGGATGCCGACTATCACCCTGGTCCGCGACATCACAGCGACAACTACGCTCCTCGTCCGGATGGAAAGCCACCAAGTGCACGACAGGCCGCCACCACACCAGGGACGCAGAACTCAACGCCCAGAGCCGGAGAGTGTTAGGAAGACAGTTTTGGAGATCACTGTCACCCCAAACCACGCGTTCTTAATAAGTATTAATGTCACATGGCAGGTTTTGGTTTGGGGTTTTGTTTTTGTGTTTTGGACTGTGCCCCGTCTTGCGGGTCGTTCCCCGACCAGGGAGTGAAGCCGGGTGGCGGCTGTGAGAGCCCAAGATCCTAACCACTGGGCCACCAGGGAACGCCCACATGGCAGGTTTTCAATGAAACATTTCAGCCACGTAATTTAGCTCAAATATGTAAAAAAGGGCAAGGTGAAACCCCAGGTTTACTACTGAGCAGGTGGTAGATAGAGCAATAGAATCTAGAAGACGTCCCTCTAGTTGCAAGCGGCAGACCCTTGGATTATCTAAACTCCGTGCCCATTTCCTTGTCTATCAAAATGCCTGGAATCCTGCTTACTTCATAGGGTTGTTGCTGTTGAAGTGTGGGGGTACCCTTCAAAAGAGATGCTGGTTGTAACACCTGTGATGAAGGTAGGGCTCTCAATGTCAACTCAACAGTTGGTGAGAACAGGGGGAAACGTAGTAAATATGCGGGAAACACACACTGCACGTTCGGTCATATGTGATACAGCCGTTAGTATCACACCACGGACTGAGACTATCTTGGATGCCCACACAAGAGCCCGAGCCCTAAAGCTAAGAGGTCAACGTTGTCTCATTGCCTAGCCACACGCCACCAGCCAATGAGCGGGGCTGCCCAGCAGTCCCACACAGGATGGCCACGTTGTCAGACGTGGGAGCTTCGTCACAACTTTTTCAGTGCTTAAAAGATTTTTAATTTTCAGGAATCTTGGAGGCGATCTAGCCCAATCCCTTCATTTAACAGCTGAAGAAGCACTGCGGCCGACACTGGTTGATGGGAGAGCCAGGGCGGAAGTCCCGGTTTCCCGCCCCTGCTCTGCCCCTCAGCACTACAACTGTCCTGTTTCATTCTTCAATCCCGGTTATGGGCTCCACCACTGGAAACCTCTGGTTTTAGGTGCCACAGGATATGCCAGCTGGAATTAGCACTGAGCCCACAGGTGCTCTGGCAGCAGTGCAGGTCCTTCCAGGAGGCCGTGCTTCCATTCCCTGGATAGGGAGAGCTTCGAGGTATTTTGTTAACACACGACTGAACCCTGCTCTTACACCTTAGGCGACACAGTCCTCACAGCGGGATTTGTATGTAGGAACCCTCATAAACCAAGATTTCACTTCAGAGATTTCAAAGTTGTGCCCTTCTGTGGCTAGGGATACACACACAGCCCCCATCACACAGCATTCGTTCTTACCGTTCGCACACTCTACTGTAAATCCTTAGTACTGGCCTTGAACATCTCCCCAAATAGCTGTTTCCCACGCTTATACTCACATCAGTAGCTCCACTGCCTCTGATCCTTTTACACGAATTTATTTCTATACAAGGTTCTAAAAACACCCCTTGGTTTTGTACATAAGTTTTTCTTTTTTTCCTCATTTTAAATTACTTTATAACAACTGGTTTCCTGATTTTTTTTTCCATTTTCTCTTTTCTCTGAAAACTGCCATGATTTAAAAAAAAAAAAAAAAGACGAAAGGAAATAAAAATGCCATTGGCCAGAAGACAGGGTGGAGAAAAACAAAAGGGACAAAAATAAACATCAAATATGAAAATTCTCAGAGATAATGCATTTATAAACACAGAAATGGTTACAACAAAGATGGCCGTGATGAGTGGGTATATATATATTTATATATATATATTTATATATAAATCCGTGTCCGGCAACTGACCGTGGCACCTAGGGAGCTAAGTCCAGTCCTTGCATCTGCCCCGAACTCTCCCTTCTCTGCAGCCCCCTTATCGTGGGGTTTCATAAAGAACCCGCAGCTCCTTAGGTTGGGGACGGGGAGACTGAGCACAGGGCCTCGGCTGGCAGAGAAGGGGAGAGGCTCCAAGGAAAACCATAACCCACACTTCTAAGCCACCGTCGGCCATTTTGGGGATCTCCGGCCCCTTGGGGACCACATCTCGGCCCTTGCCCCTTTACAAATAAAGGGGGTCTGACCCGCCCCAGACCTCCCTCCAGCATCAGGTAGGAAGTGAAGTGAGATCATGAGGGGAAGAAAACGGCTCCCAGGGACAGGGGCACGGGAGGAACCTCTGTTCTTTCGCAGGCAAGAACAGAACAGGAGGCTGCTTGCGTTTAGGGCTCCCTCCTCTGTGCCGTCTGGGAGTGCCAGCCTCTAGTCCTGTCAGCCCGAGCTTGGAGGATTACGAGGGTGAGGAGAGAGTAAGTGCCCACGCTGGAAAAGTCTCTATGAGGTCATAGCAAACCCCTCCCCTGAGCACCAACCCCCGATGTTAGAAGCTACGCTTAGGCGGGAGGCTGCTGGATTACGCGACCAGCTCAGTACTCCTCTGCCACTCAGGAGGGCTGACGTCCCTTCGGAAGAGGAGCTGAGACAATAAGGATGGTATCCTGTGAGAGAAGGCCATGCCTGAGGCCCAAGGAGATGGAGCCGTGGCCTGTCAAGGAAGAAGAGGACTTTTCCCACCAAGAGGAGCTGGAGAAAGAAGGGACCAGAGCCTCTTTCCCCTCTCCCCGGGGGGCGGCAGCACAGGTCTCTACGAGCTGGCCAGGTGCTCTACCTGGATGGTGCTGGTGGTGACGGTGAGGCAGATGTCCTTGTGGTGCTCTGCCGTCTTATAGGGGGTCAGGTCGAAGGAGCACTGGGGCGGGGGATTGGGGTTGCTGTCCCCGCCACCCCCGCCCTGGGGGGCCGCCCCCGGGGACTGGAAGTGCGGAGGCTGTGGCGGCTGCTGCTGTGGCTGCTGCGAAGCCTGGGAGGCCTGGGCCTGGGCCTGCGCTTGGGCCTGCGCTTGAGCCTGGGCCTGGGCCTGGGCCACTGCCGCCGCCGCCGCCGCCGCCTGCACCTGCTGCTGGAGATCAGGAGGGTTGTGTTTGCGCATGTGCTTCATCAGGTACGTTTCCTGAGGGGGATGGAAGAGGGGTTGAGGGAAGAAAGAGAAGGAAGGAGGCTCCCTGTAACCAGCACCCTGGGCTGTTACCTTGAACAGAACGACACTTATACAGAGGTGCTCTGGAGCCACGCAGGTTCTCCCAACGAGCCACTTTCAGAGCTCGCACCGGGTGGACAAGGTTGGGGGGGACCTTTAGGGTAACCGTGGGCATTCAGCTGGCACGGGGAAAGCTGTCACTTTCTCAAAGATCTCTGAATGGAACAACCTGACCACCTTTTTCTGGAGTCTAATGGAAAACATCTAACTGAAATCTCTCGTCTCTCACAATTTCAAGACGCTTTCTTTTGTCCTGTGTCTAAGTAAAATGAAGGATCACTGCTGAGCAATCGCTATAGGCTTAAGGGTCCAGGCATCCCCCAAATCCTCAACTCTGCGCCTGTTCAATTTCTGTTCTCTTTACTGATCCCGGCAAGGGGGAGCCAGGGATGGATGGGGTGTATTCAGTGCGGCAGCTCTTTATCGGAAAGGCGGGGTGAAGCCGCGTGCGCG
>NW_020176571.1:6013555-6039979 GCF_003031525.2 Neophocaena asiaeorientalis asiaeorientalis
GTGCACGTGTACACCTTGGCGTGCTTCACCGTGTGCGTGGACAGGTGCACCTCCAGCGAGGTCGCGTCCGTGTACGCCCGGTGACAGTTGTGGCACTTGAAGGGTTTATCTTTGTTGTGCTGCCGCCTGTGGGACTGAGAAAACAAGGAGAAATCAGGACGGCTGCACCAGACTCCGCCCTCCTGCCTCCTTGACCTTAATGGAAAGCCCTGGGCTGGGCGCCAGGCCTCCTGGGTTCTCCTACATCCGAAGGCAGCAGAAATTGCTTCAAATGAAGCTTCAGACGCTACCAGCTAAGGGAAGCAGCATCAGGCAGGATCCTTAAAGTCAGAATGGCGGCTACGCCTGGTCCCACTAGTCCAGTGGTTCTCAAAGGGAGGCATGGGGACTGCCAGGGGACACCAAGACCTTTTCAGGGGGCCCGCGAGGTCAAAACTATTTTCAAAATAATAATAATAAGACGACACCGTTTGCCTTTTCACTCTCATTCTTTCATGACTATACAGAGATTACACGACGTGTAGTATCGTAAAGACTGAACGCAGCAGACAAGGGAATCTATCTTCTGGTAAGCCAGACATTAGAGAAGCATGCATAAACATAAAGCAATGCCGTTCTTCTCACTAGACTTTTTGCGGGGAGGGAGGTTAAGAGATATGTTATTTATGTTAATGTACAATGGGGTTTGTTATTTTTAAACAAATTACTAAATCGTTTTTCAGTTTCCTAATGTCTACGTAATTAGGTGGTACCCACATCAACGAAAGCTCTTTGGGCTCCCCAGTGACTGTTAGGAACGTAAAGCGGCCTGAAAAAGCTTGAGAACCACTGTACCAGTCAAACGGCACTGTGACCCCAAGTCTTAGACTCAAGGCCTCGTGTGGAGGGTGGAACACCTACCTGCAGGTTGGAGAGCTGTGTGAAGGCTTTCTCGCAGCCCGGGTGTGCACATTTGTACGGCCTATCCCCGGTGTGGATTCTGCACGGGACGAGAGAAGAAGAAAGGGGAAGGACATCAGCAAGGCCGCTCAGGGACCAGCGCCTTAACGGGCCTCCTCTGGGAGCACAGGGTGGGTCTCCAGGAGACGCCGGCTCAGGCCAGCGGGCCCGACTGCTGCTCGCTGCCCGCACCACTCCGCTCAAGCTGGGCTCCTCTCTGCTGGCGGAGGGCCGGGGGCTTGGCAGCCAAGGCAGCTCCTACGGTCACCGGCCCTCACGAGAGTTCAGAAACGTGAGATAAACACACGGCGAGAAAAAAGAAACACATAACACTTCTCCCTTGGCCCCCAACACACAGCCAGAAACTACCCCTTCAGCCTTAGCACCAATCCCAGAGCAAGTTCTGGGGTCAAAGAAAAGCACAGAGTTATGCGAACTGTGAAGGGCGGCAGCAACATCGATGCTGGTGGAAGCTCCTTGGGGCTTTTCCCAGCTCAGCCCCTAGCGGCAGGAAATGCCGAGTTTAGTACTGATCTGACCTCTTTCCAAACACTATAGGGCCCTCTGCTGAGACGAGCCAAGGACTTGAAAGTTGGCAGACCCCTGCTCCTCGGCAGGGACTTCAGAAGCATCTCTGTGACCAGGTGCTTTTCGAGATCCCGGGCATGAAATCCTGAAAACCTCGCAGGACACGTCTCCTTGTGAGGAAAGCCCGATTCCTCCTCTTCGAGAAGCAAGCTGTCGGACCACTTTAAGAGGGACTGCCACCTCCAGAAGCAGCCGGGAGAGGAGACCTGTAGCCAGCAGGAGTCTGGACTCCAGCTCAACTTGAGATCCCACTGAAGGAGACCATCAGCTCTTCCAGGAGGCAGGCTCACCTCCGAGCCACTCCAGACTCACGGGACAAAGGACGCATCCTTATGGAGTACGAGCATTTTCGTCTCATTTGCCGGTTCTCTGTGAACATTTACGCTGAGCTTTGTTCTCTCCTGTACCCCTGGCATCCCTTGGAGCCTCACTTGGTGCTGCAGGTGTCGCTGAGTTGGTACCCAGCTGAAGTCTGATTATACCTCCTCCCGTTCATAATCGGTGCCCTAAGGGCTAGAGGCATGGTCTTCTCCGACCAAGTGGCCCTGCTTTGGCATCGAGAATCTTGCAGGATGTGTGCACAGGTGTCTCCAGGGAGGGAAATGAGGGAAGGAAACGTCGGCTCTGCTCCCAGTGAGTTTCCTCCTCCCTCGGATCAGGGAAATGTCCCACAGTCACTGTGTCTCCTCAGCGCTGCTTCTGCCCCAGAAAGGCTCTCTTGAGCGTCCGCTTGCGTCTCCAGTCTTGCTTGGTCTTCCTCCCAGATGCCAGCTGTGCTCTCCTCCGGCCAGCTCTCTCCTCCAGCCGGGTCTCTCCCCCGCCCCCCGCATGCGGGTTGTTGTGTGTGTCCGGGGCGGGGGTGGGGAGGGCATGCCAGCGGGGCGGGGGCAGTAGCCCGCCACTCTCCCTTACCGTGTGTGCTGCTGGAGGTGGGAGAGCTGGCGGAAGGCCTTCTGGCAGTAGGAACAGTTGTAGGGCTTGGCCCCCGAGTGGATACGGAGGTGCTGGGCCAGGTAGGAGGTGTTGGCGAAGGTCTTGGAGCAGTGCGGGCACTTGTGGGGCTTGATGGTCTCCGTGTGCATCTTGGAGTGGATCCTGCCGGAGAGGAGAGGAGGGAAGGGGGGAGGAGGGAGCGGTTCGACACCACGGGCTCAGCTCTCCGCTGGGTGAAATGATGTTGCTTGACGGATGACAGCACCCCTTCCTCCCTCCCCCACAAACCCGCGCCGGCCTGGAGAGGCTCGTGAAGAGGACACCCACATCTAGGTTGCTGCTCATCTTAAGTCGGTGGCTAGAATGGCAGTGAGATGATGAAGAGCTGCACCCCTGGCTCCTGTAACCTTAAAGATTTCGGTCTCGTCAGCCCTCTGCTTTGTGCCAAGGTTACACACTCACCACAGACACCCTGCTTCCAAACAGTAATTTGAACAAAGACCAACACCACCTGTCCCCCATGGACCTGAGGCTGAATGCACACCTTGGCTCTGAACTGACGCATATAGTAAAAGCAGGGCCTGCTCTGCAGAAGACTTCCGAACACAGACACAGAGAGAAGCCACATAAATCGTTGCAGACCTTGGGACCGGAGAGCACAATGTTCCAGGCACCACCCCCAGGCTGCAGGGGAACGCAGTTTAGTTTTCACAGACAGCAGTGGGAGAGAATCGAGGCTCCCAAAGGGCAGAGTTGAAAGGGACAAAAGAAAACGTGGAGAAAAGAGGAGGCGTGGGCCATGTGGCCTCGGGGTGAGGGGTCCACGGCAGGGAGTCGGGGGGAGACTGAAAGCAGCCTTACCGGGTGTGCTGCTGGAGGTGAGAGAGCTGGCGGAAGGACTTCTCACAGAAGTTACAACTGTAGGGCTTGGCCCCCGAGTGGATACGGATGTGCTGGGCCAGGTAGGAGCTGTTGGCGAACGTCTTGGAGCAGTGTGGGCACTTGTGGGGCTTGGTCTCGGTGTGTGACTTGGAGTGGATCTGCATCTCCGACTTCGAGTAGAACGTCAGGGAGCACATCCGGCACCTGGGCCAAGGGAGGGCAGCGGTTAGGACCCTGCCCACCGTGAGGGCGTTGCTGAACCCGCCCCTCCACTTCCAAAGATGCCAACCTATCTGATCTCTCTTCTATTCCAGCGACAACGCGAGGCCCTCGAGAGGAGGAGCTCTATTTTATCTATCTTTACAGTCTGCCCTTCTAATACAGCCCAACACAAGTATTTAATAAGTGTTTGCTGAAATGCCTGGACTCCCTAAGTGTGTACACAAACAAGAATTCAACCAGGTAAGACAGGAAAATCTTATTACGGGCCCTGGGCTGACACGGCTTTCACCGGACCAGGAATATCACCTAGCCTCCGTCTTCCTTCTGCCTGTAACTTGACTTCAGACTTCTGAAGAACCCCTTTCCCCAGTTTCCCGTGGAGAAAGTACATCCCTCAGGTAATCCTCAAGCTCCTGAGGTGACAATGAGGACAAACTGACTAGATTCCTCAGAGGACTTTTCTCCTGTCTCCTCAGGTAACTGTCTTCTCTCAGATTTTCTCCTTTTTGCCAGTGATTTCTAGAGGGATGAGGTAAGAATTATCAGGGTTATTTGGAGGGGGCTTTCCCAAACCACATGTCCGGCCTCCGCTCTGGATCTGATGTTCCACCGACTCCCCCCGTCCCCCGGCCCCCTGGCAATCAAGTGAGAATTACTTCCGCAACGAGCCAAGGTAACTGCTGGAGTGGGTTGTATCCCTCAAATATGAAGGAGAAAAAAAAGACTGGCAAAATACCGAGCTTCCCCGCTAAACCTTTCCTCTTTCCTAGCTCAACGCCAGCACTTCGGGTTGACAACAGTATCATCCGAATACACTTTCATGCATCATCTGAGCTGGTAATCCTTCTTCCTGCTCTGATACTGCCCAACAATATCAAATAAGGAGGCCTGTGGGCAAGATAAGTCACAGCTATTCAGACTTTACTGGGCGAAAGCTATCTATATGTGAGCTGGAACCCTATCACTCAAACAACTCACCAGCACACAATGTAGAAGCCAGGCCACTGGGGCAAGTCCCTCTTCTCTGGGTCCCCCCCACAACTTCTCTCTCTAGGAGGGGCTTAGGATGGTGAAGGGTGACTTCTGCTTTTTTCCTGGTCCCAAGAGAATATTCAGAGAATAACTGAGACGCAGACTAAAAAGAACTCTGAGCTCCTCAGAGAAGAAGAGACCACTGTTACTTGGGGGTATGGTTCCTGTATTAATGCTTCCATTAAAAATCCAATCATTGAGGCCAATTTCTAGTTCTCTAGTCACTTGATAATTCTGAAAGAAATCTGATTACCTGTTTACCAACCCCTGGCTGTTGTCTGGGATGCCCAACCATTGTGTGGGAGGGTGGGAGGTTCTGTTTATAGTTAGCAGGGTCCAAAGGACACAGCCAACAGAAGTCTGGACACCGGGGTTCTACTCAGGGTTCAGTTACAGGCTTGCTCATCAATCTAGACCTCAATTTTCTGGTCTGTAAAATGGAGAGATAAATAGCTGCCCCCAAAAGGGCCAGCAAACACCCAGGATAGGCAATGGTAAGCCAAGCATTCTCTAACAATAAAACTGCATTAATGCTAGCAGCACTGCTACTATGTATTTCACTAAAACTGAGGTTAGAAAACTAGACACATTGTCACTTGGAGAGGAACTGCACTAGAGTTACAAAATAGCTTCCCTCTACTAAGGTTTCTCAGACAGGTGGAGTGATTTTAGCTCAAGCAAAACCTCATTAGTTTGCCTGTGAATGCTGAACACATAACTGCACCCCTTAACCTGAAATTAGTTATAGAAGAGAAAATAACCCTCTTCCTCAAAATTTTCAACGAGGGAAGAATCTGCAAAACTTAAACTCATCGATAATGGACTGGCAACAACATGAGCTGTCTCCAGAGGGGATAATCGTAACGATAACACAGTAATGGCGGTAGCAAGAGGTGCCACCTATTGTTGTGCCTGACGCTGCCGGGCTCCAATCAGGTCCTTTAAACACATTGTTTCCGTTCCCTAAAACAACCTGGCAAGTACTATCCCTGTTCTACAGACAGGAGCACAAAGGCTCAGACAGGTAAAGCAATTTGCCAAAGGGCGAACAGTGATTCATTCTCACCTAACCTTAAGACTCCTCACACTAGAGGTATCCAGGGGGAAGCTGGACCATCCTATCATCTGCCAGGAATGTTTAAACACTGAAACTACAGAGAAGCCAAATAAGTACAAGCCTAATACAAGATGTCAGGTGCTGGGAAAGAAACCCGATTAGGAGAGCTGTGGCCGTGTCGCTGGGCGCACAGCTCCAGGGGGCACCATTCACACCCGACACCACAAGGGTGCTCCCTTGGAGACCTGCAAGGCAATGGCCTTGGTTACAGTAACCGCTTTGAAGTGAATTATCAACGCCTTTTTCCCTAAGATGTTCAAAAACACTTTCAGATACTCTGATTTTCCCTCAAAACATTTCCACAGGATAGATGAGGGCCATGACTGGTCTTCAAATTTTACTAGAAATAAGTTGACTTGCCCAGAGAAAAAGAACCCAGTTCCCCCAATACCCAGTCAAATGCCACAGACCACAGGAATGGATGTGGTTGACCCACACCTGTATCGAAACAGGGACTCCTCGTGACTAAAAAGATTCCTTTGGAGCCCAGAGTTCTGAGTTTCTGAAGAAATTCCATTTACCTATAACATAATCGATCCCCCTTAAATCCAGAGTTCTCTTTAGTCACCTGGAGGTAGTGTGTGGAAAATCCTATCAGGGCTGCCCTCCAATTGTACATTCACATTTCTTTGCACATGCAGTGTGGGAAGTCCAGAAATAGCTTTAATGTGCGTCCGGAAGACAAAGAGAGAGAAACCTTGGCAGAACCAGATGACGCTGATCCACGTGAAGGGCCCTACAGAGTGTCAGGGAGCCCCCCCACCGTTCCTGCAACAACCGGTCTTGTTCAGGTGTAGCTCCATGTCACAATGACCTCACTTTAAGCCAACACATAAAAATCCAAATTTCTACAAAATAAATTTAAAAGGGATTTTCATTTTATTGAATGTATGATATCTTTAAATGAACCAAACTTGTCAAGTACCTTTATAGTATGATATGATGTAAACATTGCTCAGGAACACTTTTACTGTGTAAGTGGGGTACACCTGTAATAATAAAGCTGCAGTGAACTTTCAGATTATGAGCTGGAACTCTGCAGTGCTCAATACTTTCTGCATAGCAACACTCCCCTCATTTTGACTTACAAAGACGGATTTAAACGCTCTGAGCTCTCCATGGTAGAAGTGTACAACACATAAAAGTAAATGCTAAATGATGACTATTTCTCATCTCTTTCGAAGTTCCCAACATTTCAAATCTCATTTGATATATAACTCCCAACAGCTGGGAGGCATAAACAGAATTCTCCCCATTTTACAGATGAGGAAACTGAGGCCCAGAGAGGGGAAAAGGACTTGCCCAGGGTCACACAGCAAGTTCGTGGTGGAGCCGGGAACTGAATCCATGAGCCCAAGGCTCTGTCCATTTCCTGTGCCGCAGTTCCCTTCGCTCCTAAAATGGGAACAACATTGCCCATCTCGGTACACTAAGGACAGACCCAGTCTCCCAGCCATGCACATCTACCCCTGTCTGTGTCAAAGCTGTGACGGTGGCTATTCCACTCTGTACACTGGGACCAGACTCCCCAAACCCACTAGGGCCCTTGACGGTTCTCAAGGGGATTAAAAGATTTCCACCTTTCAAAGGGCAGGGAGTTTAGATACGTAATTATTTTCGTATAGTACCACATGCAAATATGCTTATAATGCTTTTTGGCAATGGACGACTTAAAGGAAGTAGAGGATCAAAAGAACTTCCATGAATGAGAAAGTGAGAAAACAGCCATCTCACAAGCATATATTCCACAGGGGGAAGGGGAGGTATCCTATTCGTTCCACCTTTTTATACAGACCCCTCCCATCATCCCAACCATGCAGGGTCAGGCAGGCTCAATCCTCAAATACGGCCCAAGAACCGGTGGAGAGCACACTGGTTAAGGTTAGGGGCTTACCAGAAATGTTTCTTGAAAAAATAGAAATGGAAAATGTAGAAACCAAAAAGGAGATGGAGACAAGAGTCTCAAACCCAGTCTAAAGCCTCATTACAAGAAAGAAATTCCATTACGTCACCCCAAAATAAGTCAATGCTGAAGACCTCAAAGAAGGAAGGGGTGAAATGGGTCTGCATCCTGGGGAAGAGGAGCCGGAGAAGGGCCAGAAGCTCCACCGTCCTAACCCTCAACAGAACAACTGACATGCACGTGGATCCGAGGCGGAAGCTGCCGGAGCGCGGAGCCCGATGGGGGCAGGGAAGCTGAGAGAACCGCACCCCACCCTGCCCGGCTCTGATCCTCACCTGTAGGTCTTGCCGTCTTTCTGATGGTCATCGTCATCCTCAGGGGAGAGGACGTAAGGGTCGTTCATCTCGGGAAGCCCCGATTCCAGCATCCGCTTCTTCTTTCGGCCCCGGGGGGGCTTAGCGGCCACAGTGCCGCCGCCGCCACCGCCGCCGCCTCCTTCCTCTGTTAGGGTCGATGCTACCTTCTTAGAGAGGTCAGGGACCACCTGCAGGGCTTGTGAGCCAGGGGGAAGAGCTGAGACAATCATGGGAGCCGAAATGGGGAAGGTCTGAGCTGACGAGGCTGTGGTCACGAGGGAGCCTGAGGGGGATGTGATAACCAAGCCGGGACCTAGGATTGTGAGAAAAAGGAGATGGTGTCATGTTGCCCAGTCCGGATCCTAGTCCTACGTCATTTTCCCCAGATCATGGTCTATTTAACCCCTCACCACCGCCCCCCCCGCCCAGAGTATACAGGAAACCCCAAACCCTGTAGAAAGACAACGGTCTCCTAACCCCTGTCCCCACCCCGCCCCCAGTAACAGTGAGATTTACCCCTTGATTGACTCCCTTCTCTTCTCCACCTCTGAGAACAGGAGACTCCTTGATTCAGAGAAGGAAAGAATGTCACCTCCTCAAAGGCAGGGACCGCATCTTCTACTTCTTTGTATCGCCCACAATGCCTAGCGCATTGCTAGGCACACAGTAGGCACTTAATAAAAATCTGATTGAGTAATCAAACACATATCCCACTCCCCATGTCCTTGGCGCCCTCCAGCCTGGGGTACTGATCGTGGAGGATCAACACCTCAGATTGGAGAAGAGCAGAGGGTGCTCACCAGCGGTCATCAGTCCTGTCGACGGCACAGGGACCACCGTGATATTCTGGGTAACGGATGCCTGGCTATGTGGGGTCAGCTGGTCTGACTTGGACTCTGTGTCCATGCTGATGCCCGAGGGCAGGGACACCGAGGCAGGCACTGTCAGCAAGGTGGGGTAGTGGGGTGGAGCCAGCCCACAGCCCTTCTCTGGCAACAGCTGGTCCTTCATCTTGTTGATGAACATCGTGTTCTCAATCTGAAAGAAACGGAACGGGACAGTGGCCTCTGAGGGAGAGTCCCGAGTCTGTCTGCTCCCTCGGCACCTCACACTGTCCATCCTCTGTGGGGATCAAAAGGCGGGTGGTTAATATCTGTGCTTCCAGAGAGAAGCTGAACAGAAACACTGTGTAATTCTCAGCGATGGGGGGCCTGGCGAAACAGCATGGGATTTATCTTGCTTCAGTGTCCACGGTAACAGGACTCACTACTCAGAGCTGAAAAAAGTACCCAGTGGAGCAGAAGCAAAAAACCAAACACCACGTACCTGTCCTGAGACCGTGGGGATGGAAGGCCAGAAGTACGGGTTAGAATTGAAGTGAGATTCTTCCATTCTACCTGAAGAAGGAAACGAGACCACATCACACTCAGGAATCATCTGAAGCAGCTGAGCAAGGGCGAAGGGGCGCTGAGGAGCTCCGGGTCTCTTCCCACAGGGCTGGGAGTGAGGAGTCAAGGCCTCAGGATCTAGCATATTAGTCCCGCTGGTCAGAGCCACTCACCACTACATCCCCATCCAACAGAGGCTACCCCAGTTCAGATGCTGGTGAAAGAACTTACACACAACTCATTTACCCACACAATGTTTCCTGTACCCCAAATAAACAGAAGTGGTATTTCTTTCTTTGGCTGACAAAAAGAGAAATTGAAGTCCTGAGAGAGGAAGGCTCGGACCCAAGGCCCACGCAAAGCAGGTCACCGATCGGCCTGAAAACAGCCAGGGTACCTGTCATTGTTCCTCTCCTTTCACCCCTCAAATCCATCTTCCTTGAAATAAACAATTTCAAGGGTTCCAGCTGACATGTCTATATTTCCCTGTAGCCTGAAAAGGTTCTAGGCCAGAATACAAAATGTCCAAGAGAATTAAAGAATGAAATTGGCAAGAATCAGAATCAAGGTCTTTGGGGTACCAGATGATATCTGGGGACCACGCCCCATGGATCCCACCAAGGTCTGAGAACATCTGTGATGCTGCACTGGGTACCACACACACTGGACTGACCAGTAAGAACCTAGGAGTTACCAGTTTTAAAAGGGGTTCTAGGGAATTTCCCGGCGGTCCAGTGGTTAGGACTCTGCGCTTTCACTGCCGAGGGCTCGGGTTCGATCCCTGGTCGGGGGACTAAGATCCTGCAAGCCACATGGCACGGCCAAAAAAAAAAAGGGGGGGACTGTTTCCAGCACCAGCACCCCAGATCTCCACCTAAAGGGATTTAGAGCAGGGACAATGGTGGGTCAGAACACACACACATTACCAGACTCCTCTGTAGTTCTCAAACACTGTACCTCTAAGAGTTCAAGTTCTCCTCTGTACGCGGATGACAAGTAAGCTTAAAGCCTGGGGCGGGAAGAATAAGGAGCAAGAAAAGGAATCCCTCAGAATCACGTTGCAAGTCACGGATGGGTCCGGAACCCAGGCATCCCTCCACTCATTTTCATACTCCGATCGCTTCTCCTAACAAGGCTGAATTGCAGGCTCTTGGCCCACAGTAGCTTCTCCCAAAAGCCTGGGCCAGGAGAGACCCAGGCTGGCAGAGGCAGGTGAAGCAGGGGGAGGGCACGGGTGGGAAGGGGAAGTGAGGGGATAAACATTAACACCGCGGCGCTGCCCCGGGCCAAGAGCGGCCGAGCTCCAGGAGGGGCAAAAGGACTACAGGACGCTGTGACTTGTAGCCTGGTCACACACATGGTCCCACTGAGGACATGCTGCAGGGGGACACCAGGGATTCTAAGAGATGGGTGGGTAGACTGGGCAGAGAAACTGGGTCTCAAGCAGTGACTAAGGAAACCAGGAAAGTTCTTCAGCACAGGAGGTGAAGCAAAAGATCTCACTCTAAATGTAACGGTGTTCCTGGTCCTTCTCCAGAAGTCTCATCACATTTTTTGCTCTACTGAACAACACTCTGAATTTTCATAAAACCTATAAAGGGAAGCAGAACTGAATTTCAGCCTATTTTTCCCCAAAAGTAGCAAAGTAGAGTAGCAAATCTGTGGCTACCACAGCTTCACACAAATGAGACTCAACTTTAAATGCCCTGAGGGTCAGGCACAGACCAATTCTGCTTCCCAAGTTATAAACACAGTAAAACCAGACACTCTCCACACGGGTGCCACCCAGTTCCCCGCCAGCTTTGTAAAGGGCCTTGAGCCTCAGGCCCTCCGGAGGCAATGGACGTTGAGAAACAGTGAGATGGCAGTGTAAGGGGACCCGATCTTGCCCAGCTTTGGGGGAGGCAGGGGCCACATCCTGAACTGCCCCCAGGTTCTAAGACAGGACCCATCACCCAGTAGGCAATTCCATACTTGGCGAACCGAGTGGCAGCAGACTTCGCATACGGACCCTGAAAGCCAAGCCAAGGGCTCCGACTGGGACCCACAGCCCCCATCCCTCTAACCTTCTAGCTGAGATGCATGAAATCGACAAGGGTGGCGGCTGTGGTGGAAATGCACTAGAGAATCAGGCTGGAGAGTAAAGGAAAGGAGGATCTAATCATACTATCCCCCTAAAGAGACAAGGAAGTAAATGCATTACGGATGTGAAAATTTAGGAGGGAGGAACTGAGAGCCTGAAAATAAGGCTGTCCTCAGGATTCTGGCGAACAAGGCCCCTCCCCGTGCCCAAACTACATCCACTCTTAGTGTCCTGCCAGGGGCGCAGGGGAAGCAGTTTCTGAGTCAAACATGGCCTGTAGGTTGTTACAAAGGGGCACGAAGTGACTTGGAGGACAATATCACCACCACCATTAGCATCTATTAAGAGCCCACTGTGTCCAAGGTACTGTTCTGAGCACTTTACAACCATCGCACCATTAATCCCACAGCAATTCTATGAAGCAGGACAGTGCAATCCCTGTTTTTCTTTTTTCTTTCTCTTTAAAAAAACATTTTACTGAAATATAGTTGATTTATAATGTTGTGTTACCCATTTTTCAAATGAGGAAACTGGAGGCAAACAGTAAATAGCAGGACAGGGATCTGAACCCAGGACCAAAGAGCAAGCTAGAAAAGGGTCCTACAAGAGACCAACTCAAGTACATGCTCTCTGCTGCTGGGGCTTGACACACAAATCGGAATTTAGACTATTTCCAGAAACGGACTATATACTTTTCAGGTAGTTCTCAATAAATGCTTTCAACAATGAAGTTTTCAGGGAATTCCTTGGTGGTCCGGTGGTTAGGATTCCACACTTTCACTGCCAAGGGCCCAGGTTCAATCCCTGGTCAGGGAACTAATATCCCACAAGCCACAGCATGGCTGCCAAAAAAAAAAAAAAAGCAAACACCAAAAACGAAGTTTTCAATGACAGCAAAATGCAGTGAAAGATGGTATTCTCTGTCCACATCCAGTGAAACCTCACCTGGCCACCAAGGTAACTGATTTTAGAATGATGGGGTCTGAATTAAAAGGCCAGAATGTCCAGAAGGGGTAAATAGAAGAAAAGGCCCCTCCACCTCCCTGGATACCCAGTCTCTCACTCTGCTTTGGTTCTTAAAAGAACAAAGCTGAAGATCAGAACCACAGCCGCTCCTAGGACAAAATGATAAACGTGTCTGTGGGCTCCTGATAAATACATCAGCCCAAAAGCGGGTGCACGGGGAGCCCTGCTTGCCCAACTGGAAGCAATATCCGCCTGCAGGATGACACCGGAGAAAGGGTCAACACTGTCCTGATGCCAGAATGTGATGTAAATGGCGCCCCCTGGGGTTGTGTCACAGGGTGCCCTGGCACCAGCTCACTCAAATACCTGCCAACTGTTGTCTTACCACTTCTCCTTTCAACTCTCTATCACGCATGGAGGAACGCCCACCAAACCATCCTGACATCCAGGTACACACATATGAACATTCTTAAAACCCGAAGAAAGTAATGATATTACAGGGAAACTTCATCTCTACACAGAGTGACAGTTTTCTTTTGTTTGTTTTATATTTTGGCCACACCGCATATCTTGCGGGATGTCAGTTCCTCGACCAGGGATAAAACCCAGACCATGGTAGTGACAACACCGAATCCTAACCACTAGGCCACCAGGAACTCCCCACAGAGCATCAGTTTTGATGATTATGCCAACACATTAAAAACAAACCAGAAGGGGTTTACCCTAGACTGGGAAGGAAGAGGCAGGCTTCTATTATAGCCCCAAAGCTCAGGAGAGAAGGAAAAACACAGTAGGTGGAAAGATGATGTTGGCAGATTGAAAATCTGGGTTCTAATTCCAACTTTACTACCGCACCATGCCTCTGCTGTTCTCCAATAAGAAGGGACGTTTACTATAATTAAGTTGGACAGCATTTTCCTTTCAAGAGGTTCAGGAACTACATACTCCTTTTCCAATCTCAAAAGAAATCTTGGAAGACTGAGAAGGTGAAGAAAAAAGACAATATTAAGTTACGTCCATGAAATACATAGGAAGACTTGAACTCTTGCACCAGAGCTCTGTCCATCTGTTCATCCTTCCCCAGTGCTACCAGCCATCCAGGGATAAAGACATCACTGCCTCCAGCACTGCAGTTTTCGTAGAAGTACTGAAGACTACCACTTCTTTCCTGGTACTTACAATTTTTACATTTTTTCCCCCCAAAATAAAGCATGGTTTTCTTTTCTCAAGAAAATAACATTCTCTCACACAACCAACCTTTAGGAAATCATGGAATACACCAACCCAATTTAGTAGCCAGAGGATGGACCGAGGAATCAAAGCTTCCAGAATCTAGGTTTAGGCCCTACATCAGTAAATGACTCTGAGTAAATTACGACTCTCCTAAATTTCTACTTGGGTAGAGGATGGAAGAGCATCAAACCCCTAAAAAATTCATAAGGCACATGGAATTGAGATGGAGACAACACACAGAAGAAAAAGAATAAAATGCTCAAAGTACTCCTGAGGAGAGTTAGAGAAACACTTCCATGTGATGAGGACTATTCGTGACAATTAGCAGAAATTACATAG
Source organism: Neophocaena asiaeorientalis asiaeorientalis (assembly GCF_003031525.2). Taxonomy (NCBI): domain Eukaryota; kingdom Metazoa; phylum Chordata; class Mammalia; order Artiodactyla; family Phocoenidae; genus Neophocaena; species Neophocaena asiaeorientalis. The sequence goes on from NW_020176571.1 coordinate 6,027,537, forward strand.
AGACCACATAATTATAAAGGAACCACCCAAAAGTATCAGATCTATAGCCCCCAGCTTACTAATCACCAACTAGAAGAAGCACTAACAAGAAAGAGAGATGCAAAGAACAACCAACTCAAATTCAACTACAGAAAGAACTGGAGGGGCTTCCCTGGTGGCGCGGTGGTTAAGAATCTGCCTGCCAATGCAGGGGACACGGGTTCGAGCCCTGCTCTGGGAAGATGCCGCGGAGCAACTAAGCCCGTGTACCACAACTACTGAGCCTGCGCTCTAGAGTCCTCGAGCCACAACTACTGAAGCCTGCGCGCCTAGAGCCCGTGCTCCGCGACAAGAGAAGCCACCGCAATGAGAAGCCCACACACTGCAACGAAGAGTAGCCCCCGCCTGCCGCAACTAGAGAAAGCCTGCGCGCAGCAACGAAGACCCAACGCAGTCAAAACTAAAAAAATTATTAAGAAAAAGAAAAAAGGAAAGAACTTGACACATGGATCTCGGACACTCTATTGAAAAAAACGGTTCCAAAATGCACAACTGCAGAAAGGTTGCAATATTAGCTAAGGACTTGAAGTGAGGAAACACACAGGACCATTTCTCCTCAGTTAGGAAACAAATCTTTTTCTCAGGTCCTAAGGGCATTCAAGAAGGGCCATCCCAACAGGATCTGGGGACTTCCTACTGTGAACTCTCCCAAGTACAAAATAACTGAGAACAGGTTTATCCCAATTCTACTGGGAAAGACCATCACACCATGCCCAAAGAGACCAACAGGACCACTACCACCACAAAGCTGGCAATCTGAGCCAGCACCTTCTACCCTGGGCACCACTGGACCACTGGACCTGCACCCTGCAGGGAGAACGCCATAGTGGTTCCCCCTGTCCTGCCCGTTCCGCTATTAACTGACGGACCTGCGCATTGTGAGGCAGGAAAGAAAAAACAAACCAAAAAAAAAAGTCTGGAGAAGAGGGAATATGCACCTAATATTTAATCACCAACTTGGCTCAGAAACCTATGGGTAATAAATTTTATAAACCAGCCTGGAATTGGTTCTCAGAAGACACCTCTAAGATTATAAGCTCTGAACTCAAACTCTCTTGAGTTGATATATTGTCATTTTCAGGCAACCTAAAACTCAATCACCATCAAACCTCATATTCTGAATTCTTCCAGAGCTACTTCTGGAGTCTACTCCATACAGTTTTATCCATTTTATTTCAAACTACCCACGAATCAGTTTTTTTCCCCCAAACTTCACCCTGCCACGTCAAATTCAAATAACATCACACCACGGATTCTAATCACTCACCAGATCCACTCCAAACACTGATGCAACGTTAAGGATACAAACTCCACTCTAAACTCAGTTCTGCTTGTTCCAAACACGAGAAAGCAATTCCATTAGCTATGCCACAAAGGCTACAATGGCAACTAGGGCCCATTTATCTCCAAAGCAGAATAAATTTCTCCTTCGGACACAATGCAACACTGCTTAGTGAGTTCACTTGAGCATCTCACAACTCATTCTTCTTGAGGACTGGTGGGCATGGAAGGTGATGGGGTACAGTGCCAACTTTCGCACAAAACTTCCTGGGTATCCTCAAGAGATAATACGAAGAGGCTGATTTTTCTCCTACAGCAAACACCAGTATTACAATTGCTATTACTTGAACAATTCTGTCACGCTGTCCGCAAAAGGGCCATTTGATTATGACCCCTTCGCCCCCCAAAACTGGAAAAGCCATTAGCACCAAATTGTCTTACCCTCTCTCTCTCTTCCTCCTGTCGTCTTATTCCTTGTCCTTTCCAGGGCTCCTGAACTTTCTGTAAACAAATTGTCTGGGTTACAGGGGCCGGTAAGGGTGCAGCCACCGGAGAACTGTGGAGAACCTCAGGAATTCTTTGACCACCAGCACTCAGTCCAGAAAGCAGGCGGACCCCCGACCAACCATCCAAAGATGCAAGGACAGAACGACAGCAGTGCAGGGCCACCCGCTATGTGGATACAAGGGAAAGACATCCAATTCCCAGCAACTAAGATGAACTCTACCACCAGTGCGTGGGGTCCACCCCTGGGCTCAGACACTGGTTCTTCTTGGTCTCCCGGGGCCGCAGGTAACCGGAGGCGGGGGCGGGGGTGTGTGGGGACGGTTAGAGAACAGAAGAGCTGGAAGAAGAGAAGCGTCCCTGCCTCCCAAGGATTGGCTCAGAAGGCAAAGCTGAGGACCCGGGTGTGGGGGGGGGATGCACAAGCCCTTGTGTCAGGCACAGTGCCAGTTCAAGCAGCTAGAGCACATCCGGCGCGGTGAGCGCTCCAGCATACTCAGGGCGGAAGTTACGACAAGTAGGGGCGGAAGTAGCTTCTGGCCGGGGACGCGGTATACCCTCCAGGGATGTGACGCCACAGCGGAAGTGAAGGTGGGTTCTGCTCTAAGGGCAGGAGCCGAACCTTCACGACTGCGGTTCCGGGCTTCCGGAAGGGACTTCAGGGGAAGTGGGAGGGTGGAAACGCGACAGGTTCATGAATTATACATCAAGGTACGAGGGGCGGTATGGAGTCTTAAAAGACGGGTCCTGGTTCCCTTCCCTCAAGGGGCGATAGGCAGACGTAGGGAGTTACCATTCTTTTTTCTTACATACTCTCCAGAAGGTCTCAATGCTTTGAATATGAAAGAAAGGAAAAGGATGTGTCAGTAGTTTTCTGAGGTCCCTCCTTAGGCCCAAAGCGTGACTAATTAACCCCCCCCCCCCCCCCGCCAGGCCTCAGAATCCTACCCCTGCCTAACCACACCCCTTACTCTCTTTGCTTTGGTCTCTAAGTTCTTGTGGCCCTCTTCCACATCTTTATCTCCTACTCACCCGGCTTTACTTTTAAATATAGCACTCACCTCTACCTGATTCTATATTGTTGGATGTCCTCCTCTTCTCACTGGAATATCGGCACCACGAGGGCAAGGACTCTGAATTGTTCGCTGCTGTATCCTCAGAGCCTGGCACTTAGTAAGCAGTTGGTAAACGTTTGTTGCATCAATGAACAATTAATGTGAACTCTTTCAGGAAGCCTTCGTTGATTGCTCCAACGGTCTCGTTCTCAATTTCCACAGCATTTAGTCCGTACCTTTTTTTTTTTTTTTTGGCTGTTTTAACTATTTCATATATGTGACTCTTCAGCAAGTTTGTCAGCAACTCGGGAGAAACTGTCTCATACATGGTACCCTCCCACTGCTTTGTTGAGCACACAGTAGATGCTAAATAAATACATGCTATTTGAGTAAATGAATGCTGCCACCAGCCTGTCCCAGATCTGACCAGAATCCCTCTGGGCTCAGCTCTATTTTGAGTGAAACAGAATCGAAGTACCTCCTATTAACAGTAATAGTTCCTTGCTTAGAGATCAAAATAACCCCGATAGGAATAACTGTAATGCCAAAATTTACATATAATGAACATAAGACTCTGAAGACTTAAGTGATTTTCCCCAAGGTCACAGCTTCCCCAGGAAGTAGCAAAAGACACCTAAAAATAAAAATTGCAATTAAATGTTTAAATAGAAGATATGTATTTGTATCTTTTTAAAAGCGTCCACTCTCTTTATCACATTTTGGGACTCTGTAACCTGTCTGTGTCAACCCAATAGTGACACAATAGGATAAGGGTCTTAAGGGCGCAGATGTGACCAGACGTAGTTGCTGTATGGGTTAGAGATCGATGATTTGAGAAACCTTGACTTTGGGGGCAGAGATAGAAAAGTGGGAGCAAAATGGTGGTAATCACTGTAAGTTCTGGTTCTCTTTCTGTTCTTCTCCTATTTACAATAACTGGCACCCCCCCCGGGCCTCGGTGTCTCCAATTGTCAACCCTGCTGCTGCCCTTGCTATAAGAAGCAAGTTTTAGTGCTTTGAACTCCTTAGAGAAAAGCTTTAGAGAGATAAATGTGGGGCGTAGGGGGAGGAGGGCTGTTAATTTTAGCCTGGGGTTTTCCAGCTGGCACACTGTTTCCATCTTGAATCACTTCCACACCCTGAGCTCTGCCTGGGAGATCCCTCCTCCTGGGGGCTTCCCCACTCCCTGGTTTGGTCTGAGCCACAATGGTAAGCATTCCAGAAAAATGCTTAAGAGAAGCCTGGTTAGTCATTTGATGCACAGCTCAGGAGGCAAAGAAAGCATACAGATGAGAGATGCTGTTCCCGGTAGTGATGGGTGGCCTCCAAGAAGCAAAGGGGTAGCATGGCCACTGTTTGTGTTCTTGGTCTGTGACTAAGCAGTGACTCCTTTGCCACTTGGAGCCTTCTGAGGACCTCCCGAGGCCCCATAGTTTCAGTTTCAAGACTACATGAGATAAAGTTAGGATCCTTCCCCAGGGCCTCCTGACTCTTCCTGGTTAGCATTACAATGGGATTTAGTTTGGGATCATTCCTTTAGGACAACTCAGAAGACTCGGACATCTTTCTCCTCTGTCTCTCCCTGCCATCTGACTTTCCATGGGGAAGGAGGGCATTTAGGGAGAAGGAACAGGTAAGAATTTCCTGTGTCTTGCTGGTGTATTTTAAGTTATTTAAATTTAGGGAAACAGCAGTCTAATCAGGTGATAATTAAGTCCCTCTTCATTAGGGACCTTCATGTGTGCCTTTTGCATATGCATGAGCCCTGGGGTCACACCGTTTCTCTGAAGAGGAAGGCGGTAAGAGACATGTGCTGTCCGGGCACTTCAGCTCTTCCCCTTCTGCGCCTCCTCTTCCCCCCAACCCCCACCTGACAAGGACTAGATTCCTGTGGGGAAGGAAGGGAAAGGGTAATGAGGCTTCCTCTCCCGCCAATCTCCTCCCCCCCTCGTCCTCCCCCTCCTCCTCAGGTCCGTCCCTCACTGCCTCCAGCCCATCCCAGCAGCACCTCTTCCTGCACTCTCAGGTCTCATCCAGCCCTCTCCCTTCCACCAGCTTCAGGCTGGGGTCTCTTCAGGTCCCACTGGGTTGATGCTGAGCCCGCCTCAGCAGAATGTTTGCCTCGCACCTCTGCTTTTAGCTGGTTCATCACTCCTTGGCCCAGATCTGCTTCTTTCTTCTTTTTCTTAGGGAGTCTGATGACCCGAACCCACAAACAGCTCTGATCCTGAGAAATACACTCCCTCCACCTCGCTCACTGTTGTGTGCTTCGTGGACTCAGCCACACTTCACTTGAGTACACAGTAAAGCGCCCCAACCCCTAAAGCACCCACCTACAGATCCATAGACATTCCTGATTCTAACTGCAAAAATAAATACATGGAGGCCAACACAGGCCAGGGCAGCCCCCCTCTTGCACGTGACCATCTCCTCTCCTCCCTGGAGCGCCCCCATTTCCAGGGAGCAAGTGGGGCACAGATGGGGGTGTGGGGAGAAATGGGACCTGGGTGGTTACCATGGCAACAGAACCTAGCAACAGCTGAGAGGCTGCCGTGTGGGTTTTTGCAGGGCTGTTACGAGAGCCAGACCTAGAACTGGGGGCTCAGAGGTGACTGATCCCAGCTGGGCAGCCTGCTTTCCCTCCTCCAAACGCACCCCTCGATTCCACGCCCACACCCCAGCAGTGCCTCTCAGAGAGGGCAGAGCGGGGAAAGCTAACGAGAGCTAACCGCGGGGCTTCTGGGGGCAGCTGTGGGCGGGGGCGGGTGAGGGAGCAAGGCTGCAAATAAAGCAAGCAGGGCAGCCAGCCTCTTTACTGCGGCTCCCTCTCATCACTTGCCCGTTGCTCCATTTTTTCTTCTCCTTTTGCCCTTCAACCTCCATGTGTCTATCAGCGCTCTCCTCTTCCTTTTCTTGCTTGCGCCATCGCCTGTGCTTCTACGTAAGTTTCCCTTTTCTTCTACCTCCTTTTTCGTGGTCTCTCTTGACCTTCTCTAGCAATTAACAAACCACTCTTCCGGTTTCTCTCTTGCTGCGGCTGCTCCTTGTCAAGACTGCCCCCTTCAGAGTCTCTTCCTTCCATTCCATCCCGAGTCAAAGCCCCCGAATCCCAACCCCGGGTCAGAGCAGGCCAGGTCACATCGGGTCCGGAGGGGTTACACGCACCCCCCCCCCATCCTTCTTTTCTTCCCTCTTAGCTGCCCATCGCCCCTCCTCCTCTTCTCTCTGTGGGGCTCATAAGGCAGAACCAGGGGACTCAGGTATCTTGCAAAGGCTTTATTTGAAAATTTTGAAACTTACATCCCACAAGAATTCAAGATTATCACCACAAGAAGAAAGAGATAATACAAAAATATATATCACAGCATAGGAGCCAGGTAAGAGAGGGAAGTAGGAAGGAAGGTGGGAAAGCCATGAGAAGTCAGGACAAACCTGAGGGGGGGGCGGTGCAAAAGGAGGGAGAGTGGAGGAACCAAGGAGGGAGGGAGGGAGGGAGGGAGGGGCGGATTGGGAGGCAGAGCTCCCGATGGCCTTGAACCAGCTGGCTCCGGTCCCTGGCAGCCTAGGTGGAGTTACGGAGGCCCTCAGGGAGGCCGGCAAGTGGAGGACTGGCTCAGGGGGCTCTGAATTCCAGAGTGACACACACAGACAGCCAGGACAGACGAGACGGAAGGACTTGGGAAGTAGGGGAGGGCACATGGGAGCCCCTTTCTCAGCGGGTGCAGCGGGTGACTCCCCAAAAGCCATCTCCCAGACAACAGAATTTAGCGGTGGAGGGGGTGGGAGTTTGCGCCCTCAGTACTCCCATTCCCACAGGGAGCCCTCGGAGCGGGATGGGGGAGACAGCGAAACACGTGACGCGGAGCGGGACGGGACCGCGACAGATGGAGGCCCATGGAGCCCCCAGCTCACCTCCCACCCACCTCCGGGGCAGCATGCAGGGGCCACAGAAACTCAATCAGTGAGTGTTCATGAGGCGAGAGTGTGAGCATGACACACAACGCCGCAGCGCAGGGCCGGGACATGCACACGAGAGTCCACGGGAGTCACCCCCTGACCTCTGAGTGATGGGCCACTGAGCGATGGGTGGGACGGGGGAGAAGACAAAGGGAACAGTGTGAGACGAAAGGGAGGACGTGAAGGATCCGCGGAGGGGAGAGACGTGGCTAGGGAGACTGGCCGTACAAGAGCAGGAGTGTGTGCAGTGGCTCGTGGGGGGAGAGGTGAGTGTGCAAGGCTCTCACGTGAGTGTGCCAGGGCGGGGCCGGGGGCCAAAAGCCACAGATATGTGGGGCCCCCACCTAAAGGAGGCTGAGCGGGTGCGCTCACCCGCAGGCTAGCGAGTGTTCCGAGGCGCCCACGGCCGCCCCGCCCTCTGCGGGACGGGGGCTGTGCTGGCCCCTTGGCCCCCTGCTTGGTGGCAGCCCAGGCTCGGGGGGGATCACAGATTCACCAAGGGAATCCTGAGAGGAAAAGGGAAAGGGCACCGTCAGGAACCAAGAGGCAGGCCAGAATCGAGAGGGCAGTCCAAGAAATAAAAGGGATCAAGTTTAGGAGGGCAGAGTTGGAGTTAAATGGCAGCATGAGAACAGGACGCAGATCCACAGACAGCGGGAGATGGAAGGGTGCCCCGGCGAGGAGGGGTCCAGTCTCCCGGGGTGGGGGGGGCAGGTCTGCCTCCTTTCCACCCGCCCGGGAGGGAGCGCCCCAATCCCACAGTCGCAGCCCCGAGGTGCCTCCCCTGCCCGCCCTCCCAGCCCTCTGCCCTGCCCTCACCGGTTCAGCTGGAAGGCTGGAGCCCCCTTGGGCTGGGGCATCCCAGGCCGGGGTCCCCCTCGGGGCTCCTCGTGGTCAGGGGTGGGGGTGGGCGAGTCCCCGAAGGCCCCCAGCACAGTGACCCCGGCTGGGGACAGGTCTGTCAAGGGCTGCTGGCTCTCCTCCTGCCTCAGGGCACCTTGCTGCCCAGAGGGCCTGCGCCGCTTCTGGCTACGGTCCCAGCTGGTGCCCCGGAAGGAAAGAGGTTCTCACACACTCAGGAAGCCCCCAGCCTGGGCTTCCAGCGCTGGCCACCCCTAGCCTCCCTCAGGCACCCGCAACATCCTACAGCAGAGAAACCAGCCTCTAACAGGTCCCTAAGCCCCGTGTCCTGAGACCGCGTCCACAAAACCACTTCCTCTCCCCGCCAGGGGGCTCGGGAATCTCAGCCACCCTCTCGCCTGGTTCAGATCCACAGAATGAGTAGCTCCTCCCCACAGACACACAGAGTCCCCCAGAACCGCCTCTCCCCCACGCATACCCAGCAGAGCCATTTCAAACCTCCGCAGCAGGCGCCTGGCAGGTTTAGTCCTAGTTCAAAGTCAGCTAATGACCTGGACGCCTGAGTCTAACGATTCTTGCAGTCAAGTGGGAAGGACTGAGCGACCCGATCTTAAGTGTGTGCAAAGGAAGCTCGGATTTTTCTCCCTCCTCCCCAGGCAGCCTTAAGAAGGGGCTCTGCAGAATGGGTCGTGCAGGATACGGGGACAAGGGCTGGCCACCAAAGCCCCCGTGCACACAAATGACTCCCCCCCTCTCCCATCACCCTTGTGTTTCCCCAGAAGGAATCTGCACTCATTTCTCAGAGCTTCCCCCACCCGAATCCTTCCTACCTTTTCCCAAAGTCTTGCCCTAACCCACCACTTCCTATCCCACCGCCAGCAAAACCGCCGCCCTGGCTCCTTCCCTCCTTCCAGCCAAATGTAGCCAAACATTGATGGGGATGCCAGCATCTCCTCCCCCCACCCCAGCTTACCAGAACTTGAAGATGATGCCAGTGGCCACGAGAACAATGATGACAGAGATGGTAATTGTGACATAGAGCTGAGGGTCCACACCTGCTTGGGGTAGGGAGAAATTTTTAGGGAGGCTTGAGGTGGAGGGAGCTGAGAGAGGCTGGAGGTTGGGTTGGAGCGTTGCCGTTTGAAGCCACATTGCCCAACTCTTTCTGCTTCTCTGGAGCCTCCCCGCTTTATTTTTATCATCGGCTTTCCACAGAGTTTTCAGCTCTTTTCCTCCCAAATCCTTTTTCTCCACTTCCCCAAATCTTCTGTATATATGGGATGAGGAGGAGGCTCCAAGGTCATAGAGATCTCTCTCTGCACAGAAACTAGGGGCTGGAAACGTCCATCTCCACCCTGGCCCCACCCCCAGACCACTGGCCCTGAAGGGCTCGTTCATTTCCTCTGACTGGAATACTCCCACTGTTTCCAAGGTCCAGCTTAAATGTCAGTTCTTGGAGGGTGTCCTGATCCCCAGGCAGAAGTAGTCTCTCCCTTCTCTCTCTGCCTAAAAACACGCTGTGCACACCTCCGTTAGAGAATTTATTACATTGACTCATCCCCGAGCGTTTACACATCTGTCTTCTCCAGTGGACCTGAGCTCCTCTGAGGCTCAGATGCATCTTCATCTCGGCCTCCCGTGCCAGCGTTAGTGCCCGACACATTTGTGGAAGGAGCTAACAGGCAGGACCTCTGTTGCTTCCTTTAGAGTCTTCAGCCAGCCTCCCCACCCCCAAATCGCTACCAACCTCCCCAACTCCCACTCACCTTCCCCGCTGCCCCCGAACAGGACTGGCCGCAGGGTGGCAGGTGCTTCTCCAAGGCTAAGCCCATCTCCATCACCCCGCATGGAGTCTGAGTTGGGGTGTGGGGTGGCCAGCCCATGCGGGGCTGCGAAACCATAGTCCAGGGGCAGAAATCCAGGATTGGCAGAGTTGGGGTCCCCCCCATCCTCTCGAGACACTGTAGGACCCCACACAATAGCCCAGGGGTACTGGGATGAGGGTGGCCCCTCTTCAAAGCCTGATGGGGTGGCCGGGGGCGAGGTGCCCGGCAGGACTTGCCGACGTGATCTTGGGACCCGCGGGGAGCGGCTTGGTGGAGGTGCCCGCTCCCACACGCACACATGGCGTGGGGCTGAGGGCCCTCCCCGGGCACAGGGGGGCCGGGCTGGGGCTGGTGGGGTCCGAGGGGAGGAGGAGGAACCTTGGGCAGGCGGTGGGAGGGGCAGCAACAGCAGTGGCCAGAGAGGGAGGAGATGGGACAGCAGCAGCGCAGGCCTGCGGGAAGGGAGAGAGAGCGGGTGAAACCAAGGCCATCTTGGGCTTCTGTGTGCAGAGGACAGGCCGCCTCCCTCCAAGACTCTGTGCAAAAAGTAGGTGGGCCTTGGGAAGACTGGTCTCATTTCCCATCTTCCTAGGGTCTAGCCCTCAGGATGAAAGGCCCCGGGTGGGCCTAGGAGGGAAAGGGCCAAGACCCCAGGGAAAGTGGCTTCCAAGCTTCCCCTGCTGGGCCAGACTTACCACATTCTGGACTCCATGTCCGAGATCTTCCTCAGAGATGACCCAGATTTTCAGCTTTTACTGGGGGAGAGAGGGGTCATCACATCCCAACCCTGCCCTGAGTACTTCCCCAGCTCATTCATCCACCAACTCACCTCCATCTCCCCTCCCAGCTGTGGCTGCCAGCTATGCTGCTGCCACTCAGGACCCATGGCTGCCTAGCATCCTCTTGTGGGGGGGTGGGGAGCGGGGAGGGGAACCCCCAGAGTGGTCCCCTGTCTAGTCCCCAGCCTCTATCTACACAACTTCCCAGGTCCCTGTTACCTCCCCACCCCAGGGTCTACTCTCACTTCTCTGGCTTCCTTCCGTCTCACTTCCTCTGCCCACAGCTCCTAGCTTTTCTTAGATCTTAATTTAGAGCCAAGAACCTTGTGATTCCTTGAGCACCTACCGAGGGAGGGAGGGAGTCTGAGTGGGGGAGGGAAGAGGAAGTCAATCTGAGTGAGTGTGTGAACGTGTGCGGTTGTACAGGGGGAGCGTCCCCGCCTGCCCACCCCACTTGTTGTCTGAGGCCTTTCTCTTATGATTGAATGGCCCCAGGAATCTCGTCTTCAGGAGCAGGGGAACAGGAGATGGAGGGATGGAAGGAAAGAGAGAAAGAGAGAGGTGGGCGGGAGGAAAACTACAGAATATAATATTTGCTCAATGTTCCATCATCCAAATGCATAGGTGCCCTCTGAGGGGAGGTGGAGTTGGGGAGAGGCCACCCCCTCAAATGTAGCTCTCCTGGGTAAAGAGTCCTGGGAGAATCGGGATGGATGGTTTTGAAAGAGGAGGACACGTTCTCAGAGCTGAGGGTGGTGGATCCAGGCTGCGGCAGCAGGTTCCCCAGTGAATGAGGATATGACACTTGGTGTCCTCTGGATTCTGGGTCTAAATCTGGACATTAAACCCTCTCAGAGAATAACAGGGGAGTAGGTGGGAGAGTCTGGGGAAGGGATTGGGGAAGTGGGCTGTGGGGAGAGATGTGAAGGCATGATGGCCTGAGACAGGGAAGGCTGGTGAGGCGTGAGAAGGGAAGAGAAAGGTGAAGGGGAAGCAGATGAAGGGGGCTAGTCCTGAAAGAATGGACTGGGGGGTGCAGAGGAGATCGGCAGCTGGAGGATGCTGAGGAGGAGAGTAAAGGTCAGGGAGGGAAGCTGAGAGGGTGAAGCGGTCACAGGAGCGGGGAAGAAGGAGGAAGGGCAGGAGGAGGAGGAAGGAAAGGTCCAGGCAGGATGGGAAGTGGAGATTGTGGAAGGGGAAGGGAGAAAAGGGATGGAGGGGACCGGGGATGGGGAGGAAGGAAGGGGGAAAGGCGAGAACATGGTACTGAGGACAACCTGAGACAAGGAAGGGACGGGGGACGGAAAACGGGAACAGCAAAGATGGAGGAGATGGAAATTGTTTCTTCCAACGGAAAGGGATACGGAGCTACGGAGAGAGGCAGGGATGGGGGCCAGGTGGGAAGAAGGGAGACGGAACCGGGAAAAGAACGATGCTGCAGGGACAGAGGAAGGCGTGTGAGCCAGGGGAGGGGAAAAGGGCTCCCAGGGACGTCTGTGGCCAGCTGACTCCAGGACCCACTCGCCTCTCCGCCTGTGCATCCCACCTCCCCAACCAACGTCATCTCCAGTCCCCGGACCCCGCACCCCTTAGTCACCCCGTCCAGGAAGCCCCAAGTCCCCTGGCTGGCGCGCCACCCCACCCTCCCCTCGCTCCTCACCGACCTGTTGTGCGCAGGAGACGAGCTGGGGGTGGGGCGGGAGCCTCGGGCTGGGGGAACCGGGCCCCATCCCCAGCGCGGCCGCGAGCCCACCCCTCCCACAGGCCCACGCTCCCTGGACAGGGCTGGAAAGCGATAAGGGGGGCGGGGGACGAGGACCAGGAGGTAGGCGAGGGGTCTCCTCGGGCGGGAGCGCCGAGAGCAGAAAGGGAAGCCGAGGCTGGAGGATGCAAGGAGCCGGGGGCTGAGCCCAAGGCGGGAGGAAGGCAGCGGCGGGGACGGCGACCGCTGCGCCAGGAGGGCAGGATGGAGTCGGGACCCGCGGAGCAAAGAAAAGCGTGGTGGGGAAGGCGCGCTTATGGGCTGGAGGCTCGAGCCGGGCGAGGGACCGCGCCTGGAGGGGCGGGGGGCGAAAGGCGCGGAGTCTGGGAGGGCAGGGCCGGGCTCCCTCGGGCGGGGGCGTGGGGGTTCCTCTCGCTCA
>NW_020176571.1:6040000-6054856 GCF_003031525.2 Neophocaena asiaeorientalis asiaeorientalis
TCCCGCATGGTTTAACCCTCCCGCTGCCGCGCCTGGGGAGCCGCGCCCGGCTGCGTCCCAGGTGGAGAATGCGAGAGGGCAGCGGAGGGTGAGCACCGTCCGATTCCCCGGGTTCCTGTGGCGGGCTTCTCCACCCTTCACCCCACCTCCATGGACACCCTTGGTTGCCCCGGTCAATCTCTGAGATTCTGAGCCACCCAAAGCTCTGTGACCCCCAACTCTGTTTCGCCCCTGCTGGAGAGTGCTGAGTGCTGGGGATGAGGTCGGGGTCAGGGTGGGAGTGGAGACCTTGGATTATCCCAACAGCTTGATCCCCTGATTCCATTCTGGTCCTGCTGCAATGCATTCTCCCCGAAGCAAACCAAACGATCTTTAAAATAGGTAGACCGAGTTGCATTACTCAGCTTTTCTGGCGCTCAGAGTATCAAACTCCTCACCGTGACTTACAGGGCCCTGTATAACCTGGCCCCGCCCCTCCTAACACTCTTCATGCCCCAGCCACACTGGACCTGATCTATGTTACTATAGTTAGAAGGGCTTAACCTGCCACAGGGCCTTTGCATTTGCTGTTCCCACTGCCTGGAATGTTTTACCCTGGCTTTTCACAATGATTCACTCATTTCATTAAAATTTAAGTTAGATCCAATGTCACCTCCTCTGCGAGGCCTTCCTTAACCTCTCTATCTAAATGGGCTTCCCCTGCCCCCACTCTCATCCTGTCCTACCTGCCCCCACTTCAGGTTACCCTGTTTTACTTGAGTTGCACTTCTAGGACATTACACTCTTCTAATTTCCCTTCATCCTCCCTGGCTTTTCCTTCTCCGTCTTCTGCCTGACCTCTAAATGTGAGAACTTGCTAGGGCTTAGTCCTTGGCCCCCTTCTCGTTCCACATTCTCTGTCCAGTGATGTCATCCAGTCCCAGGGCTTAAATACTATGTAAATGTCAGCAAGTCCTAAATTTATATCCAGCGCTCCAGACTCGTTTATCCAACAGCCTACTTGACATCTCCACTTGGATGCCTAATAGCCATATAAAGCTCCTATGGCTCAAATAGATGTCTCGAATTACCACTGCTGCCCCCCACCAATCCATTCCTCTCCCAGTAGTGTTCCCCATCCGGGGATATGATGGCTTCTGCTTGTTCAGGCTAAAAACCTAGGAAACATCCTTCCTCCCTTTCCCTTTTCTCACTGATTCCCACCGTGTATCTAATTCATCAGCAAGTCCTGTGAGCTCTGCATCTAAAATATGTCCTGAATTCATCTCCTTCTCTCCACCATTGTTATAATCTTGCTATAATCTTGTTGCTTCTGCCCTTGCCCTTTACAAACTAGTCTTCACAATATCTAGTAATTTTTTTATACAGCAGGTTCTTATTAGTTATCCATTTTATACATATTAGTGTATATATGTCAATCCCAATCTCCCAATTCATCCCACCACCACCCCCCCCAACACCCCGCTGCTTTCCTCGCTTGATGTCCATATGTTTGTTCTCTACATCTGTGTCTCAATTTCTGCCCTGCAAAACGGTTCATCTGTACCATTTTTCTAGGTTCCACATATATGCATTAATATACGATATTTGTTTTTCTCTTTCTGACTTACTTCACTCTGTATGACAGTCTCTAGATTCATCCACGTCTCTACTAATGACCCAATTTCGTTCCTTTTAATGGCTGAGTAATATTCCATTGTATATATGTACCACATCTTCTTTATCCATTCCTCTGTCGATGGGCATTTAGGTTGCTTCCATGACCTGGCTATTGTAAATAGTGCTGCAGTGAACATTGGGGTGCATGTGTCTTTTTGAATTATGGTTTTCTCTGGGTATATGCCCAGTAGTGGGATTGCTGGGTCATATGGTAATTCTATTTTTAGTTTTTTAAGGAACCTCCATACTGTTCTCCATAGTGGCTGTATCAATTTACATTCCCACCAACAATGCAGGAGGGTTCCCTTTTCTCCACACCCTCTCCAGCATTTGTTGTTTGTAGATTTTCTGATGATGCCCATTCTAACTGGTGTGAGGTGATACCTCATTGTAGTTTTGATTTGCATTTCTCTAATAATTAGTGACGTTGAGCAGCTTTTCATGTGCTTCTTGGGCATCTGTATGTCTTCTTTGGAGAAATGTCTATTAGGTCTTCTGCCCATTTTTGGATTGGAATCCTATAAATATTAATTAAATCTATCTGGTCTATTGTGTCATTTAAAGCCTGTGTTTCCTTATCAACTTCCTGTCTGGATGATCTGTCCATTGGTGTAAGTGGGGTGTTACTGTTGTGTTACACTATTATTGTGTTACTGTCAATTTCCTCTTTTAGAGCTGTTAGCAGTTGCCTTATGTATTGAGGTGCTCCTATGTTGGGTGCATATATATTTAATTTCCGAGGTCCTGGATCATCTTCACTATCGTTATTCTGAATTCTGTTTCTGGAAGCTTGCCTATCTCCACCTCATTTAGTTGTTTTTCTGGGGTTTCATCTTGTTCCTTCATCTGGTACATAGCCCTCTGCCTTTTCATCTTGTCTGTCTTTCTGTGAATGTGGCTTTTGTTCCACAGGCTGCAGGATGGTAGTTCTTCTTGCTTGTGCTGTCTGCCCTCTAATGCATCTATTCCTGATAAGAGCCCCCAGGAGGCTCTAGAATGTCCTGTCGCTATCCCTCCTCCTGGCCCCACTTTTCATGTCAGCTTGGTTTTTAGTTCAGCCATTCTTTCTTGAGATCCCTTTCAAAAGAGAACTCTTCACACTCCCTGTCACCTTTCGCCAGTTGTGGGCAGTGATTTGACTGTGGATCCAAGCCCCTTTGATTGGATTCCTCCAAAGAAAGTTCAGCACTGGGGATAAGCACCTTTAACTGGAAATATTGGCTTATCTGCTGCTAGTGTTGGAGGGTCTCCTGCAGAGGCTGCAGGGGGCTGTGGCTCACCGCGGGGACAAGGACACTGGCGGCAGAAGTTCTGGGAAGTGATCCTTGGCGTGAGCCCTCCCAGAGTCCGCCGTTAGCCCCACCAAAGAGCAGGTAGTCCTCGAGTAATGTTTTGAAAATCTAAATTGTATCATATTCTTGCCTGCTTAAAATATTTGAGTGGCTTTTCATTGTGCTTGGAGGAAATCTGAACTCCTTGTTAGAAGAGGCCCTCCAGCTCTTACTCCTCAATATTCAAACAACGTGCCAGGTCAGACTTCTTGATGTTCTAAACATCCGAAATTATCCTCTTGGCACCCCTGTACTTTTCATCCCCTCTTCCTGGCATGCTTTGCCCCCCGCATCTTCACCTAGTTGGCTCCCTCTTGTCATTCAGCCACCCACTCTGTCTCATTCGTATGTTTCACTGTTTTTCCAACTCATCACTCTCTGAAATGATCTTATATTTGTTTACTGTTTATTGTCTGATCCCACCCACCCCCACATACACTAGAGAACAAAGACCTCATTTGCCTTGTTTACCCTGTATCCTTCCTTGGCGCCTGACAGATAGTAGATGCTCAATGTTTATTGCTTAGCGAACCTCACCTGGGACCCCTGCCCACTCCAAACTCTTCATTCTCTCCTCTGCTCTCCACCTGCCTTTCCGGTCCGTCTGCCTGCTCCCCCTGATCTCTTCCCTGTGCAGAATGCTTTGAGCCAAGTCTCTGCTTACACCCCTGCCCCTCCAGACTCTCACGCCTCATCCCCTGCGTTATTACTACCATTAGCCTGACACACTCGCCTCCCGGAAGGAAACCTGCTGTTCTGACCAGCATCTGCAGTGACTGCCCTCCTGCTTGTCTGTCCCTGACAGCCCTTCATTCCGAGGTCAGAAGACAGTGAGCGAGCCCTCCTCCTAGTGTCTCCCAGTGGCAGGGAAAGACGGTGCACACTGGCTTCAAACCGGGCCATGTCAGGCAGGGTGTGCAAATCCTGGGCCCCAGTGAGCCCCAGCTTCATCCTGAGGATATGATGGGTGTGGGTCAGATTTATCAAGTGAATATTCACTAGCAGTGTAAGTGACTTTTATACTGAAGACTTTGGGTCATTATGAATTATTTCTCATATTCCTGATTGATTCATTCTTTCAGTGACTTTTTTTTTTTTTTGCGGTACGCGAGCCTCTCACCGCTGCGGCCCCTCCCGTTGCGGAGCACAGGCCCCGGACGCGCAGGCTCAGCGGCCACGGCTCACGGGCCCAGCCGCTCCGCGGCATGTGGGATCTTCCCGGACCGGGGCTCGAACCCGTGTCCCCTGCATTGGCAGCTGGATTCTTAATCACTGCGCCACCAGGGAAGCCCAATACCTTTTTGTTATTGAAACTTCCTATCATGGATTTTGGGTATCTCTCAATTTATTTAGATCGTTAATGTCTTTCAATGAACTTGTATCATTTTCTGCATACAGATAATGCCCATCTTCTGTTTTACCTATTCCTACGTACTTTACTGCTTTTCTGTTACGGTAAATGGTATTTTTTAAGATTGCATTTTGAATTGCTTTTTGCTGGTGTATAGAAACACAATTGATTTTAAATATTGATTTTAGCTTATTAACCACCTTAATAAGCTCCCTTTTATGTATACTAATTTTTCTATAGACTCTTGGAATTTTCTACAAAGACAGTCATGTCATCTGCAGATGATGGCAGTGTGCTTTTTCCTTTCCAATGCTGTGCCTTTAATTCTCTCTGCTTGTGCTGGCTGGGACCTTTAGTACAATGTTGAACACAAACAGTAATATCTGGCTTCTTTCTTTTGTTCCTGCTTTTAAAGGAAACACTTCCAGCGTTTTCCCAGTAAGAATGGTGTTTGCCGTAGTTTTTTTTTTTTTATTATGAAATTTTATCAAGTTAAGGAAGCCCCCTTGTATTCCTAGTTTGCTAAGAGTTCTGTCACATGTGGTTGTTGAATTAAATGCTTTTCAAAGCCAATTTTTATTGTGAAATATAACACAAAGATAAATGCAATGAGAACATAAAGTATATTGAACAGTTATAAAAGGAATACTTAGAGAGGGAATACTCATGTAACCACCATCTAGGCCAACTGGAAGAGTCTTGCCAGTATTCAAAAAGGACCTCTGTGATCTTACTCCAACATATACCATTCCCTCCTCACGGTAGATCAGTAGTATTTTGACTTTTATGGCAATCACTTCCTTGATTTTCTTAATAATTTCCCTGTATGTATCTACATGCCTTAACAATATAGTTCCTTTTGTCTGCTTTTGAAGATACACATGTAATAATACTGCGTGTATTTGTTATACGTGTAGCAGTGAATTACGGCATCATAGATGGGCATCTTCCACTTTATTAGATAATGCTAAATGCTTTTCCACGGTGGTTGAACCACTTGTCCTCTCATTAGCTGTGTAGGAGAGTTTCTCTTGCTCCATGTT
Organism: Neophocaena asiaeorientalis asiaeorientalis; assembly: GCF_003031525.2. NCBI lineage: Eukaryota > Metazoa > Chordata > Mammalia > Artiodactyla > Phocoenidae > Neophocaena > Neophocaena asiaeorientalis. The sequence goes on from NW_020176571.1 coordinate 6,045,385, forward strand.
CTTGTCAACACAATATTTTCAGACTTTAGTTTAGGCTACTTTGGTGCATACAGCGATATTTCATTATGGTTTTAATTTACATCTGTCTAATTATTAATAAGGTTGAGCACCTTTTCGTATGTTCGTCGACCTTATGGATTTCCTCTTGTGGATTGCTAGTTCAACTCTTCAGTTCACATTTATAATTTTTATGGTTAGGAGTTTTTCTTACTCATTTGTAGGAGTTCTTTATACATCCTGGACGCATCCTTTGTCGGCGATAATGTTACAGATTCTTCCTTCTCTTCTGTGGTTTGTCTTTTGATGAACAGATGCTCTTGATTTCAATGCAGTCAAATGTATCCGTCTTTTCCTTTATGGTTAGTGTGTTTGTCTTAAGAACGATTTCCCTACCTTGAATTCATGAATAAATTCTTCTACATTATCTTTTTTTTTTTTTTCGGCCATGCCACACATCTTGTGGGATCTTAGTTCCCCAACCAGGGATGGAACTGGGGCCCTTGGCAGTGAAAGCCTGGAATCCTAACCACTAGGTCACCAGGGAACTCCCCTACATTATCTTCTAAAACCCTTTTAATTTGCCTTTTACATTTAGTCTGTAGCATAGTAGGGAATGATTTTTGTATATGGCTTGAGATAGGGGTTCAGTTTTATCTTTTCATATGGATACCCAGTTGTCACAGCAACATTGAAATGTGTGTCTTTTCTCTGCTGCTCAAATGTGCAAATCTATCATAAATCGTGTCTATGTATGCGTGGATATCTTTCTGAGCTCTGTATTATGTTCTAGTGGTCAATTTATCTATCTATCTTGTGCCAGTACTACACTATCTTAACTATTGTGGCTTTGTAATTATGTCCTGGTATCTGGTAAGGCAAGTCTTGTTCGTTTCCAAGAGGCTATTTCTTGCCTTTTGCATTGCCATGTAAATTTTAGAATTGGTTTGTCAGTTTTATACACTCACAAAAAAAGCCTGTTGGGATTTTGATTGTCCTGAATCTATGAATCTCTTTAGGGAGAACTGACTTCTTCATGATATTGAGACTTCTAATCTATGGATGTGAAATATCTCTCCATTTATTTTAGATCTTCAGTGTCTCACAACAAATGATAATTTGCTGCCTATGGGTCTTACTCACGTTTCGTTACATTTATACCTTGATATTTGATATTTTTCATAGTATTGCAAGTGGTAAGTTTTACAATCATTCATCATCTGATTGTTGTTCATATAGAAATATACTAATTGATTTTATATTTTCTTAAGCAACCTTGTTAAACTCTTATTCTAATAATTTATTTGTAGATTCTTTTGAATTTCCTACATATGCAATCACGTTTTGACATTTTCTGTAAATGATAACTGCTTTATTTCTTTTTTAATCTAATGATTTTACCCTTTTTTCTTTCTTTCTTTCTTTTCTTACTCCTCTGTCTAGGATCCCTGTTACAAGACTAAATAGAATTGGTGGTAGAAGGCATTCTTCTATCAGATTTACAAGTTCCCTTCTAGTTTTCTTCTTTTTTTTTTTTGACCACGCTGTGTGGCTTGCGGGATCTCAGTTCCCCAACCAGGGATTGAACCCTGGCTGCACGGCAGTGAAAGTCTGGAATCCTACCCACTAGGCCACCAGGGAACTCCCACAAGTTCCCTTCTAGCTTTCTAAAAAAATTTTTTTTTTTTTTTTACCACAAATGGATGTTGACTTCATCACATGCTTTTTCCGTATTTATTGAGATGACTGTGTGATTTATTCCTTTAATCTACTAAAGTGATGAATAAAATGAATGTATTTTCTAATATTAAGCTAGCCTTAAATTCCTGACATAAATTCAAGCTACTCTTGGTGTATTATCTTTTTTTGCATTTTGCTAGGTTCAGTTTGCTCTTGTTTTAATTGAAGATTTTTGTATCTCTGTTAATAAGTGAGATTGGCCTGCAATTTTCCTTTCTCGTATTACCCTTTTCTGGTTTAGCTATCAAAGTAATTCTGGCCCCATAGAATGAGTTATGGACTGTCCTTTCTTTTCCCAATTTCTGGAAAACTTTGTATAAGGTTAAAATTATCTGCACTTTGAAAGCTTGGTGCAGCTTGCCTGTAGGATGTAATTTTTAACTCTTTCTTTTCTTTTTACACCTCACGTCTCCTCCATTTGCAAATCCTGTTCACCTCAGCTTTAAATTAAATTCAGAATCCAACTACTTCTCACCTCCACCGCTACCACCTTCATTTAAGCCACCACAATCTCTCACCTGGATCATGGGAGTAGCCTCGTAAATAAACTCGTCTCTGCCCATGCAGCATCACAATATCTTAAACATATGGGTCAGATCCTGTTACTCCTCTGCTCAAATCCTCCACTGGTGTCCATCTCACCCAGAGTACGAGCCAAAGTCCTTACCATGACCCACAAGGCCTGATATGACCTGGCCACCCGGCTCTCTCTCCCACCTCAGCCACTACTTCTCTCCCTTCTCACTCTGATACCGACTAGGGTATCAGATCAATAGAAATTGACTAGAGGCCAGACAAGAAATCCAGGCAAGACTTTGCTGGGGCTCCTGCAGCCACAGGAGGTAGCGAGAACAAACAGCAGTTTCCCTTGATTGCTTGATCCCCGAAGGGGGCGGTGAGCTGGTTTCTTATACAAGGTGATGGTAGGGGTGTGTCCCAGGGGGTCAGGCCGGAGTGGTGGCTTAGGTGTTTTGCTTACCCCTTGGGTGGTGTTTTGTGCAGGGGGCGGGGGCATGCACAGTACCCTGTTTTTGCTCCTGGCTCCGCAGAAGTGAAGTGGCAGTTGAGTTTTTTGGTCTTTTTGTATCTTTTTGTTCATAATTTGTCCCAACTGTGCTTGCACATGGTTATTTTTAGTCCCTTATAGTTTCTTTATATCTTGTAGCTCCAGGAGCTGTTTGTCCAGTTGCAAGCATTGCAGCACTGCAGCAAAGTGTCCCAGGTCCCAGCCTGTTTCAACTCTGCTCCAGCCACACAGGCCCCCTTGCTGTTCCTCATGTTCATCGATATGTTCTCATCTCAGAGACTTGGCACTTGTAGTTTGCTCTGCCTGGGACACTGTCCCCACAGAAATCCATATGACTTGCTCCTTTCTCTTTCTTTAAAGTCTCTGCTCCATCGTCACCTTATCAGAGAGGCCTTTCCTTACGACCGTATACAAAAGAGCAAATGTCTCTTGCATTCCCCATCCCCCTTCCTTGTTTTTTTTGCTTCGTAATTTGCTCCTGACCACTTACGTGTGGACCTATGTATTTACTGCCTGAGTCTCACCACAAGAATGTAAACACCAAGAGGGCAGCTATGTTTTCTATATCCCTAGTAGTTAGAGCAAAAGCCTGACAATAAGAGGTGCTAAATACATTCTTCTGAATCACTGATGAATATTTTATCATGTGTCTGACTCCTTAGACATCAGACAGCTTCTCTAGCTTTATTTCAGTGCATCTTGTTTTCTACCCTTAGCATTAAAAACACAGCAACTGACACATGGCCTTGTAAATAACTGTCACTTAGTAATAAATGAATGAATAAATGTTACATCCTAATCTTTGCTTAAGTTTAATTAGCTCCCATCCTCCCTTGGAGATCTTTACTTTTCTTCCCACTTTCCCCTTTTTCCTTATTTCTGTTCTTCTCTTTCTCATATCTACCCCTCCTCCTCTTCTCTCTCTGCCCTTTCTAATCTCACTTCTTTAGTCCATCACCCCTCCTTTCTTTCTCCAAGTTCTCCTTTTCTCCTTATCAATTGTCCCCTCATTTTCTTCTCTTATTCCTCTCTCTCTCACGGGACCATAAAACATCAGAATCAGAGCTGGCCTTAATCTCTTACTTTGCAGATACTGAAGAGGAGCTACCACAAGATGGCACAATTCGCTTTAAGGTCATAGCTAGTGTAAAGCTGAATGAATCAGGACTAGATCTCAGACTATCTCTTTCTCCCTCCTCTCTTCTCTCTTTCATTTCTGCTTTTTCTTCTCTTTCTTAGCACAGTGTTGGAGTCAGACAAACTTGCATTTGGATCTCAGTCCCATCACTTATACTGCTGACTTTCAACAAATTATTTAACTTCTGTGATCCTCAGTGTCCTCACAGGTTAACTGAGATATTAATGTGCACCTCAAAGGGTTGTAAAGGTTAAATAAAAAGTTGAACAACAACATACACAGACCAAAAAAAACCCCCACAGCTAACATCATACTTAATAGTGAGAAACTCGAAGCTTTCTAAGGTCAGGTACAAGGCAAGGATATCCCCTCTCAGCATTCCTTTTCAACACTGTACTGGAAATCCTTGCTAAAGCAATAAAGCAAGAAAAAGAAAGAAAAGGTATACAGGTTGGGAAGGAAGACATAAAACTGACTTTGTTCGCAGTTGACATAATCATTTATGTAGAAAGTCTGAAAGAATGAACAACAACAAAAATCTCCTGGAACTAATAAGCAATTATAGCAAGGTTGCAGGATACAAAGGTTAATACACAAAAGTCAACTGCTTTCCTATATGCCAACAATGAACAAGTGGAATTCGAAATTAAAAGCACAATGTCATTTAGTAACCAAAAAATGTGAAATACTTAAGTATAAATCTAACAAAGCATGTAAAAGATCTATGAGGAAAACTACAAAACTCTGATGAAAGAAATCGAAGAAGAACTAATTAAATGAAGAAATAATCCAAGTACATGGATAGGAAGACTCAATATTGTCAAAATATCAGGTCTTCCCAACTTGACCTATAGATTCAATACAATCACAACCACAATTTCAGCAAGTTATTTTATAGATATCAAACACCATTCTAAAATTTATATGGAGAGGCAAAAGACCCAGAATAATCAATACAATATTGAAGGAGACAAACAAAGATGGAGGACTGACACTATCTGATTTCAAGACTGACTATAAAGCTATAGTCATCAAGATGGTGTGGTATTGATGAAAAAATAGACAAACAGATACATGGAACAGAATAGAGAGCTCAGAAATAGACTCCCATATAGCCAACTATTTTTTTTTTTTTTTTTTTTTGCGGTAAGCGGGCCTCTCACTGTTGTGACCTCTCCCGTTGCGGAGCACAGGCTCCGGACGCGTAGGCTCAATGGCCATGGTTCACGGGCCCAGCCGCTCCGCGGCATGTGGGATCTTCCCGGACCGGGGCAGGAACCCGTGTCCCCTGCATCGGCAGGCGGACTCTCAACCACTGCACCCCCAGGGAAGCCCCTAGCCAACTAATCTTTGACACAGGAGCAAAGGCAATACAACGGAACAAAGATAGTCTCTTCAACAAATGGTGCTGGACATCCACTTGCAAAAAAAAAAAAAAAAAAAAAAAAAAGAATCTAGACACAGACTTTACACCCTTCACAAAAATTCACTCAAATGGATCACAGACCTACGTGTAAAATGCAAAACCATTAAACTCCTAGAAGATAACATAGGAGGAAACCTAGATAACCTCGAGTATGGTGATGCCTTTTTAGATATGCCACCAAAGACATTATACATGAAAGAAATAATTGATAAGGTAGACAATTAAAATGTAAAGCTTCCTCGCTGAGGTAGACAATATCAAGAGAATTATAAGACAAGCCACAGACTGGAAGAAAATATTTGCAAAAGACACATCTGATAAAGGATTGTTATCCAAAATATATGAAAAACGATTAAAACTCAACAAATAAGAAAACAACCCAATTAACAAATGAACCAAAGACCTTAACAGACACTTCACCAAAGAAGATATACAGATGGCAAGCTCCACATCAGATGTCATCAGGGAAATGCAAAATAAAACGATAGTGAGATACCACTAGACACCTATTAGGATGGCCCAAATCTGGAACACTGGCAACACCGAATGTTGGTGAGGATGTGGAACAACAGGAATTCTCACTAATTGCTGGTGGGAATGCAAATTGGTACAGCCCAGTTGGAAGATAGCTTAGCAGTTTCTTACAAAACTAAACATATTTTTACCATATGATCCAGGAATGGGGCTCCTTGGTATTTACCTGAGGGAGTAGAAAATTTATGTCCATACAAAAAACCTGAACATGGATGTTTATAGCAGCTTTATTCATAATTGCCCAAACTTGGAAGAACCCAAAATGTCCTTTAGTAGGTGAATTTATAAACAACCTGTGGTACATCCAGACGATGGAATGCTATTCCGCACTAAAAAGAAATTAGTTATCAAGCCACAAAAAGACATGAAGGAAACTTAAAGTGAAAGAAACCAATCTAAGAAGGCTACATACTGTATGATTCCTACTCTATGACATTCTGGAAAAGACAATGTTATGGAGATGACAAAAATATCAGTAGTTGCCAGGGGTAGGAGGCGGGGAGAGATAAGTAGGCAGAGCACAGAAAAATTTTACAGCAAGGAAAATACTCTGTATATTATAATTACGGATATATGTCATTATACAGTTTTCCAAACCCACTGAATGTATACCACCAAGAGTGAACCCTTAGGTAAACTATGGACTTTGGGTGATTACGATATGTCAATACAGGTTTATCCTAGGTAAAAAATGTACCATTCTGCTGTCTGATGTTGATAATGGAGGTTATCTATGCATGTGTGGGAGCAGGGGGTATATGGGAAATCTCTGTACCTTCCTCTCAGTTTTACTATAAAACTAAAACTGCTCTAAAAATATAAAGTCTTTAAGGGACTTTCCTGGCAGTCCAGTGGTTAAGACTCTGTGCTTCCACTGCAGGGGGCAGGGTTCTGTCCCTCGCTGGCAAACTAATATCTTGCATGTCACAAGGCCAAATAATAATAATAATAAAAGTCATTAAAACGTTGAACAAATAAAGGCCTGGCACATAATAGAATATATATTGCCTCTTTTCTCGTTCTTTCCTTATATTTTTCTTTTTCCTTCCCTCTTTAAATGGATAAGGTTGGACTCATTAATTCTTTGGTTCCTTCAAACTTTGGATGCTTTATTATGCCTTTGATTCCTTCTCCTCACTTTCATGTATCAGCTCTTTCATTTATTTCTTCTTCTTCTTTCTCCTCCTCTGCCTCTTCTTCCCCATTTTATTCTTCTCCTTCTCTTTGTCCTTTCCCTGTTTGTTTCTCATTTTGTATCATGAACCAAGCCATGTGGACCATAAACATTGAGCTTAAAGTCCCCTCAGCTCCAGCAGTCTACCAGTTCTATGATTTTTTTTCAGTTATCTTCTTTTTCCCTTTATCTTTCCAGTACTTATAAATTACTTAACTTCCCTGGGCCTCAGTTTTTCCATTTGGAAAATAGAAACAATAATGGATTGTTATAAGCATCAAATGAATGAAGTAAAGCTGTTAGCTCAGTGCCTCACACAAAGGCTCCAAGACACTGTTAACTTTGCTCTCGTTTGACTTTCTGCGAGCCCGGGATGAAATAAAAAACACTATAGAAATGTTAGTTTATTTTTCTTTTCCCCTAAAGTATCACAGTGAATTGGAAAGTTGGCTCCAGGTTTGAAAAGACATGGGTTCCAGGGAAAACTATGAATTCTTATGAGCCTCAATTTTCTGATCTATAAAATGAGAATAACAATATATGCCTTCCCTCCACCTAGTGTTTTTTTCCTTCCCGGGAATTAAAAAAGTCAATGTGTAGGAAAGCATCACCCTATAAGTACATGTGGTAATCATGACAGATGGTGTTCTGGAGCCACAGCGGGGATGCTGTAAAGTTACGAGGATTCAGCGGGATACATTTTTAATTTTAAAAGATGCCTGACCTACAGTAAGCATTCGATACATGCTATAGCTATTACTATTTCCTTTACCGTGTCCACTCTTTTCTCTAGATCCTCCAAAAAAATGAGTGGTTGCGCTACCCAGGTGATCTCTGCTGCTCAACTTCTATTATTGATTGTCCCCGTCCTCTCACCTCCTCATCCCACCAGGCTTTTTTCCTCCTCCCCCTCTCTTACGATCACAGCTTTCATCTCGCCTCAGGCACCCCGTGCAGCCAGATGCCCAGATCTCAAGCAGCTTAGAACTGCCGGGACCGGCCTGAGACCCGGAGTTCCCTTCGCTTTTAGCGTCTAGCACTCTTCCAACAATAAAGTTTTATTGAAAAAAGCCGAAGAAAAGACGCCCGTCCTTCTTTCCGCAACAGCCAATCAGAGGGCAGAACGCCTGCTTCGCTCACGGGAGCTTCAGCAGTCAGAGGAAAGGGCGGGGCATGTCGCGCCCGAAGCCCGCCCCGTAAGAGCGGAAGTACGGCCGGAAGCCAGCCATAGAGTTTAGGGGCCAGAGCGGCCCTGCAGGGAGTTGGCAGGAAAGGCTGGGAACAGCTGCCGGAGGTGACGGAGCGGTGGCCCCGCCCGGTACGCTGGAAGACGAAGCTTCCAGGTAGCTGTCCGCAGGGTCTGACCCAGAGTACGACGGGGCAGCCGGCGGGAGCCCACGGTCCCTGGGCGGCCTCTTTAAGGGAGGGGGCGGAGCCACGTGGAAGGATCCCGAGGGTGAGGTCACGTGCTTCGGGGCACATGCGGGGCATAGTGGCGATTTGAGGGAGCGTCGTCGTTGGGGTGGACACTGTGTGACATCCCACCCCCCACTAAGACCTGTGCCTTGGGGTTCAGTGGGGTGCACTGGTGGGACTTGGGGGGAGGCCCAGGGATGGGGGAGGTGGGCGTGGCAACCCTGTGTCAGCCAGGCTGCCATCGAAGTGGCCGAATTTAGGATTCCTAGATCCAAGGGTTAGACTGCTCCATCTCTGATTCCTCGTTGCAAAAGTGGCTCAGTGCCTCTGCAATAGAGGTCCTAGGCCTTGTGCTTTCCATCCTCCCCAGTTCAGGAACCTCCAGCTTCACATCCTCTTTCCTTGCAGCTCCAGACTTCCTGAGCCCAGGTACCCCCAGCTCAGTGCAGCCATGAGTGCCGAGGTGAAGGTGACAGGGCAGAACCAGGAGCAATTTCTGCTCCTGGCCAAGTCGGCCAAGGGGGCAGCGCTGGCCACTCTCATCCACCAGGTGCTGGAGGCCCCTGGTGTCTACGTGTTTGGGGAACTGCTGGATATGCCTAATGTTAGAGAGGTGGGTTCTTGGCCTGGATAGCACCCAGGGAGGCTTGGGGCTAAAGTTTGAATTTGAGAACGGGTGGGCAGGGCTCATTCTGCAACCCCATAACCATTCAGTTGAACAAGAATATGGTGATTATTAACTGGCAGCTTGCAGAAGTAAGTAGGCAAGTAAACCTCTTAATTCCCCTTTGGAGATGAATAATCTGTGAAACCCAGTATTTTTGATTTTTAAGCAAAAGAGCCTGTGATTCAGAATAGGAGACCTGATTCTAGCCTGTCTCCATCAGTGTCGTAGCTCTTAATAATCATATTGCCTTGATCAGGTCACTTTTATTTTAGGGCCTAAATTGTCTTTTAAAAATGGACCTGAGGGAAAAAAAAAAAAAAAAAAAAAACCTGGGGGCTTCCCTGGTGGCGCGG
>NW_020176571.1:6055050-6057990 GCF_003031525.2 Neophocaena asiaeorientalis asiaeorientalis
AAAAAAAGGACCTGAGGGCTTCCCTGGTGGCGCAGTGGTTGAGAGTCTGCCTGCCGATGCAGGGGACATGGGTTCGTGCCCCGGTCCGGGAAGATCCCACATGCCGCAGAGCGGCTGGGCCCGTGAGCCATGGCCGCTGAGCCTGCGCGTCCGGAGCCTGTGCTCCGCAACGGGAGAGGCCACGACAGTGAGAGGCCCGTGTACCTCAAAAAAAAAAAAAAGGACCTGATACTGCCCCTCACTATTGTAGAAATCAGATGAGATTATGGGAAAGTATAAAGTCTGGTACAAGTGGAAGGAATGAATGAATGTGAAATTGGCATGACCTGTTCTCTCCCGTTTGCACCATATGCTAATTCACTTAAGTTTGATAAGGTAGAAGTTAGCTTTTTCCCAAAGACACATGGCAAGATGCTAGGAACACAGCAGAGAGAACTGTTCACACGGAAGTGGCAGAGTTAAGAGTTTAAAGCCCAGAGTGAGTAGGTTGCCAAGATGGGTAACGCCAGCCGAAGCCCTGAGATGTTATGACAGTGGTAGGTGGACAGGTATGAGTTAGGTTTTTGAGTGCCAGTGATTGAGTCAATGAATTTAGCCTTATGGAATCCTTTTGGTCCAAAGAAAACTGGCTGCCTTCCTTCCCTGCTCTCCTCTGCAGTGGAATTAAAGAGAATCAGGGTGAAGGAAAAGAAGTGTGTTTTGGGTGCCTGTTCAGCACTCTGCTAGTCATGTGGGAATACCAGAAAAGCACAAGATACAGTGCTCCCCTTGTGAAACTTACGTTCCAGTTGCAGAGAGAAGATGAATGGATATCCACGTGTAAATCATTTATTTAGCAAGTATTTATCAGCAGAGCCAACTTACGTGCACAGCTCTGCTAGACCTAAGTGGGATACCAGAGACCACATCTGTAATCTTGTTGAAAAGAAAGATATTCTTAGGTAACAACCTTAGGTGGGCTTCGATTGACTAAGTGGGTGATCAGTGGTAGGAGAGGAGGTCTGGGTGGACTGGCTTGGGTGATGAAAGCTCCCGGGTGAGGCCGGTCTGAAGCAGAGGCCACAAATCCCAGTGCCTGCTCAGTTCGTGCAGCCGTGAAGGGAGTGAGGCTGAGGCAGAAGTCTGTGGTGAATTGGAGGGTACAGCAGACCCCCTAAAGGTATTCAAATTCAGAAATGCTAAATATACTCTAAGGACCAGACAACACAGTTTGCAGTGTTTGGGGGGTGTGCGTGGTGTGTGTGTGTTAGATACTAAACACTGAAAGTTTTCAACTCTGAATTTAGGGTAGGAATTGGAGGCAGATGGAGCAAGAGGACATTGCGGATTGGGGGATAGTGTAAACAAAGGCCTGGAGGCGGAAGTGAGGCCTTCTTGTGGGGAGAGTGGTCAGAGAGGCAGAGAGCTCCTTTCGGTGAGCTGGGAAGCTAATGTTGGAGGGGAAGGCTGGGGCCAGAAAGTGGAGCTCAAGCTGGGTAATGCTGGGAAGGTGGAGAGAGAGGCCCTTCCTGTCACTTCTTCTCTCCCATCATGTTCTCACAGCTGGCTGAGAGTGACTTTGCTTCCACGTTCCGGCTGCTCACGGTGTTTGCTTATGGGACGTATGCTGACTACTTAGGTAACAGGAGGGGCTGGAGACTGGAGGTGGGAGAAGGGCAGTTTACCGAGGGACTTAGAAGAAATTCCTGGGATACCCGACTTAGATCCCTTAAGTACACAGGGTCAGGGTCAAGACCTGAATTGGCATGGAAAACTCAAAAAAAAAAAAGGCACGGGAAGGAACCTAGGGCTTTCCACAAATGTGAAATCAGGATTTCTTTGTCTTTTTTTTCCTAGCTGAAGCCCGGAATCTTCCCCCACTCACAGAGGCTCAGAAGAATAAGCTTCGACACCTGTCAGTCGTCACCCTGGCTGCCAAAGTCAAGGTGAGTGACAGGCCCCCCAGTCCTGAGGCACAGAGAGCCCTTCTGTATCTCCCTTCTCGAGGGTCCATCTGAAGGGAATGGCACTTGGACAGCCTTTGACCACCGTGTTGCTTCTTCCTGCCTCACCCCGTGCCCCTCCAGGGTCTGTGTCTGAACTCTGTTACCTGCGGCCTTTGGGGCTGAATATTATTCTCCTAGTTTTCTATTTTGTTTTTCTTTTTCAACCAACTTAAGTTCTAATCAAAACACCTTTTATGTTTGGGGTCAGAATAGCAACTAGGATACCGCTCACTGTCGTTCAGCGGCCCCCTCTTCCCCCCGCCGTAAAGTCCTCTGCAGACAGCCGAGGCATCCAGGGCTGGAACGAAGCCCTCTCTTCTGGGGAGGTGCCAGCTTCTGTTTGCTAAAATAAGAAACACAGAACCCAGGGTATTCCCTGGCGGTCCACTGGTTAGGACTCGGCGCTTTCACTGCGGTGGCCCGGGTTCAACAATCCCCGATCGGGGAACTAAGATCCCGCAAGCTGCGCAGCGCGACCAAAAAAAACAAAAGAAAGAAAGAAATCCATAAGCCAGAAGTGTCTTTGTATATCCAGTTGGGTTCTGTTTTTGTTAACTCTCCGCCTCCGCCCACCTGCGTCTCCCAGTTGTTACTGACTCTCGGCGTGCTCACGGTTTTACTTAAACCGGGCTGTCTACTGCAAGATGCCTCTTTGGAGGTAGACGGAGTATAAATGGTAAACAGAGTAGCTCCAGACCTCTCCCACACCACATCCTCCCATTATGTCAAGCTCATCTTGACCAGGTCCGTGTTGTGTCCTGAGCTGGGCCAGAGGATGGACCTCTGGGCAGATGTCACCCTGGGGTGGGGGAGGGAAGGGAGTAGGGGAGCATATGTCTTTTATGTAAGATTGTTCTTCTCACGTTGTTATTTCTCAGGTGGGAGTACTTTTATTTATTTTACCTTAGAACCAGCCTCTTAGAGGAAACGATTTAGGAGTAGGCGTGGGGGGTGG
>NW_020176571.1:6058063-6064813 GCF_003031525.2 Neophocaena asiaeorientalis asiaeorientalis
TGGGCGGGGGGGAAGGAGGGAAGAAGGACCTTGGAAGCCCCCCTCTTCTGCGGAACCTCACAGCCGCAGCCCGCCCTCGGGCCCCAGTGCATCCCATACGCAGAGCTGCTGGAGGCCCTGGCCCTGCGGAACGTGCGGCAGCTGGAAGACCTCGTCATCGAGGCCGTGTACGCCGACGTGCTGCGCGGCTCCCTGGACCAGCGCAACCAGCGGCTGGAGGTGGACTACAGCATCGGGCGGGACATCCAGCGCCAGGACCTCAGTGCCATCGCCCGAACCCTGCAGGAGTGGTGAGACCTGTGTCCCGGCGCCGTGCCTTCTCTGCTCGCCCCAAGAAAGGGAGGGATGCTTTGGAGGGGGGCGAGTTGGGCCGGGAGGCAGAGGTGGAACCCAAGAGGATGAAGGGGAGTGAGCTCGTTCCTGCAGAGGCCTCTGAGGGAGAAAAAGAGTGGAGGAGGGCCTGGGGGGCAGGAGGCGGGAGGCGCGTCCTCGATGCCGTAACCGGGGGGAGGGAGGGGGTGGTACTCTTGAGCGCACCCGCTGCGGTGTGGATCACGTGTCTCCGGCTGCATGCAGCCCCCTGGTCAGTGAGCAGCCCTGTCCACAGGCCGCGGGCCTCTCCCGCTTCTGTTTTCTGTGTTCTTGTCTGACTTGAGCTCGTTAAGACACCTCCTCTTTTTCCTCTTTGCCTCCCCCACCCTGTTTTGCTTTTAGTTCCTACTCGCATCTCGCACATCACTCCGGGCACTTCTCTCTCCTCCCGTATCTTACCTGAGTGTCCTGCTGGCTCCTGGGAATATTGTCGCAGGTGGCTCCCAGGTGCCCTGGCAAGGCTTCTGACTCAGACAGGGGTCTGGATGGCCGGACTTGGGGGTGTCTGCGAGTCTCTCTTTCGTGAGCCTGGTCACAGCCCTCCTCTGCTGACCCTCGTTCCCGCAGGTGTGTGGGCTGCGAGGTGGTGCTGTCAGGCATCGAGGAGCAGGTGAGCCGCGCCAACCAGCACAAGGAGCAGCAGCTGGGCCTGAAGCAGCACATTGAGAGCGAGGTGAGCAGGCGGGCGTCCCGGGCAGCGACGGCCGCAGGCAGACCACGTGGGCAGGGGCTGGCAGGTTCTGGAACCTTCCTGGTTCTCCCCACTCCTTTCATCCTGGTAGGTTGCCAACCTGAAAAAAACCATTAAAGTCACAACAGCTGCCGCCGCCGCGGCCACATCTCAGGACCCCGAGCAGCACCTGACGGAGCTGCGGGAACCGGCTCCAGGCGGCAGCCAGCGCCAGCCTAGCAAGAAAGCCTCGAAGGGCAAGGGGTGAGCCGCTGCGGCGGAGCCGCCACGTCCGGGGGCCCTGCTGCTGCTTCCTCGTCCCTCCAGTCACCTGCGTGGGGGTCGGGAACGGGAGCGGGGGAGCTTGCAGCGCGGAGGGGGTTCCCTGCAGCCTCTCTCTCTCTCTTCCCCTTGCCAGGCTCCGAGGGAGCGCCAAGATTTGGTCCAAGTCGAACTGAAGGGACTGTCGTTTCTTCCGGGATGTGGGGTCCTAGCTGCCTGCCTGCCCCTTAGGAGTCCTCAGAGAGCCTTCCTGTGCCCCTGGCCAGCTGATAACCTAGTTCATGACCCGTCACCTCCCTTCTTCTCTCCCATACCCCCAGGCATAGACCGCACCGTCTCTGGGGGGAGGCAAGTACAAGTCGTGTTTTTGTTGGTACTTTTTGTTTCACGTAACTTTCTTGTGTGTCCCATTGTCCCCTCTTCCTGCCACGCTCCCTCCCCTATTTCTTTAGGAGTCAGCGTCTGTCCCTGTTTATTATACGTCACTGAGTGGGTGGGGCTGCCGTGTCTCCAGCATAACCCACACGTGATCCCTTCCCCTTCCTCCGCCCCAGCCCTGCATGCCCAGCCTCCTGCCCAGCCGCCTGTTTGGGCAGCATCTGAAGAGCCATAGGGCTCCCACCTTTATTCCCACCCTGAGAGTTCTGGGAGCCCTTCTAGGAGTCACTGGACACTCACATCCTAGAATCCTGTTACTGCAGTTGTTTCCTGTCCTCTCCTCCCCTTGCGTCCTGGGAGCGCTGCTGCTTCGATGACCCCAGAGCCTCAGGGCAGCTGTTTCTTGAGCTGTTGTGAGATGGTCCTTTCTTGGCCCTGGCTGTCTTAGAAAGCCTGATGGCAATCCTGGAAGGATTTACACTTCCTTCTGTGAGTTTTGTGTGGAAGGGCAGGGGATATAGATTGTATAAAAAGAGTATATATACGTATATCTATATATAACATGACACAGAAATAAATCTATGAGAAGTCTATCTACAAACACGCCCTGAACTGGGTGTCTTCTGTCTTTGGTGTTCGTGGATGGGAAGAAGGCTCATTCCCAGTCCACTCTGAAGCAAAGTGCCGGAAAGACAAAAGAACCAGGTACCGGAGACCTAGATCGTGGGCCGTTTGACTCCGGCCAGATTGGCTCCGCATCTCGGCGTTCTTTAAGAAGCAGAGGGTGCTCCCCGAGCGCCAGCGTGTGGTAGGCTCTGGAGGTCCAAGGCGATGGGCACTGTCCCTGCTCTCAAGGAGCTTGAGTTCGGCCTGTTTCCTTCCACCTTATAGTATTGTAGGCGGAAGACTTGATAGTAAACTTCAGTTTTTGCATCAGTACCACACAGGACTCTCCCACCTCAGTAAGAAGCAGCAGTCGGGCTCCTGTCAGCGCACTGCTGCGCACGCCCTAGAACTGGGAGGCTCTAGTGTAAGGGACAGCTGCCCCCACCCCCCTGCCCCCGCCCGTGCATGAGAGGCGATTGCCTCCTGAGGGTCCCAGTGTTGACCGAGTTGCCCTCCCGAGCTTGTGCTGTCCTCTAGGTGGAGATGTAGGACAGACTACTGTTTACTGGTCCTAAAGGTGTCAGTTGTAGAATTGGAAGTGGGGGTAGATCCCGAGTTTTCGGTTAAAAGCGGTCCGGGTGAGCCAGTTATCTTGTGGGACAGCGGAGACTTAATGGGACCAGTCCAGTGGGCCCTGTCTCGGGAATTGACACTGTTGGCCTCTCGCTTTAGCTTTGGCCTAGGCTAGCCTGTTGAGCCTGTTGCATCTTGAGTCTAAGTCTCTGAAATAAACCCCTTCTTCCTCCCACACCGTCCGCTGTGCAGAAGTCACTAACGGCTGGTGCGTCGAGCCTGTGCCCCCTTTCCCTGCCCAGGCCCCATTTTGCTCTTGAACTTCAGTATCTCATTTGCCTGTAAGCTGCTTCCAGCCCTGACTCCACAACTGCCCTGATCTGTCTAGTGCCGGCCTTCCGTGGGTGTCTCTACAGTCTGGTGTGGGCTGGGCTGGGACTGCCTGGTCCTGCACCCAAAGAGGGAGGAGGCGCCGTTCACAGCCCCAGGGACATGAACATGCGATTTGTCTTTGATTTACAAAGACAGGGCTCTTGGCTCCCAAGGCTTGGAGATGGGGGAGTGGAGTATTTGGGGGCTGCTTTTGACCATGGAATTTGGTTCAGGATTTAGGGATTCCGTGCATAACCAAGCCTAGGGCACTTGTACATTCTCACATGCTGATCCCTACTGTACAGCAATCTCAGAAGAGCTCAGGGCTGCACCACTATGGTAGGGAGGAAGAGGAAGAGAACTTGGCTTCCTGTGAATTCAGAGTTCGTGCACATGAAACAGGTGCCACTTAGAAGGTAAAGACAAAGTCTCCATAGCTAAAAAACATAACTGGACTGGGGCGCACCTTTATGCACAGGAAGAGCAAAGGCAATGTCCATTGTCAATGTTTCACGCGATCCTGTTAAAGAGGAGTTAGAAATTCTCTGCTTAGGTTCAACTTCCAACATGGGTGGAGAGAAGGGAGTTCAGCGGGGCAAGTCTAGGCAGTGTATGAGTTCTCTTGCTGTGTAACAAATTACCCTGAAACTTAGTGGCTTAAAACAACACACATTTATTATCTCAGTTTCTATGGTCCGGGAATCGGCACAGCTAAGTTGAGTTCTCTGCTGGGTTTTCAGGGTCCCCCCCGAGGCTACAGCACAGTGTTAGCGAGGGCGTCTCATCTCAGGGTTCCAGTAGGAAGGACTTACTTCCGGGCACACCCAGTGATTGTCAACAGGATACATCAGCTTTAGGTGGTCAGACTAAGGACTTCATTCCCTGGCTGACTGTATGTCAGAGGCAGCCCCGTTCATCAGAGCAAGAGCCAGAGAGAAGATATCAGCAAGGTGAAATCAGTCTTTTGTAACCTAATCACGGAAGAAACATCCCATCAATTTTACTAGTCACCAGGTTCAGCCTAGTGACTATCAGAAGGCAGGGATCATTGGAAGGCATGTCAGAAGTTTCCTACCTCAGGCAGTGTTGCTTTGGTCCACCGGCATCAGAATTATCAGGGGAGCTTTTGAAGATGCATATTCCTGGACCCCAGTTCCTACTGAATTAGAATCTCTGGGATTGGACTGGAAATGGGACTTCACTACCCTCATTGACTCAGCTCTGAGCTGTGATGTCCCATTTATATAAGCAGACTTGTCCAGATTAGTGCCACCTTAGATCAGCTGAAAAGGCTTCTTCTGCAGGGCCTTGGAGGACGGGTGAAGAGGCCCTGGGTCACCATCTGGAAGAGAAGGATGAGCAAAGGTGAAACTTTGAGCACAGGGCGCGAGAGAGGACTTGTCCTGTCTCTGAGGTTCTTAAGTATATTGTTATATAATTAAAAGAAGTGTGATAAGTACTAAGAAGTATAGGGTGACATGAAAGCGCTTACCAGGGGATCTACTTGCCTGGGGTCAGGGAAGCCTCCTCCCAGGATGTGACCTTTAAATTGAAATTAGAAACCCAAGTAGCAGTTAACCTGATAAAGGGGAGGGAGCATGAGCAATGTGAGTGGGAAGAAAAGTGGGATGAAGGCCTAGGAGCAGAAAGGTTTCATCCTGTGGACTACTGCAGCGCCCCTAACATGAAATGTGTAATGTGGGGCATGCGTGGGGAATCCAGTCCTATACTTTTACGTATCGTTCATCTGTCCAATCAATTGGTAAATATATCTTGACTGAAAAATCTGAAATAATACAAACCATAATGCATATATTATACTTCTGGGCATTGGGATTTTGGGTGATTTTTGTCTTTTTGCCTGTCTCTATTTTCCAATATTTCTATGATAATTTCTAATAATAAATAATACTATTTATTACTAATAAATAATATTTATTAAGTGCTTACTGTGATCAAGCACTGTTCTGAGTGCTTAAGGTATATAAACTCATTTAATACACACAACAACATTCTGAGATTAATATCACCAATATCCCCTTCTAAAGATGACAGAAGTGGTACAGAGAGGTTATGTAACCTGCCTAGGGTCACACAGATCGTAAGTGGAGTAGGCACACACCACCCTGTCTCTCTCACGCTACTGGACAGAATGCATGGAGCAGTTATCCGAGATCTATGGTAAATAGTAAACAAAGTAGGGAATTCCCTGGCAGTCCAGTGGTTGGGACTTCATGCTTTCACTACCGAGGGCCCGGGTTCAATCCCCGGTCGGGGAACTGGGGTCCTGCAAGCCACGTGAATTCAAAGTTCTGCTAAACCGGTGGTGGGTTTACCATTCCCTCCCCCGTCCAGTGTTGCCCAGATTGGACTCAAAGACAGCCCCAAAGCTAGAAGTGTGCATGAGGTGTGAACTGAAAGAGCTCCCTTTGGAATCTCCTACTGCACATCTAGGGAGCAGAAAGGGACCCCTAAGGGTCAGTGAGTGGGGAAATCCCGTTTTTCTTCTTCCCTTCTCCCACCTCCAGCCCCAGGGAATACCATGGTGGCGGCATCACAATGACAGCAGCAGTGGCCTGGCAGGCACTTAACTCTAGGGAGGAGAACCCTTCTCTCTGACCACAGGAGCTCTGGTCCCAAAAGTGTGAGGCAAATCCCCTCTGCTTTTTTCTTTCTCTGTTCTCTTGATGCTTGGCCCAGACACACAGTGAGGAATGCCCAGCAGAGTAGAGAAGCGTTAGTTTCTAGCCCAACTTTGGGCCAGAAGATTGGGAAGGGAAGCCCCAGAGAACCAGAGAGTGTCAGGATATTGCAGGAAGGAGGGAAACCAAGAGAACAGCCCCACTGAGCTCTGTGGGAACTCCCGGGCTCACCTGCAGAGTGAGCATGAATCTCACCTAAACAGCTTAACTGAATGGGGTTTTCAGTCTCTTAGGTGTAACACGTGTGACAGCTACAACACGAAGGAATGAAAGCAAAGGGACCTGGGTGATGGTCAAGTTTCTACACTTAAAAGGAATTGGTGAGCTACACATTCTCAGTGAACTGTGAACATATACATTTTATAATCCCTAGAGCAGGGGTTAGTACACCATAGTCCACAGGCCAAATCCAGCCCACTACCTGTTTTTGTAAATAAAGTTTTATTGGAACATACTTACACTTCATTCATTTACATATCATCTGTGGCTGCTTCCACACTATGGTGTCAGAATTGTGTGTTGTAACAGATACTGTGTGGCCTGCGGAGCCCAAACATATTTACTATCTGGCCCTTTACAGAAAAACCTTGCCAATCCTGCCCTAGAGCAACCACTTAAAAATTAGTGAAAAAATCACTAGATAAAGTGGAATACTAAACAGTATCCAAGTAAACCAAAAGAAGGCTGGAATGTAGACATAGTGGAATTATAAACAGGGGACCAGGGGCTGCCCTGGTGGCGCAGTGGTTGAGAGCCCCCCTGCCGATGCAGGGGACACGGGTTCGTGCCCTGGTC
>NW_020176571.1:6064831-6078152 GCF_003031525.2 Neophocaena asiaeorientalis asiaeorientalis
AAAAAAAGAATCCGCCTGCCAATGCAGGGGACAGGGGTTTGAGCCCTGGTCCGGGATGATCCCACATGCCATGGAGCAACTAAGCCCGTGTGCCACAACTACAGGGCCTGCGCTCTAGAGCCCGTGAGCCACAACTACTGAAGCCCGAGCGCCTAGAGCCCATGCTCTGCAACAAGAGAAGCCACCTCAAGGAGAAGCCCTCGCCCCACAACAAAGAGCAGCCGCCACTTGCCACAATTAGAGAAAGCCTGCGGGCAGCAACAAAGACCCAATGCAGCCAAAAGTAAATAAATAATTAAATCTTGGACTTCCCTGGTGGCTCAGTGGTTGAGAGTCCGCCTGCCGATGTAGGGGACGGGTTCGTGCCCCGGTCCGGGAAGATCCCACATGCCGCGGAGCGACTAGGCCCGTGAGCCATGGCCGCTGAACCTGAGCGTTCGGAGCCTGTGCTCCACAACGGGAGAGGCCGCAACAGTGAGAGGCCCACGTACAGCAAAAGAAAAAAAAAAATTAACTCTTAAAAATAATAAAAATAGAGGACGAAACAGATACATATGTTGATAGAAATAAATCCAAATATAATAATTATATTAAATATAAGTAGCCTAACTACACCAATTAAAAGACAGAAATTATCAAAATGGATTAAAAAAACCAAGATACAACTATATGTTGCCGTCAAAAAAGCCATTTTTAAGTATGACATGGGTGGATTAAAAGTAAAAAGATGGGAAAAGATGTACAATGCAAATACTAATCAAAAGAAACTTGAAGTGGCTGTAGTAATATCAGACAAATTAACTTCAGAGCAAAGAAAATTACCAGGGATAAAGAAGAACATTGAAGAACAATGATAAAAACTTTGGTTTTCCAAGAAGACATAATTCTAAATGTCTCTGCATCTAACTACAGAGCTTCAAAATACATGAAGCAAAAACTGATAGATATTAAGGAGAAAATGAACAAATCCACAATTATAGTAAAAGAGAAATGTCAAAACTGCTCTCCCAGTAATCAACAGAACAAGTAAACAGAAAATCAGTGAATATATTAGAAGTATATAGAACTGAATGATGCCATCAACCTATAGGAACTAACTGAAATTTATAGAACACTCCCCCAACACAACAGAAAACCCTTTTTTCCCCCAAGTGCACTTGGAACATTTATTATACCAAGATAGACTATATCCTGGGTCATAAAACAAACCTTGGCAAATTTAAAAGACTTAAGGTCATACAAAGTATATTTTCTGACCATAATGTAATTAAAACTAGATATCAATAACAGAAGGATAACAGGAAAATTGCCAAACACTTGGAAACTAAACAACACACTTCTAAACCCAGAGATCAAAGATGTGGTCTCAAGAGAAATTAGAAAATATTGTGAACTTAACAAAAAGGAAAATACAAAATATCAAAATATGAGATGCATCTAAAGCAGTGATTATAGGACAAATTATAGTATCAAATTCTTGTATTAGTAAAGAAGGTCTGAAGTCAACAATCTGCACTTCTACCTTGAGAAGGTACATAAAGAAGAGCAAAAATAAGCAGAAAGCAAGTAGAACGAAAACACAAGAGCAGAATATAATGAATATGAAAACCAAAAAAGAAAAAAATTGGGACTTCCCTGGTGGTCCAGTGTTTAAGAATCCACCTTCCAATGCAGGAGACGCGGGTTTGATCCCTGGTCGGGAAACTAAGATCCCTCATGCTGCAGGGCAACTAAGCCCACACACCGCAACTACTGAGCCCACATGCCACAACTAGAGAGAAGCCCACACGCTGCAACGAAGAGCCCTCACGCACCAACTAAGACCTGATGTAGCCAAATAAATAAATGAATATTTTTAAAAAAATCAATGAAACAAAAAATTGATTCTTTGAAATGATCAATAAAATTGATAAACCTCTAGCCATAGTGACCAAAAAGAAAAGAGAGAGAGAGAGAAAGCGAAAGAAAGAAAAGAGAGAAGATACAAATAACCAGTATCAGGAATAAAAGGAGATATCACTGCACACCCCACAGACATTAAAATGTTAGTAAGGGAATACTACGAATAATTCCACACACAAATTCAACAACTCAGATGAAATGGACCAAATCTCAAAGTTACAAGCTACCAGAACACAACCAAGAAGAGAGATTGTAAATATAAATGTACAACTATAAAACTCTCAGAAGATAGCAGAAGAAAATCTTAGTTACCAGGAGTTAGGCAAAGTGTTCTTAGATATGACACCAAAAATATGATTCGTAAGAGAAAAAGGTGGTAAGTTGGACTTCATCAAAATTCAGAACTTTTGGCTTCCCTGGTGGCGCAGTGGTTGGGAGTCTGCCTGCCGATGCAGGGGACACGGGTTCGTGCCCCGGTCCGGGAAGATCCCACATGCCGCGGAGCGGCTGGGCCCGTGAGCCATGGCCGCTGGGCCTACGCGTCCGGAGCCTGTGCTCCGCAATGGGAGAGGCCGCAACAGTGAGAGGCCGGCGTACCGCAAAAAAAAAAAAAAAAATTCAGAACTTTTGCTTTGAAAAAGACCACACCAAGAGGAGGAAAAGATAAACTACAGAATGGGAGAAAATATTTGCATATCCCTATCTAACAGAAGCCTTCTAACTGGAATATACAAAGAACCCTTAAAACTCAACCATAAGAAAATAATCCAATTTTGAAAAAAATGACTGAAGGACTTAGACACTTCATCCAAGAGGCTATAATGATGACAAATAAGCACATGAAAGGATGTTCAACATCATTAATCATCAGGGAAGTACAAATTAAAACCAACGGTGAGATGTTTATAAATATCTCACTGTGAATAAAAGAATACCCACACCCCTAATATAAAAACTGACAATACCAAATGCTCGCAAGGATATAAAGCAACTGGAACTCTCTTACACTGATGGTGGGAATGCAAAATGATGCAGCCACTCTGGGAAACAGTTTGGCATTTTCTCCCAAAGTTAAATATGTACTTACCCATGTGACCTAGCAATCCCAAGCCATTTCGCTCCTAAAGAAATTAAAACATGTTCACACACGTGTACATGATTGTTTATGGCACTCCTGTTCGTAATTGCCAAAAACTGGAAACAACTGGAATGTTCTTTGACAGATGAATGGGTAAACTATAAACACACAGTAAAATAGTAGTCATCAATAGAAAGGAGGGAGCTATTAATACACACGACAACGTGAGTGCATCTAGAAGGCATTACGCTGAGTGTAAGAGCCACTCTCAAAAGTTTACATACCACAGGCAATACCTTTATTGCTGGTTTGGTTCCAGAGCAAGTCACATGAATGTTTTGGTGTTCCCAGTGCATAAAAAAGTAATGTTTATACTCTAGTCTAGTCTATTATATGTGCACTGGCATTATGTCTAAAAAAACGTACATACCTTAATTGAAAAATACTTCATCGCTGGGGACTACCCTGGTGGTCCAGGAGTTAAGAATCTGCCTGCCAATGCAGGGGACAGGGGTTCGATTCCTGCTCCGGGAAGATCCCACGTGCTTCGGAGCAACTAAGCCCATGCATCACAAGTACTGAGCCCGCACTCTAGAGCCCGCGAGCTGCAACTACTGAGGCCGCGTGCTGCAACTACTGAAGCCCGCACGCCTAGAGCCCGTGCTCTGCAACGAAGAGTAGCCTCTGCTCGCCGCAACGAGAGAAAAGCCTGCACGCAGCAACGAAGACCCAGCACAGCCATAAATAAATAAGTAAATAAAACAAATCTTAAGAAAAAAATACTTCATTGCTAAAAGATGCTAACCATTATCTGAGCCTTCAGCAACTCATAATATTTTTGCAATAGTAACATCAAAGATCACTGATCACCATCACAGATATAATAACAATGAGGAAGTTTGAAATATTGCCAAAATTACCAAAATGTGACACAGAGACATGAAATGAGCAAATTCTGTTGGAAAAATGGTACCGACAGCCTTGCTCGATGCTGGGTTTCCACAAATGTCCCATTTGTAAAAAACGCAGTATCTGTGAAGTACAATATAGCAAAGCACAGTAAAACAAGCTATGCCTGTATATGACTTCATTATGTGACATTCTGGAAATGGCACAACTATAGCAATGGTGGACAAATCAGCGGTTGCCAAGGGTTAGGCCTGGAGGGAGGGGTGGCCGCAAAGGAGCAGCAGGAGGGGGTTTGGGGGTGATGGGACTGTTGTGGTCCTGATTGCGGTGGTGCTTACACACATCTGCACGTGTTCAAACTCAAAGAACACACACACAGAAATTTTATTGTATGTTAAAAAAATATTGAAAAAAACGGACATGCTGGGCTACCGGCATCCATCGCTTTAAACACTGTGCTGTTACTTGGGTAAATGTTAATATAAATTTGAAATTTAAAAAGATCATCAAGTGGGGGGACTTCCCTGGAGGTCCGGTGGATAAGACTCCGCACTTCCAGTGCAGGGGGCACAGCAGGTTGGATCCCTGGTCAGGGAACTAAGATCCTGCAGGCCACGAGGCCAAAAAAAAAAAGAAAAATCATCCAGGAACTTTCTATTTAAAGGGCCCCCATGGTGAATCACGCTGTACAGCATATTAGTATCATTTGTGTCAGTCTGGACTTTGAGTCCTGGCTCTTGAGTGCTGCTAGGTAGCTGTATGGTGTTCAACAAGTCACCTGTCACTTAGCAATGAAATGGGAGCAGGTTTGGATGGTATCTGTAATCGTTGCTAAGCTGCACTGGAATTCTCTCCAACCTCGAGATTCTGCTTTAGTGGGTCTGGGCTGGTAATTCTGATCTGCTGCCACTTTGGGGAACGTCCAGAGAAGGCGATCTCAGAGGTCTATTTCAACTCTAACATTGCTATTTATATCGTATACTGGGTTTGCTTGAATTAAGTTCTATCTGTATTGAGAATCAGCTTCTGTCCTTCTGTGCCACATTCCCTGTGAATTGGGAATCCCCCCCCACCCCAAATCTAGGATATCTTTAACTAAGTTCACCAGTGGGGGGGGGTTGGCGTACTGTGGGGCATGCGGGATCTTAGTTCCCTGACCAGGGATCGAACCTGTGCCCCCCCGTGTGGACGCACGGTCTTAACCACTGGACCGCCAGGGAAGTCCCTCACCAGTGGTTTTCTAAGAATCTAACTTTGTTTACTTTCATCAGACCATTTCCCACATCAGTGTCACCTTGACCTTTCCCAGGGTATTTCTGCTCCTTCTTTTAGAGACTCAATCCCACCTCTGCGGCCCTTTCTCATGCCCGCTTCTCTCCAGCTTCATGTGTCCAAATGTCCTGGCTGCACACCTTCAGACACTTAGTTGGTCTCCCGGCTGGAGGACACTAACATCTTGGGGATAATTGTTCAGAACCTGCAAGTCATCCAGGTGGCAGGTGACAGAGAAGATGACGAGGGTGGGATGGATGCTGGGAGAAACCAGGGCAGCACCCTATTCCCATCTTCAAGATAAGCCTTCAGGGAAGAAGAGTCACAAAAGGCAGAGAAAAAGCTCCAGAGACCCTACCCTGTCTCCCTGGAGATACTGTTTAAGGCCAGACACTGAGGCTGGGAAGGCTCAGAGCCCGTCAGCACTCTGCAGAGAGGGGCTTCAGGCCCACCTTCTTACCACAGCTCTGCCAGCCTCTGCACCCCTGGCCCCTCAGGTACCCTTCCCTTAAGCCACACCAGCGCCCTGCCCCGCCGCAGGCTCTCGCTGGGGATAGAGGCGAGTTGGGAGGCTCCTTTGGGGAGCAGCTACACCAGGTCTCTCCCTGTGCCCCATCTCCGTGCTCGTTTCTCACCTCTTGGTGCCTCCTGTGCCTATCCGTCTTCATCTCTCCCTCCTAGTGCTGCCACATCAGGCTCTCGCTTCTCCTGTCTGAAGAACCCACTGATGTCTAAGAGGGAGAGAGGTTAAGGGTAACTTTTCCTTACCCCGACCCACTGCAGTGGCCTGGGAGAAGGAATCCTTGACCCTTGCTTCTCCCTCAGCGTGGGAATGACTCATTCCTAAAACTCAGGGCATCGAGGCAGGACAGGTCTGTGGAGTTAAATGGACTTGAAATATGGGGGCTGGGAGACCAGACCCTGGGTTCTTCTTGTGGATCAGCTCCTGGTTCTCTGGGTAACCTGGTTATAGGACTTGGGCACTGGGCAGAGGAAGGGGGCATTGGGTAAAGGGTGTTACTAGGACTTGAGGCCCTGTTACCCTAGGAGGGGAAAATTCCCAAACTGCAAGCAGGACTGGGTCAGCACAGCCCCAAACATTTCTACATGTTGGTCTGTGAAGCATGAAAGGGTGAAAGATAATAGTCGGTAGCTGGGAGAACGGAGGCTGATGCAAAGCCAGTAAGACCATTTCGAGGCTGTGTCTGAAGGTATCTCAGGGGTCCTGAGGATGGAACCGGGCATGAGGGCCACCCTAGAGCACTGAAGGTGCAGGACAGGGGCAGGGTAATGGGGGCGAAATCAGACATCCATCCTATGCACTGTATCAAATGCTTCCTCTGTACTAACTCACCTAATTCTCACAATTCTGAGGTATGAATCCATGTCCCCACTGCCACCAGAGCCTAGAAAAAGGCCCATTTTACAAAGCAGGAAACCGACGTTGAGAGATCAAGACTCTTCGTCAGGGTCAGAGGTAAGCGGCGTGGCCCGGGGCTTGTTTGTACCAGTCTGTAGTCGTAATTTCACTCCTCTAATTCACAGCCTCCCACCAAGTATCAGCCTCTCCCAACCTGTAATTTTCTGGGGTGGGGGAAATAGTCTGAGTGTGGCCATGTGCCCTGGACACCTGTCAGGCAGAGGACTGAGCGGGAAGGGGGTTGTGGACGGGCATTGTGAATGAGGCGGGGCCATTCCGGACACGGACCTGGAAGTAAAGTGTCAGCATTCTTCCTGAGAGTCCTTTCCTGTGACTACTCCCCGGCTCTCACCCCACATGGTAGACAGGTCAGGAAAGGGCCAGGGGGCTGGTTCTAGAGCGTCTCACTCAACTTTGCTAACACCCAATGCCCCACCACGTACCTTTGCTGAAAAATGCTGTCACGGGCCCTACGACTACGTGCTGGGTAGCAGGGTGGTCCTCGCCCAAGAGCAGGGATCGGGGGTGAAAACTGGTTGGTTTCTGTGTCTGAAGCCAGGACCCAAATGGGAAAGCCTGTGAAGCACTGGATGACTCACCTGGACTGAAACCAGGGCAGCCCCTGTCCTGCTCCAGCCCCTGCTCCGAACTGTGCCCTGGAGCATGGGCACTGGGAATGGAATCCAGGTTGAGAGGTTGGGCTTGAGCTGTCGTGAGAAGGGACCCCACAGCTGAGGTCCAGGGAAGGGAGGGACCTGCCCAAGGACAAATGACTGGGCTGGTGGCAGGGCTGAGCCGCCTCGTCAAGGGACTGACGACAGCTCCTCCCACACCCAGAGGGAGGAGCCACGTGCAATCTGGACAGAGCACAGGTTACACCGGAAGCTGAGGGCTGTGGGCGCTTTGAGCTCCATCATCCACAGTTCAGGACCCAGGTGGAGAGGAATTCCCTCTGCCTGTTTGACTTCTGGGATTCCTGGATTCTCTTAGCCACTGGGTTGGTTCCGTTGACCCTGGCGGAGCATCGTTAGTGGCCTGTTTACTGACTCAGTACCTGCCCTGGATAGGACGTCGGTGCCTGCTGGCCAAGCTCACCTTCGTCTCTGCTTGTTGAGAGACTAGAAAAGTCCTCTTTTGTTTTTTTAAAATTTAAATTTATCTTTAACTCATTGCAGCATAACATGAGTTAGAGCTGCTCTAATACATGAATTCTTCAATCTGGTCTAAAGGCAAATCAAACAGTCCCCTTTTCAGAAAAGTAGCTTCCGACTTGATCAACATAACATATAACCATCTTTAATATTCAGAGTTGCTATAGCTTGATGCTTACCCCAGGCTGCGCCGTGGAGCCAGACTTCTGACCTTATACAGAAGTCAAAATGGTAAGGCATATAACAACAACAACATAAATACATAAATACAAATAAATAGACGGATACACACATTGACATATGTGTGTGTGTATACATATATATAAAGTTCAAAAATAAACATTTGTGTGATGTCATAGTTTACAAAGACTGTTAATATCTATCCCTTGGAAACTCTTTGGCTGTGAGTTTTTTCAAATGTCCCAGAAATAAACTCTATAGATACTCAGACCCTCTCTGATTTCTATATTCTGCTCCTTATGCCTTCTACATCATCAGGATGGACAAATCCTCTTGAATCTGTTTGTCCATCAAGGACATGGGGAAAATCCCCTTCCCTGACAAGACCTGGGGCCTCGAGCAGGCTGTTTTTACCTTTGATTTACCCACTGACAAGGACAGATGTTTATAAAGCAGAAACCGCCCTCGGACTCTCACAAGCACTTGCCATCACTGAAGAGTCCCCAGGAGGAACAGAGCGACCCATTTGCTGAGCCGGGTCGAGCAGGGAGGAGCGTCTTGAGAAATTTGAGTGCCTCGTGCCCGTCCAATGCTGCTCAGGTTCCAGGCTAGTTTTCTTCCCTGGTCTCCTTCCCCGGGCTCAAGTTCTCAACAACTGGGGCTGGAGGTTTTGAAGAACGCTGCTGACCCGAGCTCCTCCCCTCTGAAGACCCGCGTGGGGTTGTCTGGGCTTCTTCCTGCTCTGCACCCCAAGTGTTCCCGCCCACAGTGCAGGCCAGAAAGAAGCCCAAAGACAAGGGGCAGAAAGCTCCTCAGGTGCCTACAGGTATGCCCCGTGATCCCCCCGGTGAGCGAAGGTACAGTGAAAGCGAGGGAGCTGGCAGGACAGCCGCCGCTGGTCTCACCCCCGGCCCAGCCTGGCCGCATCCGCTGCGGCTTCTCACCCACCAGAGCTCTGACAGCCCCACTGCGGTACCACTGAGGTGCTGGGCTTGAACTTGAGTTAAGAAGGCCATGCACAGAGAGAGAGGGAAGGTAAGGTGACCAGAAGGAGACAGGAGGGTTGAAATTGAACAGGGAAAAGAGCAAAAGTGAAGCCAGACACAGCACTGTAGATCAACGGCATTTCAGTAAAATAAGTTAAAAAAAAAAAGTAATGCCAGAATCCTACTTGGTCTTTTCTCCATTCTCCTTTATTCCATAAACACCTAGTTACAAGCTGCACAAATCAAAAAATAAAGGCCGAGAAGGATGTGGGGCAGATTTTGATGTGGCGTAGCGGCTGGGAAGGGAGACTGGGTTGGGAACCGGTTCTTCCCTCCACACACAGCCCTGGACCAGGGCTATGGCCCCTGCAGCGGGGAATCTGGGGAGGAGGTGGGCAAAGATCCAGGGTCACTGAGGCCCCTAAACCCAGAGCCCACCCCAAAAGCCCCTTCGATGCACGGCAGGGGTAGAACGGGGAAGGGAAGGAGTTTCAGAGATGGGGTAGCAAAGTGAAAACTCAAGTTAGTGGAGACAGAAGAAGTGGAGTCATCATGGTAAGGAGATTAAAGAAGGAAAACGTAGGTAAAGGGGGAGTGAAAGGTTCTCGCTGAGACCCCCAGGGAGAGGTGGGGGCCAGCTGGCCTGTTAATTTAATATTAAATTGGGAGTGGGAGTTGAAGAGGAAAAGTTATTTCAGGGGATGACTTCTCAGCCTCTCAGCCCGTACCTGGAGGGGGAAAAGAGATGAACACAAGTCAAAAGGAAGACAAAATATAAAAGCCAGAGGTGGTGGCTCATCCCTTATTCCGGTGAGGACACTCTTCTGTCCTTCCCTACCAACTAAAACTTCGGCTGTCAAAGGCGGTGTTTGCTGGACACGTGGGCTGCTTCTGCCTCAAGCCTGAGCGCCGGGTACCACACGCTCCCCACCCCCGCCCGTGCCTGAGGCCTCAGCCCCCTCAGTACTTACACGAGAGGCCGAGGGCCCGGGGCCCTCACCAGTCATAGCGGCGGGACTGTCGAGACGGGGAGTCCTCGGGTCCCTGGATGGCCAGGCGGGGAGGCCCCTCAGCCCTCCGCCCCCCACCGCCAGAAGCCTCGTGCCTCCGAAATTCCAGGGGGCGCTGCTGCCGGTATCGGGAAGTCTCCCTCCGCCACTCATCATCAAAGGCGGCGGCCTCACCTGGGGAGGACACGGAGCCCACACACGACACCTGTGTACCGCCTGGCTTCCCGGGGCAGACCCGGGGTGGCTCACGACCAAAACCCAGGGCGAAGGCTGAAAGGCTGTGTGGGGGGACGTGCTGGGGAAGGGAAGCGACCTATTTAGCAATTTTGGATTCAACATGGCTCCTGGAAGCATGGAGGCAATGGAGGCAGTCAGGAATGGGATAACTACTCAGTTACTTGGTGCAGTCCCACGCACACTGTAAGTATTTAATAAATATTTGTCGACTTCAAGGAAATAAGTAAGAAGAACTAAAACAACGGATCCAGATGGAGACGGGTAGATTACTATCAGTATCTGACTTAGGTGACAAAGTTTGCCTTGCACGGTGAGGACGTTGCCGGCACTGACTTAGCCCTAAGCTGACAAAAAAGCTCCGAGTAAGTTAAGAACATGGGGCTCAACCATAACCTTGCGCAAGAAATATCTACGGAGGTAGGGAGAGAGAGCTGCTATCTCCCGGCTCACGGGACCGGGGCAGGGGCTGCCGGCGGCCGGGAAGCGGGCCGGCCGCGCGGCGGGAAGGAAGGCTCACTCTCATCCAGGTTGATATAGTCCTGCCGCTCCTCCTGGTCCCCCGTGCGGTGGTTTCGGGAGCGCTGCAGGATGTGAGCCCTGTCTCGGATGTGATGCCCAATGGACATCTGCTCCAGCCCACTGTCCGAGTCCCGTACAGTCCTCCGAGTCTCCCGGATCTGGGGGGAGGCAGAGCATGGCACACTCAGCGGCTCCTTCCAAAGCCCGGCTGCACCAGCCCAGAAAGGCCGCCCGCGACCCAATCCTGAAAAAAGCAGCCAGGATTTCTGTGGGGGCCATCCGATCGTGCCTCCTCTGGGACAGGAGGAGCCCTCCAACTCACCCCGCCTGGGGCCGAGCGCATCTCTGCTGTCTCTTGGTAGACCTTGGGCGCGCCGGCGCCCGTATTGGAGTAGGAGATGACAGTGGAGGATGAAAAGGTCTGGCAGTTACCTGCAGCTGTCATGTGCTCCTGAGGACGGAAGGGAACAGCAGGGCTGTGTGGGGAGGGGTTCGCCTCCGGGGAAGGGATCCCTCCCTTCGGCCGCCTGTGCCTGCCCATATCTTTCTCACAAAACGTGAAAACATCAGGACTCATCATTACCCCCCAAATTCCTCTGAGTCCAACAACATGCCAGAAGGACCCGAAGAGACGGAGCCTTAAGTGCACGCTTCATAAGGTGCACTGCTGATTCCCACTCAGGAACCCGCACTCTCCGGGTCCAGTGGCCTTATCCAGCTTGCACACTCCACAAGTATGCCCTTCCCCACTCCCGCCACTGGGGACTCAAGGTGTTGCCAGCCATCACTGGGAACAGGGCCAGGGAAGGGGATGGAATAGGGCAAGAGTCTCACCATGTTCCCAATCATGTCGTTCATCATCCCAAACATGTCCATGAAGCCGCCCGACTGGAGCAAAGAGATGGAAAACAGAGTCAGAAAGCAGGGCCACGGTCAGAGGTGGGCGCGCTCAGGCTCCCACGGGCTACATAGCTACACGTTCCCTCTCTCCCTTTCCTTCACATCTAGCAGCTGCTCTTCCTCATTCCTCGTGAACAGGACCAGAACAGGCATGCTTCTCTCCACGCTTCTCCTCCTGTATGCCGCTGCCCTCCTCCTCCTCAGTCTCTGTGGCTGCTCTTATCCCGTGTTCCTTCTCCCGGCTGCCCTATTTCCTCCTACCTTTAGGAAGCAAGCCAATGTCACTGGATTCTAACCTATAAGGGGTTGGTTCTGAAACTGTAGAAAAATCTTCTACAAGCCCTCTCTAGTTGGCCTTTCAACAGCACATCCTTCTTCAAAAGAACAATTATATCAGGCAATGATATCTTCCTAATGGGTACCGCTCCTAGAAGTACAGGAGCCAGTAAGTTAGCATCGTGAACTCCCAGAACTCAGCACACAGCAGGCCCAGAGCTCTGTGAACACTACACGAGGATTCTAGGGTTACCCATAAGACTATCCAAAGAGGCACATCTGGAAATAATATCTAAGGGTATAAAGCATGTCTGAGATGGAAGGACGCAAGGAGATGAGGACTCACCATTCCCAGCATCCCGAAGGGGGAGACAGCCCCAGCCTACAGGAAGACATAAGGAACAGAAATTAGGGACCACATCCTATCTCATTACCATCCCAAACCAAGCCCATGGCCTCTGTTGCTTTTCCATCCTCCTCTCAAAAGGGGATCACAAAGCCTGTTTTTCCAGACCCCTTTCCCCACTCCTAGAAGGCATCCTACTTGCTAAGTTGGCCGTTGTGCAAGGAAAATCAAGCACTTTACTGACCACGCTCCAACCTTTCTTCGGGTCTCAGGTCTGTTGCAGCACCATTACCTGCATCCTGCGGCTGGCAGGCCTGGTCCCTGGCATGTTGCCATCTGTGATGCTGAGGAAGGGGCTGTATCCAAAGCCGCCCGACAACATCCGGTTCATGTGCTGACGGTGAATGGCAAAGGGGTCCCTGTGCAGGGAGTATACGGTGCAGGTGGCAGAAGGACCAGCAGTCAGTACCTCCCACCCGCCCCTCCCCCGAAGAAAAGAGCCATAGGGAACCAGAGGCACAGATTTCCCCTCGAAGTCTGAGCTGGGGCTGAGTGGCCACCAAGTTGTGATCGGTGCCCGCGAAGAGCCCAGATGTCTGGCTCAACTAGTCAGAGACCTGAAGTGGAGCGGATGCGTGCTCCAGAGTAGGAGGGGGAGGGGATGGATACTCACATCAGGAACATGGGGTCCTCAGGCTCCACGTCCCTCATGAAGCGGAACATCCTGATTTTAGCTCCAGGGGGCTCCACACTGTGAAGATGTGGAGGCTCAAATGTTGGAGGCGGCCAGGCTTTTCGCACACCCGCTCAGGGCAGGGACTCTCAGAGCATGGTCCCTTTCCAAATACTGGAACTGGCCCCCCAAACTCCAGGGAGACCCTTCTGCAGGTGTTCAACATCACCCTCTAGGGAAAGCACAGCTCTTCAAACCTCTCCCCGAAGGAGGACCATGGAAAATTTTTCCAAGCCTGTTTTCTGCCTCCCCCACTCAGAGCCATCCTCTTCCCAAAGCCCTGGCCAGAAGCACACTCCCCTTCCCCCGACGCCACCTTTCCGCAGGCGAATCCCAAGTGCCGGCCCTCCGCCCGCATTAATGACCCCCCCCCCCCCCCCCCCTCCCCCCCCGCCCCCCCCC
>NW_020176571.1:6078179-6095391 GCF_003031525.2 Neophocaena asiaeorientalis asiaeorientalis
CTCGGCCGCCGCCAGGCCTCCCCCGGGCGGGCCTCACCGTCCCCTCAGCGCCTGGCGGGGGCCCCCCCCCAGGCCCTGCCTCCCTGCCGGGCGAGCAAGAGGCAGGCTTGACCCGCTCCCCTCCCCGCAACCCAGGCTCCCGGGGTCCCTGCAGCCCCACGGGCCGCTCCCACCCCAGACCGGCTGCCCGCTCCGCTTGAGCCTCACCGGTCCCCGATCCGGACTCAGCGGCCCATCCGGCCGGTCTCGCCTCTCGGTGCGCGGCAGGATCGGGGCTTGCGGCCCGGGACGCGGGATTGGTCCGGGCGTGAGCTCCTCGGCCTCCCGAACAGTCTCCTCACACAGCTGCCACCTCCGTGCCCCTCCTCGGCCCACTGAGCCCGAGCCCCGGCCAGGCCCGGGCGGAAGTGACGTCACGATGGGACAGCCCACCCCCCCCCCTTAGGCCTGCGGAGCTCCGCCCACGAGCGGGCTTGTGGCGCGCGCGCTCGCGCGCGCGTGCGCGAGGCTGGCTCCCGGGCCGCGAAGCAGGGACTCGCGGAGTCTTCCGGGACCAGGGGAGGGGAGGCCTCGTTAGTAACCTGGATTTGGGTCCTGTGGACTGGAGGAGGCTCCCTGTAAGGGTGTGGGGGAGGAGCAGAAGAGTCCATCGCCGCGAGGGGAGGAAGACGGAAGAGGACGCGGGCAGATTCCCATGGGGGAGGGCAGGCTCCTCACGGGCCCCACGAGGTGGGGCGGATCCCTGGGGGAGCAATAAGCAGATTTCTACCCAGGAAGCTTTCATCCCAAGAGGGAGGAAGGGCGGCAGTTCTACGGGGGAGGCGCCAGGGCCAGTCCCCTCGAGGGGAGGCGCGTTCCAGGCAGGGGCGGGGCCCTCGGAGTGACGTAGGAGAGGAGGTGACAGTTCTGCCCAGGTCTTCCTCTGGCTTCGAGAACTCAGGCTGGGGCAAAAAGAGTCCAGGTTGGGGACCGGCCGCCAGATGGCGCTCTTCGGCCAGGCTAGAAGCGCAGCCCCTTGGGAACTGGCGTTGATGAGGCTCCCGGACCCCCCCTCAGTTACCCTGCTGTGGAGGGTCACACTGGGGAGAGGCCCTAGTTCTGAAACCTTTTCGTTTAATGCCAATCTCCGCTTTCTGTTCTCTAACTCCTGTATCCTCTGGGGCTCCCAGTCCGCACTGATCTTTTCTTGCCTCGAGTCAAGTAGGTAGGTAGGTCAAGGGTCTAACGTTTGGGAGTAGAAAGGGGTGGAGCGCTCCATTAACCAAGCTCACCCAGGGGCAGAGTTGCAGACAGGCCCAGGAGACCTGACTCGACTCGAAGGCCAAAGACTGACACTTTGACATACTAAATGTCTTGCATAAAATCTGGCCCAAATGGAGAGAAGGGCCCTCCCCCTGGGTGTCAGGGGATTTGGACTGTCCGGGGTGGACTTTAGACCGGACCCCTCCAGACTCCAGCTCTCCTGGTTCTTTACACTGGCCGCTAGCCACGTTAGCGGGCCTGACATCTGTGGGCCTGTGAGAGAGGCTTGTTCCCATCCCCAGCACTTCCCTGGGGAAGGAGGTGAAGGGGGTCCCTGGTGACTCAGGAGAAGGTGGTGGGAGCGGGGCTTCTTAGGTTTCTTTGGACTTGATCATTATTAAAGAGGAAAAACACAATAGTGGAGACAGAGGGGAACAGAGAGAAATTAGAAGCTGGCAGACTGGCAAAGTTAAAGCCAAAGACAGAAAAATAAGAAAATGTATTTTCCATTGATATTTCTGGGGAAGAGACTTAGTAAAATCTTTTATCTTCCAGATGCTCTATCTCTAAACATGCCGCCATGCAAGTGCCCCTTTTCCTCTTGCTCCCAAACAAAAGCATTTTGACACGTGATCAAGAGTTGTCCCAGGAGAGTTCTGCAGCCCAGACTTAAGGAAGAGTGGGCCTTACCTTCCAGCCTCTCCCTCCTCATTTCATGTCCAGCCTTCCGCAGAGATGCCTAGGAGATGCAGCTTAGCTTCTAGCCTCCTCCTTTGGTCTTTTTCCATTACCTTGTATCCTCTCCCTACTGCCTTTAGGTGTCTAGAGCTCTTTCTCTTTTTCCTTCCAAGACTTAAGAATCTGATATCAGGGACTTCCCTGGTGGTCCAGTGGTTAAGACTTTGCACTTCCACTGCAGGGGGCACGGGTTTGATCCCTTGTCAGGGAACTAAGATCCTGCATGCCGCACGGTGTGGCCAAGAAAATGAAATTAAAGAAAAAAATCTGGTTTATCAGTCATTTTTACCTTTGCATGATTTTAAATCAATTACATCTCCTAGGAATATTTACAAATTACAGTTTAGCATCTAACTATGACCTGGGCTTTGTCTCAGGTTAAAAAGAGATCCTTGGGACTTCCCTGGTGGCGCCGTGGTTAAGAATCTGCCTGCCAATGCAGGGGACACGGGTTCGAGCCCTGGTCCGAGAAGATCCCACATGCCGCGGAGCAACTAAGTCCATGTGCCACAACTACTGAGCCTGTGCTCTAGAGCCCCGTGAGCCACAACTACTGAGCCCACATGCCACAACTACTGAGCCCACGTGCGACAGCTACTGAAGCCCGCACGTCTAGAGCCCGTGCTCCGCAACGGGAGAAGCCACCGCAATGAGAAGCCCGCTCACCACAAGGAAGAGTAGCCCCCGCTCGCCACAACTAGAGAAACCCGCGTGCAGCATCGAAGACCCAGCGCACCCAAAATAAATAAATAAATAATTTGTTTTAAAAAAAGAGATCCTTGAACAGATGGGGATGAAGGAGGAAATGCAGAGCTCATTTTCAGAGTGCCCAGCGGTGGACCAGATAGGCAGCCATCCACTCCAGGAATTGAAGGAATGTAATTTTACAAGTAACCTTTCTGTCACCCAGACACAGTTTGTGTCTGTCTTCCTTCTCCGTCACCTTCCCATCCCTTCCTTCCCCCTCCCTCCCCCCTTCTTCCTTCCTTCCTTCCTTCCTTCCTTCCTTCCCTCTATCCCTCCTTCCTTCCTTTCTCACGTCTCTGTCCAGTGAATTCTGATGAACAGAAATTCCTCAGTCATCAGAGTTTCCTGTAGATGATAAGATGTAGGAGGGAGGGTGGGCCCTGCCAGGGGTGAGGCTGAGCTCAAAAGGGGATAAGCATTGTTGGGAAGGAAGAGAAACAGTGGTTTCTCTTCACTGCTTTATCTGATGGAGCCAAAGTCAGGAAGTCCTTGAGAGAGTAGAGCTGGGACAGAAAAGGGGCCCTTGTTAGATGTTAGCTCACGCATCTGGAGCAATCCCAGGGCAGTTGGCTATTGGAGCAGAGTGAGGATGGGGCGATGATGGAGTTAGGGGAGACTGGATTCCAGCCTGAGCCAACGTGAATGGGTGTGATTTGTGTATGTGTATGTGCATGTGTATGGGGGGGGGGGAGATAAACCCTGACAATTAGCACTAAGTTGCCCCAGGTAGAGAGACTGAGTTGTATAGTGGACACCAGATCAGAGTGAGATTGAAAAATGACTCAGGAACATGTTTTTAAAAACCAGCTTTTCAGTTTGTTTTATATTCACATCCATTCAACAAATATTTATTGAATGCCTACTGTGTCAGGCACTGTTTCTGGCTCTGGAGATATAGTGATACACAGAGAGAAAAATAAAGCAGGTTGGAAGTTGGGTAGAGGGACAGGCAAGCAGCTGGGAGGTGGTAGTTGCTTGTTAGGGTGACTAGGGATGGCCTCATTGATAAGGTGACTCTTAAAAGCAGACTGGGGTTAAGGCATTCTGGGCAGAGGAAAAAGCAAGTGCAAAGGCCCTAAGGCAGAAGTATGCTTAGTGTGTTCACGGAACGAAGAAGCCAATGTGCCTAGACTGATGTGAATGAAAGGAAGAGCCGTAGTGAGAAACAAGGCACAGAGCAAGAAGGAAGCCAGATCCCGTGGGACTCTGTAAGACCTACAAAGGACCACTCTGGCTGTTGTACGGAGAATAGACCATTGGGGGGACCACAGCAGAAACAGGAGGACCTATTAGCATGCTGTAGCCATATCCAGACGGCTTAGAGTAGGTTAGAAACAGTGGAGGCAAGAAATGGTCAGATTCTAGGTATGTTTTGAAGATGGTGTTAACAATGTGCTGATGGTTGGATGCAGTACAAGGGAGAAGAGTCAAGAATGACTCCAGAGGGAGTTCCCTGGTGGTCCAGTGGTTAGGATTTGGCGCCTTCACTGCTGTGGCCCTGGGTTCAATCCCTGGTTGGGGAAGTAAGATCTCTGAGAGCCGCGAGGCAGGGCCGGAAAAGGAGAAAAAGAAAGAATAACCCCAGGGTTTTCTGACCTGGGCAACTGAATGAGAAATAAATGACCATTCTGCTGGCCACACTGTACTGTGTGCATATAGGATTAGCTTGAGAACATATGGAAATTGTGTCTGGCTGAAATTGTGATCCTAACCACAAGGCTACACCGGATAACGGAGTGGTCAGTCTTCCCTTTAGAAGCTAGCCACCCAAAGCAGGAGGAGCACAACAGGAATACGTGAATCCCATGCCTAGTTCGACCATAAGATATTAGATGTTAGACTACCTTGGGCAGGTATGCTAATGTTAATGGTTGGCATTAGCAGTGGAGTTTTAAGTCTTAAGAACTTCCTGTTGTCGATCATTTCAAGAAGGCCTCCCCAAGGAGGCAGCATGTCTCGTGATTAACGTGGGCTTTAAGGATTGAAGTGTGTGCTGCCTGTGTGGTAGTTCCTGTCAGTAAACATTCATGGAGCTCCTACTACACGCCAGGCACGGTGCAAGGTGCTGGAGATGAAAAGACAAGTAAGACACGGTCTCTGCCCAACCGGGTTCACAGTCCAGTGAGGGTTGCCAACATGGAATCCATGATAATCCCGGGATGAAGGCCGTCATAGGAAGATGTATATTAAAAGGGCAAAAGTGGTTCAGAAGAGGGAGTGAGTGGCTCGGGGGGTGGGATAGGGCAGCCAGGAGAGCATTTCAAGCGGAAGGTGAGATTTTAGGTAGAAAAGCAGTTTGTGTATTTCAGCAAACATTTTTGAGCTTCTACAATATGCCAGGTACAGCAGTAGGTGCTGAAGATACAAAAACTCTTAAATCATGATTGAAAACCCAGATTAATTAGGCTTAAAGTCAGTGAGTGATGTTGACCCTTGGAGCAGGGGCAGGACCGGGCTTGGAGAGAAGAGGGGGTGCTCAAGGAACCTTTAGAAAGTGAAATGTGAAGGATCTAGGGAAGAAAGGAAGAGGCGGCGTCTCGGATGACCCCTTGGCATGAATAAATGGGTGGGGGACGGGATCTTTAACTGAAATAGAAAAATGGGGGAGTTGCAGTTGGAAGGCATGGGGTTGAGGCGCTGTGGAGGATCCAGGGAGAGAAGACAGAAGGGAATT
This sequence comes from Neophocaena asiaeorientalis asiaeorientalis, assembly GCF_003031525.2. Taxonomy (NCBI): domain Eukaryota; kingdom Metazoa; phylum Chordata; class Mammalia; order Artiodactyla; family Phocoenidae; genus Neophocaena; species Neophocaena asiaeorientalis. The sequence goes on from NW_020176571.1 coordinate 6,083,581, forward strand.
GGAGTCATGACTCGCACTCAGGAGAGAAGCTGGCGCTGGAGATATGGGTTTGAGAGTCATCAGCGTTTGAGGTATGCGTTGGCAGTGGGACTTGTACCATTGGAGGTGCGTGATGGAGTCGCTTAGGGAGACTGAGTGAGAACAGGACCGAGACCTGAGCCACCTGCATGGGTTCAGTTGGCACCGTTGACTGAATAACCTCCTCCAGATTATTAAGTCCTCCCTCGGCCTTTTAACTTCTGGGCAGAATAAGCCTCTAGCTGTCACTCCTGGTACCCTCTCCCCTAGCCTTTTCACTTTCACTTTCCTCTACTCTGGGTCGGCCACATTGTCTGTTTCATCTATGAAAATGTGGAAATCCTGAGCAATCATGCACCTGTGGTAAAGTACATGACAACAGTGGCCCAGGTGACCTTCCAACACGGCAGCCAGAATTGCTTTTGACTTTCCATGTACAGAACACTGGGGATGGAGACAAGAGACGAGATAGAAAAAGAAAAGGCAGTTTAGGGCCAGGGTCTGAAGTGGTGCTGTCCAATATGGTAGCCACTAGGGTTATTTAAATTGAATTAAAATTGGGAATTCCCTGGCAGTCCAGTGGTTAGGACTCAGCGTTCTCACTGCTGTGGCCTGGGTTCAATCCCTGGTCAGGGAACTAAGATCCCACAGGCCGCGCAGCATGACAGAAAAAAAATAAAATAAAAAAGAATGAGGTAGACTTCTATTTAAAATAAATAAATAAGGGACTTCCCTGGTGGCACAGGTGGCACAGAATCCACCTGCCAATGCAGGGGACACGGGTTTGATCCCTGGTCCTGGAAGATCCCACATGCCGCGAGCTACTGAGCCCATGCGCCACAACTACTGAAGCCCGCGTGCCTAGAGCCCATGCTCTACAACAAGAGAAGCCACCGCAATAAGAAGCCCACACACCGTAAGGAAGAGTAGCCCGCACCCAGCGACGAAGACCCAACGCAGCCAAAAAATAAATAAATAAATTTCATTAAAATTCAAGTAAAAAACACAGTTCCTCAGTTGCACTGGCCACATTTCAAGTATTCAGTGACTACACGTGGCTTGTGGCCACTGTATTGGAAACTGCAGGTATAGAACATTCCCGTCATCACAGAAAATTTTGTTGGACAGAGTCCAGCCTAAGTCTAGGAATCCATCTCCTCTCAACTCTCTACTGTCTTGAGTTTTGAAAGGATTTTTTTTTTTTTTTAAAGCAAAGGAAAAATGAGGAATAGCAAACGAGGTCATTGGGAGTGGAATGGGATGAAGAGTATAGTGAGGAGTGGAGAGGCCCAACTTTCAGGTTTCTGTCCTCCCATCCTTGAATGATAGCTAACAACGCCTTCCTTAGCACTTAACCTATCAGATAAAGAGGCAAACTGAAAAAACCCAGGAAGCTAAGAGGGGGAAGAATTCACTTCAGAATGAGATGGAAATAGTTATAGAGTTGAACACCTTCTACAGAATAGTGAGGGAATTGCTGGGATGTCAGAAGTTTCCAGGGGGCTCGGGCCTCCCCTATTCTCACCTGGCCTTCCTTTTCCCACCTCCAGAAAATGTGTAAGAAGGCACAGGTTTCCCCATTCAACCAGTGGAAAATTCTCCGTTGAATTGCGAACTAAAAGAACTCTAGGAATAGGCAAGCTTCCACAAGGCCTCAGAAATCATTCTTTGGAAAGTAGTAAACACAGGCTGGCATCATTTAACACTCTTGGCCCCAGAGGCCCAGAGACCAACCCCAAGGAATAGGGGGTGGGCTCTCAGCATCCCACTCCTTCCAAATTCATCCTAAGTGTGTAGCTTTCTTCTTAGGAAGCCAAGACTTCAGGAGACATGTGTTGTCCAACCAGAGAGCGAGGGCTAAGGGGTGCTTCTCCCATGCAGGAAGGAATTAGATCCAGGCCTCCTGCTTCCCACTTTTTCCTTTGGTCCCTGCGGACCCTAGTGTCCAAACTCTTAGATTCTCAAGGCTCTCCCTTGGGCCTTGGGGCAGGATTCCCATTCTCTGCCTCTCCATCTCCCTGGAATTTTCCACTGCAGCTGCCTCCGCTCCCAGACACCCCTCCCTGGGCAAAATTCCCGGCTCCCTCCGCCTCCCCTTCCCTAATCACACCTCATTCCCACCCCCGGCCCTCAGGCCCAGCCCACAGTCCAACCCACAGCCCACACTAACCCCGGTGGTCCCAGTTAGGGAAATGGGAAGCCAGACCCTTATAAAAGGGTGAGAGGGAGGGTCCTAGGCTCTCTCCAGGGCGGGGATAAAGGACAGTGGAGGGGCTGGTCCCCTGTGGGGCTGGAGTGGGGGGAGTGGCCCTCCTCAAATCCCCATATAAGGCAGGGCAAGCAGTTAGGCTCCTGGATTGGCTGATTCAAATGAGCATTCCACCTGGCAACAGAGTTTCTATTGGCTCTCAGGAAAAATAGGAGGAAGGTGGATGGAGGTTGTTGGTGGCGGTGATTGGAGGGGGGGGAGGGGAGTGGAGATAGGGAGGAGGGGGGAGAGGGAGATAAATGAAGCAAGAGAGTCCAGAGATAGAGAGGGTCAGAGATCGCTAAAGACATCAGCGAGTATGTCAAGAGAAACAGAGACAGAGATGGAAAGATCTCAGAGAAAGATGGACAGAAGTCGGCAAGGAGAAACCTGGGTGGGGCTCCAAGATTTCTGAGGAGACAGAGACTGAGAAACTGATAGAAGAGTCGAAAGATAAATTAGGAGGTGTGGACACCAAGGGACCAAAAGATGGGGTATTTAAGCACTCAAAGACTAAATGGTGATGATTGGTCAGTTATGTCTTTTTTTTTATAAAGAAAATGAAAATGATAAAAAGATGAAGACTAATGATAGACAAATACAGGAGTGCACATACACCAGAGATACCTTTTTCCAAGCCCTAGCCTTCCATCCCATCCACCTTCCTGACCTTTGCTACACACCCCAGGCCTCCTGTCCCCTCCTGAAACCCCAAGCTTCTCAAAATGACCCAAAGATACTGAGACTGAAGGAGAGGAGCTGAGGGTGTGTGGAACAGTGTGGGCTGGAACCCCCTGCAAAGGAAGCAGATATCGTCCAGAAAGGCTGGGGAAGATGGCAGCAGAGGAAAGAGAAAGACCAAGAGAGGGAAAATGTGGGTAATAAGGACATGAAGAGGAGTTGAGGAAAATCAGCTAAGGATATAGGGCCGGGTGACAGACTCAGATGAGACAAGAACAGTGTTGTCTGGAGAGAGAGGGAAGGCAGAGATGGAAGGTAGAAGAGGGCAAGTGAGAAGTGGAGAAGGGGCGACAGAAGAAGAGTTGTGAGACAGAAATGGATGAGGAGGGATGAAGATAGAAGGACCAGGCAAAGAAAAGTGAGGTGGGATGGGCAAAGAAGAAAGGTCGAAGATGAAAAAGGGGAAAGGAGATTGGAAGGCCTCTGACTCCCCTCAGATCACAAGCGAGAGCCCGGAAGGGAGGAACCCAGCAGGGGTCACAAAAGTCAGCCTAGGGCAGGACGAAGGGTGGGCGGCCCTTTCTGCTCTCTCAACCCCTCCCAAGGCCACCCAGGGAACGTAGATGCCGCAGGAGAGGGGAAATCCAGCGAGATGTGGAAGTAGCTCCTGCCCTCTTCCTCCTCTTTAAGCTTTTGGTTTCTCTAATACCTGGCCGGCCTTTCCATCTGCTTCCCCCCCACCCCACCCCTTGGCAAAAATCTCGAGGCTATTGGTGGGGTGTCTGTAGGATCCAGGCCATCCCTCCAGCCCGCCCCCAAAAGACACACCCCACACTCGCCGGCAGTAGGTCGGGATTCGGAGAGGTACCTCCCCGCAGGAACCCCACCCCTTCCCACCTCCTCGCCCCACTCCTCTCGCCGCGACCGTAGTCTCTCCATTTCCCCCTCCTGGTGTAGTCCTCCCTCCCCCCTCTCGCGCGCTCCCTCCCCTCGCTTTCATCCTCCTATCCCCACCTCTCCAACCTCCGCTTTCATCCTCCTCCCCTCTCTTCTCCTCCCCGCTCCCGCCTGCCCCACCCCTGGGAAGCCCCTCCCGTCGGGCAGCGCCGCTTTATAAGCGGGTTCCCTGGCCGGGGGCGGCAGCGGCTGGTCGGCGGCAGCTCTACCCCCCACCCCTGTCTTCCCTTCCAGTCTGACCTCACCTTTCCTCCGCTTAGCGGTTTGAGAGCCTCCGGTGTAAACAGGACTCTCCAGGGAGTGTTCCTCTCGGCCCCTCCCCTCGAGGCCCAACCGACTCTTGCTTCTCTCCTCCGACAGCTACTGACTCTGTCTATTTTCTCCTTCCCTCCTTTCCTTCCATCTGAATCCATTCCTTCGTCCACTGGCCTTCAGCTCTCTTAGTCTGCATAGCCCTCCTCCAGCGTCTCCCCCCACGCTTAAAGAATCTTGAATTCCTAAAATCCAGAAGGGGGTCGGGAACAGCCTTCGAAAAAGCTGGGGCCCAGCATTGCATGGCATTGCATCGCGCTGCCCTTGCTCCCGTCAGCTCCCTCCCTGGCCCCATCCCTTCGGCCTTGCCTCTCTTCCAGCCTTTCTCTAATTTCCCTAGGGAACCTGCTGAGTGTCGCTTGGGGAAATTAATTCGGCCAGGGTTTGGGGGCTGGGAGCCCGACCTTGGGTGGGGGGTGATTGCTGAGGAGGTCACAGAGGTCTCCTGGAGGCCGGTGAAGTGAAAGGGGGAACCAATGGGATTCGAGGCAGTGGGAGACAGGGACTCCGTGTGAGATCTGACAAGGTGTGCTGAGCGGCCCTCCGGTGGGCTGTGCGGTGGCATGTGACTTCACTGAGTAGGTGTCTTTGTATGTCTGCAATCTAGCGAGTGTGTGGGACTGCCCGTGTCAGTTACATGTGTGCGTGTGGAGACGTAGCTGCTCTGGAACCGTGTGGCTGCTTTGTGAGTGTCGAGTGGCTCGGCACTTGTGCTGTCTCAAGCGTGTGTGCCAGCATGCCCAAACACCGGGCCATGTGTCTCTGGATCGCGTGGGCGCCCCTCTGTAGCTGTGCGTGTGAATCAGTGTCAGCCTGTGTCAGTGTGTGTGCCCGTGTGGAGTAAATGAGGCCAGAGAGCTGCCTAGCACAAGACCTAGGTCACATACCCTCCTGGAAAAGGGATCATGGAAGGACAGTGACCAGAAGGACAGGACCAGACAGGGGAGGAGAGGGCCCGGCCCCTTGGACTTTGGCCTCTGGTAGACTCCCTCCCTCCCTGGCACTCACTCTCCTTTCCTCCATCAGCCCCGATGAGAAACTCAGGCCAGGGCCATGCAGACCTGGTGCTGGGGCCCCCAGAGAGAAGCTGACGATCCCCTGGCTCTCCAGGCCCAGGATGTAGGGGAAAGCCCACCAGGTAGTAGAAATGCCATACCGACCATGTGGCAGAGAAATGAGGACAGCAAAGTGGCATGAAGAAACCTAGCTGGAGTGAGAGGGGCAAGCGTTTTGCGCTCCCCATAAAGGGAGAAGGGAATTGAGTGTCCCTCCAGGCCAACCACCCAGCACCAAACCTCTCTCCTGTCCCAACCCTGTTCCAGAAAGGACACACCCTCCCAGGGTGATCTACTCACCCAGAAAACTTCCATCCCCATGGAATCGGATACACAGAGTTGCACACCAACACCAGATCCGATCCGATCACAGAGACACCACAGTGCCTGCCAAGGGGTGGGGTAGAGAGAGGACTGGAATCTCAATTGGAAGGGCTGGTGTGGTGTCCCGAGAGAGGGGACTCTTGTGAGCACTTCCCTGGGCCACATCACATCAGGACAAGACATCAAAGGTGTGCCTGCTGGGGTCTTGGGAAGGACAGAGGGGCCTTGTGGAGGGAGGGGACTCTACACAGGGACCTCCCCCTCTACTTTCCCATCCCGCCCACACAGACCTTGTCTGTCTCTTCGTCTACCAGGTCCCAGAGTCCCTTCCACGTTTCCCTTACCCTACTTCCCCTACATCCCCCCTGGCAACGGTGACTCCTACCCTTCTGCCACACCAGTGCACACACCACACCAGGGCCCACACCGTGCTGGTGCAGGCACCATGGGTGGTCGGGAGGAGGAAGCCACCTGCACTGCCTGGGGGCAGGAGTGGGCAGAAGTGAGAGGGGGCACCGGGAGTCGTGCTAAAGGGTCTCTTCCTATTCCTGTAGTGTTGGGCCAGGTACGAGCCTGAGGATTAGGGGGGCACAAAGGCAGAAACAAAGGCTTTCGCAGCTGAGAGGGAAGCTGGGAGGGATGCCCAGGAGAGAGTACTCAGGAAAAGGCCCCAGAGGTAGACAAAAGGCAGAGCAGGGCCGGCAGAGGGAGGGGGCAGGCGAAGGAGGGACCTCCAGAGGGGGTGGGGCATCAGGGCTGTGAGCAGATGGAGGGGATTTGCTTTGCTGAGCTGAACTCTTCAGCCGGTGAGGTTGGGCAGAACTTGGTGGGGGTGATGAGCGCTTACCTTGGCTGCCTTTTCCCGGGCTTCATCACTTTTCTCCTCCCTCGAGTCTTGGGGAAAGTGTCTGGTCTCAGCCTCTCTGTGGCTGTGAGGGACCCTAGGACCTCTGTTCAGTCTCTAAGCCGCACCGCCCACTTTCTCCATCTCCCACTCCTCTAAAGTCACTGCAGAGGGAGAACCGGGCCTGGAGGGACTTAAGGGCTGCGGATCGTTTGTGGTGAGAGGAAGGTGACCTGTCTCTCTCTTGCAGGACCTAAAGGAGAAGAAAGAGAAGGTGGAGGAGAAGGCAAGCCGGAAAGAGCGAAAGAAAGAAGTGGTGGAGGTGCGGAGGGGTCACCTGCCCACCGTGCCCCCAGCTCCCTTCCTGGGGGCCCGCCTTTCCCCGACCCCTCCCATCCTCGCCACCCCGCCCTCAGGCCCCTTACCCTTGGCAGGACGGTGGGTGGAGGCACAGGGCCATCCTGACACCTCCCTCCTGTCCGCAGGAGGAGGAGAACGGAGCTGAGGAGGAAGAAGAGACCGCCGAGGACGGCGAGGAGGAGGATGAAGGAGACGAGGAAGGTGGGGAGGGGCAGGGAAGGCTGGGCTCAGAGGAACCGTCAGGGTGGGTTTGAAGAGCTGAAGCAGGGCTGAGGGCCGCCACAGGGGGTCTCTGCTGGAGCTTCCAGCCCTTCCCCAATGACCCATTTCTGGCTCCTCAGATGAGGAAGAAGAAGAAGATGAGGACGAAGGGCCCGCGCTGAAGAGAGCTGCCGAAGAGGAGGTTTGGGCTGGGTTGTGGGCTGAGGGGCTGTCAGGGATGCAGCAGGGCCGGGAGCCCTTTGGATTTGGACCTAGATCCCGGTGGTGCAGGGCGGGGGCTGGAGCTGGAGCAGCACAGAGGGCGGTCCCTCTCCCAGGTGACGGCTACCGCAGCTCTTTCCCTCTCCACAGGATGAAGCGGATCCCAAGCGGCAGAAGACAGAAAATGGGGCGTCGGCATGAGCCCCGCGCCAGTGGGCTGGGGGTGGGAGGCCCCTCGGGGGCCTGGAGGTGAGGGTAGGGACAGCCGAGCACAGCCGCTCTTCACCTGGCTCCCTGCTCTGGGCCCCGCGCCAGAGCTGCCGCCCTCCCTCTCCCCAGCCTTCTCATGCCGCCCCTCCACACACTGCCCCCTCCATCCTCACTGCCATCTTCCACCTCCTGACCTGCTCCATCTGAGCTCCCCAGCTGGTCCCCAGTGGCCCCCTCCCTCTCCCTCCTCTCCTCCTCCATCCCCGATCTGGGAGCCTCTCCTTCCTAACCTCTGCATCCCAGCCTCACATCCTGCCCATCCCTACCCTGCCTGATCCCTGAGTCTCCCTCAGATCCCCTTCTCTCAGACAGCGCCAGGCCGGGGTGGGAACAGGGTTGGGGCCGAGCCCCACAGCTGCCCCCCTCCCCTCCCCTTTTTGTATAATTTAATAAAGAAACGGTCGCGCTTCTGTTTTTAACCTGTCTCCTGCTTACCCGGGCAGAGCGAGGAGGGTGGCCAATGGCACATTCTATCAGGACCCCTCCCCTCTATAAAAAATCGGCCAGCGGCACCCTCCTACCACCCACCCCGGGAGAAGACAAGAGCAGCAGCGCTCCGGGTGGATGGGCGGGGGGGGGGCGGTGTCTTTGAGAGCTGACTCGCGTCTTGGTTTTGGATTCTTGGGGATGTTCCTCCCAGCCATACACACACCCTTCCCTGCTAACCCGCACTGGGCTAGACACTGCTGAGCCCAGTGGAAAGCTACCAGCCCTATTGTGCTGAACCAGGCAAAGAAACAGCCTCAGAAACAGGAAGTCCCGCCCCTGAAGTGGGAGAGGGCAGGAGACCTGGGTCTCAGCCTCTTTGGATGGAGTGAGAGTTGCCTGGCACTGAGCAGTGAGCTCCTTCCTGGTCAAGCAGGGAGAACTCCAGGACCTCTTGCGGCTCCAGGCCTAATGCAAGTTCTGGCTCCGCAGGCTGGGTGGCGTGGGGAGGAGTTCCCCTCTGGCCTCAGCCTTCCTTCCCTAGTTCTGCCTCAGGTTTTCCCGAGGCAGGATCCCTGCTGCAAGATGTCTGCATTTTTCCGTATCACCCTTGCCCTCTCCTAGTTCAGAGCCTCTGGATTGGGAGGGCCTGCTGATTCCACAGAGGTCTGAGCTGTAGAGGGGTGTGTGTGATTCATTGATACCATTCATCCCCAAAGATGAGAAGACACCTGGAACTCACCCGGGGTCAGGGTCTCACACACACACACACACACACACACACACACATATAGCTTTTGTCTTCACACTCCCTACCTGACCTTTAATCTCTGAGCCTGCCTCAGTTTCCTCATGTGTGCAATGGGGGATAATATTAGATGTCATGGGTTACTGTACACAAAGTGCCCACTACGATGCCCAGCACATAATGAAGGTACGATACAGTGTAGCTATTCTCCCTGTGTGTGGGGTGTCCCTCTTCAGACCTACCATCTCTTAGGGTACAGCAGAGCTTCTAGGAGTCATTGGATGGGTGGGGAGACAGGTAGACGAGGGTAATGAAGTTCTGGGAAGGTAAGGGAATAAGGGAGGGGATGAGTACCAAGGAAAGAACTTGCCAAGAAAGTATGACTGGGGCCTGGGGAGGCAGCTCAGAGATGGGCAAGTGGGTAGTTCAAGGCAGAAGAGAAGGGCAGAAGTTCCTCAGGAAAGAGAACAGTCAGGAGGGTGGGGGAGGAGTGGAGAGGGCGGTGGGGACACCCAGGACTGAGGAAATAAACAAGGGGAGCGCCATCAGAGGGGTGGAGGTAATGCTGCTGGGAATCAGCCCCCTCAGACTTTCCACTGCGAAGCGAAACCGTGAGCCCTGGGGTGTTGGGGGGGGGCAACGGGGAGGGGAAGTGCGAAAGGTGGAGGGAAGACAGAAGGACAGGGGCCAGGGCCCTGGGAGCAGCAGAAGGGCCTCTAGCTCAAGACAGCCACCTTACCTCCACTCTGCTCTCTGCCAGCACCCTGCCCCATCCCCCGGGACCCCCACCCCATCCCTGACCGCACCCTCTGGCTGCCCGATCTGCTGGGCTTTCCTCTAGATTCCAGCCCCTGGTCGTTGGTTCCTCCCTCTCTCTCCTGGCCTCCATTCCTATTTTTCTAGATTCTCTTTCTCCAACACCCTCTTTGCAGAACCCCTCTTTTGAACATCAGTCCTTCCCCACTTTCTGACCTCTTCCCTTTGGAGGGCTGTGTGGCCCAGGGCTCAGAGGAGATGCGGGAGGCTCGGTTCCCGGTCTGGCTGCTTCTGCAACTGCTGTGGGCAGCTGCAGGTAAGGTGGGGACCACCCTCTGGGAGGGTTGACCTCCAGACCCACAGCAGGGGGTGAGGAGGGATTTCTCGATGACCACACAGATGCCAAGGCCTTTAGATTGGGTGGATTCTTCTAACGCCTTTCTTGGGGCAGTCCTTCAGCCCCCAAAGCCTCTCTTAGGTCTCCCCCTTGGCAGGGAAGGGGCAGAAACCCAAGGTCTCCCTCAGCCCTGTTTCTCCCTCAGAAAACACTGAGGCTCCTTCTCTGCTTTGAAGTCTTTTGGCTCATGGCCCCTCCCCTTGGCCTCTCTTTTCCTCCCCAGTGGAGGCTCCAGACCCTGGGGCAGAGGTCCCAGTGGTGTGGGCCCAGGAGGGGGCTCCTGCCCAGCTCCCCTGCAGCCCCACAATCCCCCTCCAGGAGCTCAGCCTTCTGCGAACAAGACAAGTCACTTGGCGGCATCTACCAGACAGGTAGGCACCCCAGACTGCAGCAACAAGACCCCCAGCTCCAGCAGTAAAGGCGTGCAGACTTCCAGTCCCGGGCCCAAGCCAGCCCTCTGTGTTCTCCCCCCGAGCTGTCAGTCCCTCTGAAGCCAGTGGCTCAGCCTCCCCTGCCGCCCACCGCCCCCCTCCCCGCCCTTCCTCCGCAGCCTGCCTCCCTCACACCTGCGTCCCCCAGCACGCCTGCCTCTCTCCGGTAGTGGATGGTGCTGGCCAACCGGAGCGGGGGACGGGACGGTTAGCAGTCCAGAGATCTTCCCTTTGGGTGGGCTTCCTCATCCTCAAAGTGTGGTTGCAGGGCCTCTTCCCCGGGGTTTCTTCCCCTCGCATTTCTCAGTCCCATCTCTCGCCCGCTCAGTGAGCCCGCGGCGCTCTCCCCCCGGGGCCCGGGGCCCCGCCGCTACACGGTGCTTAGGCTGGCTCCCGGAGGCCTGCGCGTCGGGAGGCCGCCCCTGCAGCCCCACGTGCAGCTGGATGAGCGCGGCCTCCAGCGCGGGGACTTCTCGCTGTGGCTGCGCCCGGCCCGACGCGCCGACGCCGGCGAGTACCACGCCGCTCTGCGCCTCGGGGACCGCGCTCTCGCCTGCCGCCTCCGTCTGCGCGTGGGCCAGGCGGCGGGTAGGTGTGGCGGGGTGGGGGGGACGGAGGGGGGAACGGGGCTAGGAGGAGGGCGCCCCATATCCCGCCGCCCCGGAGGCAGGAAGGGCTGCGCAGAGGCTGCCTGTGCTTCTAAGGATGCGCCCCAGGCCCTGCCGGAGAGCCCCGAGTAGAGGGGCGGAAGGGGCCGGCGAGCCTGCCTGCGGGGTGGAAGGTGCCCCCGGAGAAGCACGTGTGTGTAGTGAGGGCCCGGTGGAGAGATCGTATCACCCCTCGAGCTCCCCTTCCCCGACCCACAGCGGGAGTGCCAGGGTGGAGGAGGGGATGCACCCCTTCGAGGGGGGAGCGCGGGGCTGGAGTGACTCCGTTGAGACATCTGTAGTCTGTAGCTCGGGGTGGCCTTAGTGGGGATCCTGAAGCAAGGCCTGGAGAAGGGGAAGCGTAGACCAAGCCCAGTGAACTGGAGGCAGGGGGCAGGGGAAGTAGGCAGGGGACTCCTGGGTATGCATTTGAAGCACCTCCAGGGGCCAGGCCCTGGGCTGGGTGGGTGGGAGGAGAGTTGGGAGAGAGAAGACAAAGAGATCTACAGCCAGGTGCCTGTTTCCAGGAGCTTCCAGCTTAGCTGGCCTGATGTGTTGGGAAAGGGGACCTGATCAACCTTCTCTGTCCTTGCGCAGTGACTGCCAGCCCCCTCGGGTCTCTGTGGACCTCCAGTTCCGTCATTTTGAACTGTTCCTTCAGCCGCCCTGATCTCCCGGCCTCTGTGCACTGGTTCCGGGACCCAGGCAGAGTCCCCGTTCAGGAGTCCCCCCATCACCTCTTAGCCGGAAACTTCCTCTTCCTGCCCCATGTCAGCCCCTTGGACTCCGGGACCTGGGGCTGCACCCTCACCTACAGAGATGGCTTCAATGTCTCCACCACGTACAGCCTCACCGTTCTGGGTAACTCCTCCAGTCTGCGTTCACACTTGACCACAATCCCTTCCTGCCCCCCC
>NW_020176571.1:6095424-6102166 GCF_003031525.2 Neophocaena asiaeorientalis asiaeorientalis
GCTTCTGAGCCCCCAAACCAAGCTGATGGCACCTGTGATCGCTCTGGGCCTCACTGTCCCAGTCCTTTCTCTTTCTCTTTGCAGCCTTTCAGCGGCTTTTGCCTTGGTCATCCAGCCTCACTTGCCACCCTTCGGTCTCCTATGGGCCCGTGCACATTCGGGGTTCTGAGCATCCGCAGTTCATCCACCTTATTCTGCTCCTTAGCGCTCTCCAGAGCTGGACCACCTCCTTCACCCTTCCTCCTCCCTTCCCTGCAGACCTAGCGCTCCAGCCCCTTTGTAACTTGGGGCCCCCTTTTCTTTGCAGGCCTGGAGCCCCCAGTCCCTCTGACAGTATACGCTGGAGCTGGTTCCAGGGTGGAGCTGCCCTGCCACCTGCCTCTGGGTGTGGAGACCCAGTCTTCCCTCACTGCCACATGGACCCCTCCTGGGGGAGGCCCTGACCTCCTGGTGGCTGGAGACCATGGCAATTTTACCCTTCTACTAGAGGCTGTGGGCCAGGCCCAGGCTGGGACCTACACCTGTGGCGTCCACCTCCAGGGGCAGCAGCTCAGTGCCACCGTCACTTTGGCAGTCATCACAGGTCAGCCCCGTGTGGGAAAGGACAGGAAGGGAAGGCTAGCTGGGCAAAGACTGGGCAAGTCCACCTCATAATGCCAGGCCACTGGGCACAAATTGCAGGGGGATGCCCCTTGTGGCCTCCTGTTTTCTCGCCCCCATATAACGAACAGAAACTGAAAACCTCCCCTGAGTCACTGGATGAATGTTCCACTCTTCCGTAAGGGACTCCCCTGCTCTGAATAGGGGGGAGGGTCAGAGAAGTTAGAAGGAGAGGTGGCAAAAGTTTGAATGGTTCAAGAGAAGTGGAATATAGTTCAAGAATCTGTGTCCACTTTGGAGCCAGGGCCTGGGTTAAAGTTGCAGGAAGTGGCCTGGATTGGGGAGGAATTAATAAATCCATCCCTTAGTCAGCAAATATTTACTGAGCGAGGGCTTTTCAAGACAGTGTAAAACAAACAGAGAAGAAAAAACCAAACAAACTCAGAAGGTAGGTGTTGATTGATCGGTAACTATCACCGCTTGGTTGTGTCTGCCGTACTCACTTATGCCACTAAAGAGCACCACAAAGTAGGCACTTAATAATGTATATTGGTTGAATGAATAAATGAATCTGCCAACAGCACATCTCCTGAAGACCAGTGCTGGATTTCCACCTGTTTCCCAGGTATCTCTACATAGATACGGTATCCACACCTCAGCCTCACTCTGAGCCCCATCTTTTCCTCGCACCCATCCTCTTGCTAAGTCACCTTCCCGTCAGCCGCTCGTGTCCTACTCATCCTCAACTTCCTCCTTCCCAGTCAGTTACCACAGCCTACCAGTTCTTTCTGTCCAAGGTCTTCTTGAGGGTCAACTGTCGAGTCAGTTTTCCAAGCTATCTGCATGACACCTCAATGGGAGAGAGATTGTTGTCCCTGTTTTACAGAGAAGGAACTTTCCCAAAGTCACAGAGCTGGGAAGTGCTAAACTTGGGGCTAAACTCAGATGTCTGTGCCAGCAAACCTTCAGGGGCCTGTACACCATGCTCAGCTCCAGGCCACTCATCAATTTTCTCCTCCTGCCCATCCCCACTGCACAGCTTCGAGATGCTCTGTCCCTAGATCGGTTGATCTGTTCTCTAGACATTCGGAAATGGGGCTAGAATGCATTTGGGGGACACAGATGTGAGCCACAGCATGGAAGCAGGAAAAGTGCAAGGTCTCCGGGAGGCCAGCTCACCTGAACGATGGGGGGGGTTCTGAGCGTTTGAGTAGAAAGTCGTGGAAAGGAATCTGAAATATTTGTCACGTGATCCTTCGGACCATTCCCCGAAGGCAGTAGGGAGCCTGGAAAGTTTGGGGGCAGCAGAGTGATCTGACCAGAGCTTTGTCTTGATAAGATTAATGTGGCCATGACCCTGATCTCCTCCCCTCCACCTCACCCAATCAGAGCCCAGGTGAGTCAAGGCAATTGAGACTTGGGAGTCGGGCCTAGGCTTTCATGTAAGGGGGTCGGGGCCCCAAAAGATCTCTTCCCTTTAATTTTTTCAGTGACTCCCAAATCCCATGGATCACCTGGCAACCTGAGAAAACTGCTTTGTGAGGTGACTCCGGCATCTGGACAAGAACACTTTGTGTGGAGCCCCCTGGACGAGCGGTCTCGCAGGACCTCCGCAGGCCCCTGGCTGCTGATGCCGGAGGCCAGGCTCCTTTCTCAGCCCTGGCAGTGCCGTCTGTACCAGGGGCAGAGGCTTCTCGGGACCGCCGTATATCTCGCTGAGCTGTCCCGCCCAGGTCCGAGACCCCACAGCGCCATAGCCCCAACTCCAGACCAGTCACCTCCATCCCACTTCCAGACCTCCTCCCCACACCACGCTCGCTCTTTCTCTCCAGTCAGGGAGCTGACCTCCAGCTCCTGTGTAGGCCTGACCCACTTCTGCCAATAATTAGCTGAGTGACCCTGGACGAGTCCCTTAAACTCTCTGGGTCTCGTTGTCGGTAACGTGTGGGGGTATGGCAAGGTGTCCTTCCGGCCATGACCCTATGGCTCTTGCAATCCTGACCTCTCTCCGTAGGTGCCCAACGTTCCGAGAGAGCCCCGGGGGCCTGGGAAACAGGCCACCTTCCTCTCCTCATCCTTGGGATCCTCTTCCTCCTCGTGTTGGTGACTGGAGCCTTTAGCTTTCACCTTTGGAGAAGACGGGTGAGCCGGGAGCCCCCCCTCCCCAGTCCTCGGTGTGCTGTCTGGCACCCCTTCCTCAGGTAGATGAGCAAAGTTGACCCCTGAACTTGCCCTCAGAGCCCCCTCTCCATGAGCCTCTGCACTCCAGGGACCCCTTGTGCCTGAAGGAACCAAAGGAGGGGCTGAGGGAAGGCCTGGGACCATATGGGCAGGGAGGGGCCTGGGAAGGAATAGCTTATTCCCTTTCCCTTCCCCCTCCTCTTCCTCCTACCCTCCGTGTCTGTCTTCCCACAGCGGCAACCAAGAAGATTCTCTGCCTTAGAGCATGGGACTCACCCACCTCAGCCTCAGGGCAAGACAGAGGATCCGGAGCCGCAGCCGCAGCTGAAGCAGCCCTGAGCTGGAGCCGGGCAGCCCCTGCATCTCCGCACTTCAGTGCAAATAAACTCCCCGTCAGCAGCAAGCCTGAGTCTGGCCCCTTCTTGCCCAGGGAAGGTTCTGCCTCTCCCCAGCCTCTGGGGCTCCCTTCTCACACCCTGGCCTTCTGACCTACTTTCCCCAGGCAGTCGTGCATCTTCCCCTTTTCCGTTCCTGATTTCTTCGTGATTCTTTCTTCCTGGTGTCTGTCTTGCTCTTTCTTTCTCCTGGGGAGTCGTTTCCCTGAAGGTCCGGGCAGCCCTCACCCCTCACCCCTCCAGCCGTCTCCTCCGTCCTTCTGCTCACGCTGCTCTGGCTGCCCGGTTTCCTTTATATTTTGCCCCTCAGGCCCACGCCACGCACGCCATACCTCAGCACTGTCCTTGGCCCTCTGGCGGCAGCGCGCGCGCGCACACACACACACACACACACACACACACACTCAGCCCTGCCGGGTCGAGTCCTCCCGAGATGGGGTCTCGCAACCTTTCTGGGTGGCAGCCTCCGCCTCACCCCTATATTCCGCAGCCCTGGGCGACCTGTCTGGTCGCAGGCACGAGCGCACACTGCCACCCAGTGGTCTCTGTTTGTCACACACCACCGGAGGTCACAGGGCAGGCTGAGGCAGGTGAGTAGTGTGGGGACCGGGGACCAGGCAGCTCCGATGCCCCGTGGGCTGGCTCTACCTTTGTGACTGCACTCTCCGTGGTCCGCGCATGAGAGCGCACCCAGCAGCTGTCTCCCGCCCTGTACACCCTCAGGACAGATCACCCTGGCCCTGGCAAAGTTATGATCCAAGTCTGACACAGGGGAGTCCTGGGGGCAAAGTGCCCCACGTGGGGAAGAGAACAGACACCCAGACCCTGGCTGCTGCTAAAGCCTCAGGAGTCCGGAACCCTGGCTTCTGATCCTGGCTGTGCTGATGTGACCAGAGCTCGTCTCCTTGAGCCTCAGTTTCCTCATCTATGAAATGGGACAAGGAGGATAATGCACCCAAAGGGGCTGTGCAGATATTGGATAATACAAGGGCTTTGAAAACTGTGGGTGTGCTGAGCATCCATTCGTGGAGGAGGAGAAGACCCACGAGCCTGATTGCCTCCTTGCTCTGTCTGTCTCTCTAGGAGGGAACATTTCTCTGGGCGGGGCAGACAGTGCTTTAGCAGAGCACACAAACACACACACACACACACACACACACTCACACACACACACACACACACACACACACACACACACAGAGGGACCCAGCCCTCCGCCTGCAGTGTTTGCAGGGCTCTGGACTTGGGCTGAGGAAGCTGTCACCCTGGACTGGAGGGAGAACACACTGCAAGTGGGTGGGAGCTGGTCTACAGGCGCCAATGGCGGGGTGCACAGACACAGGATGTGGCAAAGGCCCTGCCACTGTCCCCCGAGCCTGTGTGCTGTGTGCAGTGACACAGACACGAACCATGAAGCTGAAGACCTGCCCCGTGGAGACACAATGGCCAGAGACTTGGGGACAGAATGGGGAGAGGAGCACCTTCGTTCGTGCAGAGCCCTGGCGGGGAGGGGCCTGAATAATGACCCATTTGAGGCCATCTGAGGTTCCCAGCCTTAGGATGGTGGTGACCCTTGTCTCGTCACAGGCAGGGACACAGGGGCACAGAAAGGAGGCTCTGGGGCTCGCCAGGGACGGTCGCACTGTGAGGGGAGGCCTGAAGCCCCTCTGAGCGGCATTCAAAGCACCATCTACCCCCTTTGCTGTGGGCTAGGGGCGCTGCCAAGGAGACTCCTTAGCTCTGCCCACAACCTGCTCTCCACAGCCGTGGTGAAAGCCACCAGGCTTTAATGGAGCAGGGGTTTCCTGGAAAGTTCTGTGGGTGACATTCTTCCTCTCTACGAGGTGACACCCTCTGCCCTTTGGGCTTCTGAGAGGAGTCACTGAGGATTCACAGGCTCTGTGCAGGGACGTCCCCGCGCTCCTGCACAAAGGGGACAGGGAGGGAACAGAGGCCACCTGTTCCTCCACCCACTGAGGAAGAGAAGAGCAGAGAGCGGAAGGAAGTGGGGGCAGGGGGCTTATGTATACGGTGCTCCTTTGATTAATTCTCGGCCTGTCTCTGTGGGATCTCTCCTGGGGGCAGGGTCACTTTCCTGCTCCTGCCTCTCTGGCCCTGCACTCCCCATCCAGCAAGAGAACCTCCAGCCCTTTCCGTGTCCTCTTAGGGTCCAGGGAGTGAGATTAATCCATCCTGTTTCACCAAGTTTATCTATAAACTGACATTCCAGGTTGGGGTCCTGGAGGGGAAAGGGTGGCAAGGAGGCAGGGAGCTCATGGGGGTTGTGGGGAGGGGGAATCGTCTTAGGTCCTCGTTAAAAAGGAAGGGAGGGGAGCACCCTGGTGGCCTAGTGGTTAGGATTCCGGGTTTTCCCCCTGTGGCCTGGGTTCAAGTCCTGGTAGGGGAACTGAGATCCCATAAGCTGCGCGGTACAGCCAAAAAAAAAAGGGAAGGGGGTGTATTAGTTGTTTACTGCCACGTAACAAATCACCCCCAAACTCAGTAATTTAAGAGAGTAAAGATATTCTCTCACAGTTCAGGAATCCGGAAGCAGCCTGGCTGAGTAGTTCTGGTGCGGGTCTCTTACGGGGGTTTCTGCCACGATTTGGGCCAGGGCTGTAGGCATCTGAAGACTGGGCTGGGCTGGAGGATCTGGTGGTGAAAAGGTTCCCTCAGGTGGCTGCTGGCCAGGGCCGTTGGTCTCTCCCCACGTGGGCCTCTTCACGGGGCTGCTCATGACCTAGCAAGACGAACACTACCGTGCCTTGACAACCTAATCTGGAGAGTGACATGCCATCCCTTCTGCCGTTTTCTGTTGGCCACAGAGCCCATGCTCGTACAGTGTCGGGGACAGCATGAGGGTGTGAGGTGAAGGAAGCAGCAATGGCGGGGGCCGTGTTGCACCCCGCTATCGTGGTGGGGAACAGTGCCCGAAAGAGACATAGGCCAAGAGGGGGAAGAGGCCTCTCTGAGGGCCTCCACTCCCAGCCCTGCCAGGGACCTGACGGCCTCCTCCATAAGGTCTGGAGGCCAAACGAGGTCCAGAGCTTTGCCCAGTCCAGCGTGTCAGGCGAGAGGCCATACTGTGCGCCTTCAGGCCTGTGGTCACCGTTGCCGGTGTGTCCCCCACCCCTGATCTGGTCTTCTCATCTCCACGGGGCAGGGCAGCCCCACAAAGGTTCCTGCCTCACCTCCCCCAGCAGCCAGGGTACTAGGCCTGGGCGCCTGCTGTTACCCCTCCCCCAAAGGAGGTGCGCTTAGCTTTCCCTGCTCGGGCCCACCCCAAGGTGGGGTTCGGCCTTTGAAGGGAATGAGATTCGGGTGGGGATGGGTTCTTTCTGCTCCACTCTGTGGCTGACAGTTTCTCCAGGGCCTGCAGGTGCTAGCTGGCTGAGCCCAGGCTGGGCTCTGAAATTAACTGCTCATACCCCCGTGGGGCGGGAGGCCTGGGAACCACCCTCTGAGAGTTGTAGAAAGTGGTCGTGGAACCGGGGGGAGTGTGGCCTGTGGAATGTGGAGGTGACTCAGCCCTGCAGAACTCTGCTTGCCAGAGAACAGCCTCTGTG
>NW_020176571.1:6102230-6106441 GCF_003031525.2 Neophocaena asiaeorientalis asiaeorientalis
TGTGGAGGGTGCCACTGCAGCTGCTCTGGTGAGGAGGCCACCACAGGATTGCACCTGGGGCTTCCAACCTCCCTGCTCCACAGGCGGCCCCACCCCTCCTCCCACAGCCTGGGTGCTGGCGACCCTCTGCCTCCATCTCTTGCTCCCCCCTTGGTCTACCCCCGCACCTCCAGCCTGGAGACAAAATACACGCGGCAAAAATAGCTTTGTTTCAGGAACCAGGAGACTTCTGGAAACCCCCATGCTCCGTGCCTACCGTCATATAATGGGGCAGAGAGCTTAACTTCGGTTTCTTCTTCTGTAAAATGAGGATAGTAATACGTGCTGAAAAGGTCTGGCATATGCTAATGTATGTGACAGTGCTCTGAAAATGGAAAATCTCTCTATAGATGTGAGGGATCCTGGTGACGCCAAGCCTCAGAAGCCCCAGATGAGGTCACTGGCCTCCTACCCCCTCCATTGCTGTGGGAGAAGACTTCCCGCCGCCTCATCCTGGCCTTTCTTTTTTTTTTTTAAATTGAAGTATAGTTGATTTACAATATTATATTAGTCTCAGGTGTACAGCATAGTGATTCAATATTTTTATAGATTATTATACTCCATTTAAAGTTATTACAAAATGATGGCTATATTTCTCTGTGCTTATTTATTTTATACATAGTAGTTTGTATCTCTTAACCACCTACCCCTATCTTGCCCTTCCCCCTTCATCCTGGCCTTTCTTTTTAAATTTATTTTATTTATTTATTTTTGGCTGAGTTGGGTCTTCGTTGCTGCGCGCCGGCTTTCTCTAATTGCTGCGAGCTGGGGTTACTCTTTGTTGCGGTGCGCGGGCTTCTCACTGCGGTGGCTTCTCTTGTTGTGGAACACGGGCTCTAGGCACACGGCTTCAGTAGTTGTGGCACATGGGCTCAGTAGTTGTGTCTCTTGGGCTCTAGAGCACAGGCTCAGTAATTGTGGCGCACGGGCTTAGTTGCTCCACCGCATTTGGGATCTTCACGGACCAGGGCTCCAACCCGTGTCCCCTGCATTGGCAGGCAGATTCTTAACCACTGTGCCACCAGGGAAGTCCTCCTGGCCTTTCTTACTGCAGAGGAGAGGCAGTAGGGTGAGGGGGACCATCCAGGGATTAGGGGCCAAGCAGGTAAGTTCAAATCCTAGTGCCATCAGGTGTAGTTACTAGCTTTGTGACTGTTAGTGATTCTCTTAAACTTTTCGAGCCTCAGTTTCCTCATCTGTATGGTCTGGAAAATAGTACTTATGCCCGATCATTGCTGTAAGAATTAAATAAAATACACAGCCATATAAAGCACACAGCAGTTCTAAATGTTCAATATAAACTTGCTGTCTCTTCCCCTTTTCTTTTCCTGCTTGAAAACCCCAGAGGGAGGCATTGGTTCTTGGGAACCCATCTTCACAGGCCACAGACCCCCAAGAGCTGGGTGGCATCACACCGTCCATCTGGTACATCAGTTGCAAACTGGTGGGCCCTGAGCTAGATCCAGCCCTTGGAATGCTTTGTGTGATTTATTCAGTGTTAGAACAAAACACAAAATTAGTTGCCAACATTAAAATTAGGAGATATTACATAAATGTCTGGTTTTCCACCTTCTGTTGAAATGTTGGCAGAGCTGGCGACTCTGGGTTCACGTTCTGGTACAACCTCTACTGTCAGCTCAGCTGGAGCTGTGTGGTTAGTAGCTGCCCTCATTAGCTGAAGCAGTGCCTCTGTTTATCTCAGTCTTCGCCCCCCCCTATTGTTTACTACCAGCTTTTCTCAGTTATAGTGCCTAGCAGGCTCCTATAGGCATTTAAGTCTGTGAGCCTTTCTATAGCCCCTCTGCATTCATTCATTCAGAAAGTATTCAACAGCCAGGCGCTGGGGGGAGGGGGGAATAGAGAGTTTGCGTTTAAGAGGGACAGAGTTTCAGTGGGGGAAGATGAAAAAGTTCTGGAGATGGATGGTGGTGAAGGTTGTACAATAACATGAACGTACTTAATGGCATAGAACTGAACACTTAAAAATGGTTAAAATGAAAAAAAAAGGTTAAAATGGTAAATTTTATGGGATGTATCTATTACCACCATATATTTAAAATCAATCAATATCAATACAACTTAATATTTTAAAAAGTATTCGACAAGTATTAAGAGTCTACCAGGCCCCAGGCTCTCTGCTGGGTGCTAAGTAAGACAGATGTGGTCACCACTGTAGCCCGTGAGACAGACACTAAACGACAATTTCATAATTGTTTCACTTGGATAAGTGCTTCCAAGGGAGAAGCCGCACAGGGTACTGGGAGGTCTTACCACAAGGGAACCTTCATTCAACTGGGGTGCCTGAGCAGCCTTCTCAGACTAGGAGGAGGGGTCACGCAGAGGATGAGGGTGTGCTGTTCCTCACCCCACAACCCTCACCTCTGGACCACCCGCCTCCAGGCTTCTTTCAAGGGAGAAATCAACTTCAGTCTCATTCCAGCCTCTGTTATGTGGAATTTTCTTTCACTGAGAGCAGAGCCCAGTGGTTACTGATCTATGCTTCCCGTGGAAGCCTTTCTCAACCTCCCAGTTGCAATAGGGTTCCCTATGATAAGCTGTCCCAACATTCTGTGCTTCTCCCTTTGTGGCACTTATCCAGTGGTGATGGAATTATTAAATGTTTAGTGTCCATGTCACCATGTCTAGCTTACTGAACGTCACACCCCCGGGCCCCAGCAGAGTGCCTTGGGCTGTTAAACACTGCACACTTGTTGAACATACCAATGAATGGAGAGAACTGGGCCAGGTCAGGGGTTATAATCTTAAACGCCTACAGGAGCCTGCTCAGTCATGTAAATGAGAAAAGCAGGCAGGCGGTACACAGGAAGGATGTTTGCATTCCTGCCTGAAGGAGGACACACCCTCTCCCTTGAAGGACATGCCTTAGAGGTTGCACCTAACACTTGCTCTTATTTCCATTAACCAAACCCGAGTCATTTAGCCATACCCAGCTGCAAGGGAGGCTGGGAAATATAACTGAAATCTGGGCAACAATGAGCTCAGCTAAAAATCGAGGGTTCTATTTCCAAGGAAGAAGGAGAAAACAGATTTGGGGGACAACTGAAGGTCTGTGCAGAGAGAGAGAGCTAAGATCTGAAGAGTGGATACAAGTTTTCCAGTTTGGTGATTCTCAACGTGTGGCCCATGGGGGTCCCTGAGACCCTTTTGGGGAGGGGGGGGTTGCCAGGTCAAACCATTTTCATAAAAAGAATAGGACATTATTTACCTTTGTCACTATGTTGACTTTACAGTTACGTTGCCAAATCTGGGTTAGACTGCTGCCTTACCACAAATCAAGGTCATGGTGTCAAACCATGCTATGGTCATCGTGCTCTCCACCGCCAGGCGCTTGCAGTAAAAAAAGAAGAAAAAATTAATGCCAGTTTCACTTTAGAATGCACTTGATGAAGCAGTAAATAAATATCAATTGTATTAACTCTCAACCCTTGGGTACACTGTGTTATGAAATGAGAAGTAGCAGAAAGTGCTTTGGCTGCAAATAAAGCACAATGGTTGTATCAGTAGAAACACTTGTATTAATAGCTGCACTTGCAAGCTGAACTAGCCACTTTTGTTCATAGTAAGGGAATGCCGTGATGACACGCGCATATTGGAAGGACCACTCAGGCTGCTGTGCAGAGGGTGGCCTGGAGGAAGGTAGAATGGAGAGGCCAGGAGGCCAATGAGGAGGCAGGAGCTGTGGTCCAGGTGAAGGATGATGATGGCACCGTGGATTGGAGTGGTGGTGGTGGGCAGAGTGACTTGGACAGACTTCAGAGCTGCTTAGAAGGTAACGTCCAGGGGAATTGGTAAATAAATACATGGGAGGGGTTGGGTGAGGAAGGAGTCAGAGATTACACCCAGTTCCTTGGGCTTGAGCAGCTTGGTGGATGGTGGAGCCCTCACTGAGTGGGAAACTTGAACAAGAAGTAGGTTTGGGGGCTTCCCTGGTGGTGCAGTGGTTGAGAGTCCGCCTGCCGATGCAGGGGACACGGGTTCGTGCCCTGGTCCGGGCAGATCCCACATGCCATGGAGTGGCTGGGCCCGTGAGCCATGGCCGCCGAGCCTGCGCGTCCGGAGCCTGTGCTCCGCAACAGGAGAGGCCACAACAGTGAGAGGCCCGCGTGCCACAAAAAAAAAAAAAAAAAAAAAAAAAAAAAAAAAAAGAGGGG
>NW_020176571.1:6106451-6108185 GCF_003031525.2 Neophocaena asiaeorientalis asiaeorientalis
AAAAAAAAAAAAAAAAAAAAAAAAAAAAAAAGAAGTAGGCTTGGAGGGTAGTAGTATTCAGGGGATGAATTTGGTTTGGGATGCATTGAGTTTGCTATGTCTGATGAGCATGCAAACAGTGAAACCCAATGGGCAGACGGATACCCCCATTTGGTGCTCATGAGAGATCTGGACCAGAGAGAAACATTTGAGGGTTGGCCAGAGACGAAGGCCCAGAGGAAAGGAGCCTGGTCCATGGTCACTCTGGGTGTCTGAAACACCTCAGCCCAGGCCCTTTCTGCTACACGGGCCTAACTATAATGCCCCTGGGGAGGGAGCCCCAGAAGCCCCCCCTGAACAAATGTCCTCAGGGCCCTGGAGCCAGGGGCTGTGTGGGGCTGACCACAACGGCTATCGTAGACCCTCTATCTCCCCGCCTCCCATGTCTGCTTTCCCTGAAGCCCAGGCCAGATTGTAGCATCACTGATACAATCTTTTTCTTGCCACCCAACGAAAAGCACAGTGACCCTTTTTCTCGCTACTCAATGAGAAGCGCAGTGACGCTCTGGGCTCTGGCTGGGTTCTACAGATGTTTTTCCCTTGACTTTGCCATTTTCATTTTGACAACTTCCCCAAGAAGCAGGGGGTGGGGACCCCAGCCCCAGGTGGTGACGCTGGGGGCTGGCCCAGGCCTGGGGCGTGGAGGAGCCTCACTACCAGGCTTCCTGTCTCTCCGTTTGAGCACATCTCTGCAGAAGTAACAGGCGCTCTCCCCCGTGGGCTCTCGCTCCCAACGCTCACATAGACACACCTGTGCAAGAAGCAGAGGGGAAGACAGATCCAGGCCCAGAGGTAAGAGGAACAGACAGGGCTTTGTTCCTTCCCGAGGGTCAGGGAAGGGGAGAGGAATGTCACAGAAGATGTGTTGGATTTCCAGGTCTCTGCCCACAGCTCTGACCACCTTCTCTTGCATTTCATGAGCATTGATCTCCCCTTGGAAATGGGAGCTTGCAGAGGCTGGGGATTACGCCACACTTCTCTCCGCAGTCCCACGGCGCACAGCTCGGTTTCCGGAGCGGAAGGGTGTTGACTTGGAAGGATGACTCCGAGAGCAGAGAAGGAATGGGTGCCCCGGGCTGAGAAAGGCCACTAGTCATGGGGAGTGGAGGAGATGAAGACAGGGAGAGGGGAAAAGAAGACAAGAGGGAAGGAGGGATGGGAAAGACATAAAAATAATCAACAAATATTAAGGAGGGAGGAGGCCTAGAAAAAAGAAAGGAAAAGAGAAAACAAAACAAAAGCAAGAAAAAGAGAAAGAGAAGTAGAATCTGGTCTAGAGACAACTCTCCCCCAAAATTAATTTTCCCAATGACCCAATCACCAAAAACGCACACCAGAACTCATACTTGCAGCATTTCGTAAGCTGTGTGATTGATGTAGCCGCCATCGACTCCCCGTTTATGGGTTTCTACACTTCTGTTGACTTTTTGTACATTTTTAGGATTTTTGAACAATATGTCTAAAGGCACTTCCACTTTAATTAGCTTCAAAATGATTAATGAAGCAGTTGAAAGGTAACATTCCCAGAAAGGGTTGAAACCGAGCTCTTCGGTATGGCACGCTGTAAGAGTGACAGACACGTATTTTTAGGCCACGACATCGTTAGAAAAATTGGTTCTAAGGAATTGGTTTTAGGTGTCTCAGCTGCTCTGCAAAAGGAGGCTAGTGGGAATTAGAAAAAGATTTGCAGACCTT
>NW_020176571.1:6108348-6114534 GCF_003031525.2 Neophocaena asiaeorientalis asiaeorientalis
AAGTGGGATGCCCTGAGGACCCCAGACTTCCACTTCCATGCCCTGGGTCCTTTCCTCTTTCCTGAGGCCTCCCTGGCCTCCAGCCCTGTTCCCTGGGTGTCCTCTGTCCTCCCTTCCTGGCTGGATTCTGGGCGAAGGGCCTCCCTCCCCACGGTCAGATCCCTCAAAATAGAAAGGCCCCATTCTCGCTAATTCAAAGATTTCACTCTGGGTGGGAGAGCTCTTCCTGAACGTCCTGCTCTTGTGGCGTGACTTTTTCGGGCTGCGAGGCTGAGGGTAGAACCTGATGGGGGAGGTCACGCACCTCATGTCCTGACGAACAATTTCTTGCGCTGTGTAGGCTCTGGGCTCGAACAAAATGGCCGCCCTCCTCACCTCAGCTGAAAGGGTTCCCAGAGGACCAGGTCAGAGAGAATCCCGGGCTGTTTCCCTCTTTCAGCGTGGGGCCCCTTAGGTAGAAGAGGCCCCCCTGGGATAAAAACTCCCCCTACCGACCGGTTTGGGGCAGAAGCCCCTCAGCCCTCAGGCCCTGATCCTGGCCACGGCGATGTCCGCCACGCAGTTGGAGACCAAGGGCCCGGCGCGCTGTAGACCCTCAGTGAGCGCTGGTTGATCTGTCAGGTAGGAGCAGGCGGGGGCCTGGGTTTGTGGGCTCTGAGGCTGAGGACTGTTCTGCATCTTTCGGGGGATTGTGGTAGGAGGGGGGCTCCGCTCTCCCCACGTGGGCGTCAGAGGCAAAGGAGAGGATGGCGGAGGTTGCAGCCAGGGAACCACAAGGGTCCCTTAGAGGGACCATGTCTCTAGGAAGTTAGTTCCTGAGAAGCCGGGGAGCAGTAGCACCCGGGCGCGTGCGGTGGAGGCCGCATCCCGCGGCGGGGCTGGAGGGGGCTGATGGGGGCCGTGGGGAGGAGATGAAAGCGCCTGTGGGACCACAGACCGGCGCTGCGGTGGGGATGCGCCCGCCTCCTCCCCCCCAGCCTCGCTCCTCAGCGCAGCCCGGGGCGGGGAGGCTCGGGGCGCCAAAGGTGTGCGGGGCCTCGCCACTCTGGCTTCTCCTCGCCTCTCTTTGGGTGTCCTGCTCCGGGCGTGGGTCTGGCCTCAGAATTTCCTTCGCTTAACCTCTGCCCCTACCTTGTTTGTACGCCCCTGGGCTTTGTGTGTGATCGTGGACTGTGTGAAGTGCAGCTGTTGCTGTAATGAGCTGCTCTGGGTCTCTCCCTGCCGCCCTCTTTCCTACCCATCCTCCCGTCATCCTCCCTTGGGGCTTCTGTGTGTTTCTCTGAATCTGTCCTTTCCCTTCTCTCTTTTTAAAAAAATATTTATTAATTTAATTAATTAATTTATTTTGGCTGCACTGGATCTTCGTTGTGGCATGCGCGTGGGATCTAGTTCCCTGACCAGGGATCGAACCCATGCCCCCTGCATTGGGAATGCGGAGTCTTACCCACTGGACTGCCAGGGAAGTCCTTGTCCTTTTCCCTTTGTCCAGCCTGCAGCCATCTCCCTGGCATCCACCCCTGGGCTCCAGGCTGTGTTCTGCAGGCTCCCTTCACATAGAGGCTTGTGGAAGCCTGCATCCCTGCCAGAGGTCTGGATGCCGGTTTCCAGGCCAGAAGGGCCTAGAGAGTAGTGGCAGCTGGAGAGAGGAGGGATGCTAAAGGAGAAGAGGCAAGGGGCTCTTAAGGTGAGCCCAGGAGAGCCAGACTCACCTCCTGGTGTCTGAGGCACAGAGGAAGGGGGACACGGATGCAGGGAGTTGAAGGTGGAGGCATCAGCGTGGGGAAGCATAGGTGCAGGAATGCACAGATGTGAGCAGAGAAACGGGGGGAGAGAGGAGCCAGGGCCTCGGGGACCAGCGGGCCCTCCCAGCCGCTCTCAGGGGCTGTGGTGTACAGGATGCTACTGTACTGGGGCAGAGCGCCTCTGGGGAGGCTGAGGATGTGGAAATCAAAGGCCAGCTCTCTGAGGCAGCAGCGGAGGCCCCAGACACCAAAGCAAACAGCGGCTGGAAACCTAGAACCTCCCCCATCAAGCTGAGGCCTGCGGTGGTTTGGGGCAGCGCAAGGAGCTGGTAGCGAGAGGTGGCCCTTGCGCAGACCCCAGGATCACCGAGTGGGGAAGAAAGAATGACCACCACTTGGGGAGAGGCGAGAATGTCCCCAACCTTGCTCAGGCATCTAGGCTGACTTTGGACCCCAGGGAAGGGCTATCCCACATGCAGACTCCTTCACTCTCCGCTCACCAAGGGCACGGTGAGTCTGGGGTGGCGGCAGTGGGACCCGCTCTCAGATGTCAGCGTGCCCTGCCCTACACTTTCACCCCAGCCTTCCCCTCTGTGCCTCCACGGCCTAGGCCAACTTGCAAAACAACTTCGCCCGTGACTAGCCTCCCTCTTCCTTTCCTGGAAACCTCCTTCATGACCTCTCCTCTTCCTATTTCCCTGATTTAAAGAATTCTATCCAGTTCCCACCATGAGTTAGGCCCAGGATAGTTCCTCTTTCAGGCAGATGGAGCAACAGGAGGGGGCTTTCCCCCTGCCCCCCAAACCTCACGAGGAGGACCAAGCCCTCAGCACCCATCTGAGTGCTAAATCCTAATCATGGATCAGTGCCCAACAGGAAACAGAATGCGTCTCAGATGGTTCAAGACCATCTGCAGAAAGAGGTGTGGACAGGGGCCCAACCAGCATGTTGAGGAACCAGATACCAGTAGGAAGAGGCAGAGTCTTGAAGGGGAAAAGGCCAACCTGTTATTTCTAGAACCCAGTGAGGGTTTGAGCTGTGGTTAGGGGGCCATCTGACAGGAGCTGCAGTTGCCAGGGGAGGGAGCGGGGAGAGAGGGAATACAGCCATTGCCAGAAAATATGCCCGGAGCCGGGAGAGAGTAAGGATCAAATACCCCAGCCTCTCTCCCCGGCCCTCCCATCTCTTGTGGGTGCTTCCCAGTGGCCAACCCCAACCAGGAGTTGGAGCATGAGGGAGCCGGGGTGATGCGCTGTGTAGGGTGTGTAGCAGTCAGCCTCCTTGTGGAAAGCAGGGCAGAGGGGAAGGAGCATGCCTGGGGGGATGCGCACGAGAAAGGCAGCGTGGTCTCCGGTGATTGGGCTTCGTCCAGGCCAGGCTCGGGTGGGTACAGACCCTTCAATGACCCATTTTAGTAACAGAATTAACATGTTGCGTACAGAAAAAAGTAATCAGTGATTTCCCCTATTCTGTTCAATTCAATTTGGTTTAAGTTACCCAAACACAACCCGAGACCTTTCTCTGTGCTCCAGCTGGTGCCAGCGGCAGCATTGCTGGCTGGACCATCACCTCTAACCCAGAGGAGATCAGGGTGGTGGAGGAGAGGTGGGAACCCAAGTCATTGCACCCGAAGGTAGAAGGTGGGATGTACCCAAGGGGGTGTCAAGTTCGGAGTGGGAGGCTGTGGGAGTTCAGAGGGGGTAGATCATTGCAAAGGTGGTCTCGGGGGAGAGAAAGACCAGGCAGAGGGGGAGAGAAAAGTAGGTCTGGATGCACAAACTCTGGGCCAGGTGCATGCCGACACTGCCCCCAAGGCCGTCTATGCTCTGAGGCCCGCTTACAGCCTGGGCCTGGAGTTCAAAGACACTTTTCTTTAAACTGCAGGACAGTTGATTTACAACGTTGTGTTAGCTTCTGCTGCACAGCAAAGTGAGTCAGGTACGTGTATATATATACATATACATTCTTTTTCATATTCTTTTCCATTATGGCTAATTACAGGATCTTGAATATAGTTCCCTGTGTTACACAATAGGACCTTCTTGTTTTTCCATTCTGTATGTAATAGTTTGCGTATGCTAATCCCAAACTCCCAGTCCAACCCTCCTCCACCCGGCTTGCTCGAAGGCACTCGAGCCTGCCCCTGCCTGCCTTCGAGGCACTGTCTGGTGGCCTTCCTTTAGTCTCTACTTCCTCCATGTCATCTGTCTTGTCCCGTTACCACATCAAGCCTCCTAAAGCTCTACAAAGACCACTCACATCTCTGCTCAGAAAAACAGCAGCGACTCCCAGTGGCCTGCAGAGCCGAGCCCTCACCCTCTAGCCTGCCTCTGAAGATTCAAGGTCAGGTTCCACGCGCCCTCCCATGTCACCCCCCACTACTTCCCTCCACAGCCCCCTGACCTTGCACGTGGCAGTGGGATGCCCCTCCCCTTTCTTTTCCAGCTAGCTCAGGGCTTTCAGACTTGAGCGTCCATCAGTCGCCCAGAGGTTTGTGAAAACACAGGCGGCTGGACACACCCCCAGCTTCTGATTCAGCAGTTCTGGGGTAGACCCGAGAGTTTGCCTTTCTCACATGTTCTCAGGTATCAGCTGCTGCTGATGACCTCTGACCACACGCTGAGAATCACTGCTCCAACCCAGTGCCGCCCATTCCTTGAGGCCTGTTCAGAACCTTTCTGCGACCCCCTCCTCCACAGCCTTGTCTGTCTTCCAAGCCCACAGAAACTCTGAAACATCACCTTTCTCCTTGTCCCACTCAGAGGCCTCATAGGGTCGGTCCGACAGTGAGCAGGGAATCGCCCTCTGCCCTTTCTCTGGCCGCGTCACTCACACTGAATCAGGCCCCAAGTCCCGGCAGTTTTATTTTGTTTTTTAAATATTTATTTATTTATTTATTTTGGCTGTGCCTGGTCTTAGTTGCGGCACGCGGATCTTTAGTTGCGGCATGCAGACTTCTCAGTTGTGGCATGCATGTGGGATCTAGTTCCCAGACCAGGGATCAAACCTGGGCCGCCTGCATCGGGAGCGTGGAGTCTTACCCGCTGGACCACCAGGGAAGTCCCAGTCCTGAGAGTTTTAATTCAGAGCTCCTCCCTCAAGTCCGCCTCTCTGAGTTCAGGCCTCATCTTGTGTCGTCAGGATTCTTTTTTTTTTTTTTTAACATATTTATTGGAGTTAAATGATGCTTTACGATGATGTGTTAGTTTCTGCTTTATAACAAAGTGGATCTGTTACACATATACATATGTTCCCGTATCTCTTCCCTCTTGCGTCTCCCTCCCTCCCACCCTCCCTATCCCACCCCTCCAGGCGGTCACAAAGCACCGAGCTGATCTCCCTGTGCTATGCGGCTGCTTCCCACTAGCTATCGATTTTACGTTTGGTGGTGTATATATGTCCATGCCACTCTCACTTTGTCACAGCTTACCCTTGCCCTCCCCGTATCCTCAAGTCCATTCTCTAGTAGGTCTGTGTCTTTATTCTTGTCTTACCCCTAAGTTCTTCATGACATTTTTTTTTCTTAGATTCCATATATATGTGTTAGCATACGGTATTTGTCTTTCTCTTTCTGACTTACTTCACTCTGTATGACAGACTGTAGGTCCATCCACCTCACTACAAATAGCTCAATTTCGTTTCTTTTTATGGCTGAGTAATATTCCATTGTATATAGGTACCACATCTTCTTTATCCATTCCTCTGTCAATGGGCATTTAGGTTGCTTCCATCTCCTGGCTATTGTAAATAGTGCTGCAGTGAACATTGGGGTGCATGTGTCTGTTTGAATTATGGTTTTCTCAGGGTATATGCCCAGTAGTGGGATTGCTGGGTCATATGGTAGTTCTAGTTGTAGTTTGGAGTTTTCTCACCAGGACTCTTGAAATCCTGCCTCCAGTGTTTGACCTCCTCCAGCTCATTGTTTGCTCAACAGCTGAAGGCATCTATCTTGTAAATCTACTCCTGTCCTTCTCCAAGTAAATCTCCCTAGCGCCCAGGGTCGAGTCCCAGCCTCCCAGTATGGCACTCAAGGACCTTCATGACCTGGCTTGGCTCCCTGGTCCTAGTCCCAATTTACCACCTGCTCTGAGAATCCGTTTCTGGTCCCACCTGGCAGAGAACCCACCCCTGGTCTGGGTACAGCATGTGTGGCACGTCCAGTGGGTGTCTTGTTTAGAGATCTGCACGTCTAGGTCCTGGCCTGGCTGTCCAGGTCCTGAAGGGGTCCCAGGCCAGGTGAATGCCTGCTGACTGATGACTGATGTCTCCCCCAGGCCCTGCCTTTCCTTTGCGGGGAGGCCCAGGTGCCTGCCTGCCTCAGCAAAGCCACAATGGACCCCGGAACCTCTCTTAGGCACCTGTTCCTGGTGCTGCAACTGGGTGAGTGCTCAGACTTGGAGTCTGGGTGCAGGTGGCCTGGGAGGAGGGGAGGATTGGGAAATGC
>NW_020176571.1:6114565-6139556 GCF_003031525.2 Neophocaena asiaeorientalis asiaeorientalis
ACCTAGTGATGCTCCCAGCCGGCACTCAGGGGAAGAAAGTGGTGCTGGGTAAGGCAGGAGAACTCGCAGAGCTGCCCTGCAAAGCTTCCCAGAATAAGAGCCTGTTCTTCAGCTGGAAAAATTCTTACCAGACCAAGATTCTGGGGCGTCATGGCTACTTCTGGCACAAAGGTAGGCTGGCCCCACTCCCCGTTCAGAGAGGAAAGCCCCAGGGATTGAACATCCCTGGTGTCAGAGCCCAGCTCCTAGTAAACTCTGGGATCCTGGAGGTTCCAGCTGAGGGTCTCAGGGACTCTCCAAGTCCAGAGCCTCCCTCTGCCAGCTGCTGGTGGGCTGGGGAATGGCTTCTGGTGGTCTATTATAATTTCATTATATTAATGGATATTAGAAAAATAACTATCATATAAAACCCATGATTTCACGAATATTGTTGCTACAGATCCATGACCATACTCGGTTTACTTTCATTAAAAACAATAGAATGGGGGCTTCCCTGGTGGCACAGTGGTTGAGAGTCCACCTGCCGATGCAGGGGACACAGGTTCGTGCCCTGGTCCGGGAAGATCCCACATGCCGCGGAGCGGCTGGGCCCGTGAGCCGTGGCCGCTGAGCCTGCGCGTCTGGAGCCTGTGCTCCGCAACGGGAGAGGCCACAACAGTGAGAGGCCCGCATACCGTAAAAAAAAAAAAAAAAAAAAGAGAGGAACTGTGCATGTAGAAGCGTGTATATATATAGGTTCCCCTCTCTTCTTACATAAAATCAATTTATCATATATGGGTGTATATTATATGTGTATATATATATATGGAGAGAGAAAAAGAGAGAGAGAGAGAGAGGCTATATGTTAATTAATTAGATAATGTTCTAGGTGCTGGTGATATAATATAGTAAAGAACAAAAGAGACATTCAGGCAATGAGCACACCATAACAATGCACCTGGTTCTAACCTTGGGTTTTTTTTTTTCTTAAAATTATGCAGGTATTTTGAAGATTGTTCTGTATTCAATATGTGTGTGCATCTATCTATATCTGCATATATCTGTCCCTCTCTATATATTTCTACCTCATTTCTTTTCTGTGACTGCACAGTTCTTTTGTATAATTATACCATGATTTATTTGACTAATCCCATATTGTTCGACACTTAGGCTATTTTCATTTTATTGCTCTCACAAAAAAGAATTCTTCAGTGAGTCAAACCTGGTATCTTTGGAAACATGTACAAATGTCTCTGTAGGATGAATTCCTAGAAGTGAAATCTGTGGGCCAGGTCAGCTTGCTCTTTAGATATCTTTTTATTATACAAATTTTGCTGAAATGGCATCTGCTATAGTAAGATGCAACTGTATATCAATGTGCACTTTTCAATATGTTACTTCCTTTATGTAAATTTTATTGATGTTAACTGTTTTTTTCTCCAGATTTTTAAAGTATTACATGCTCATTATAGAATATTTGGCAAATGCAGAAAAGAATAAGGAAGAAAATCAAATGCACACATAATTCTACCACTCAGAGATATCTGTTGTTAACATTTTCATTTACTGCCTTCTGATCTTTGTTTAGTGTGGAAAATATATATTATTTACATAGATGATATCATACTATACATACTTTTTATCCTACTCCCTCAGAACATTATATCATGATGGGACAATCAATTATTAGGCTAATTTTTTAAAGTAATCTGTCAATGTTTACTAAATACAAAGTTCTAAAATCTTTTTACCTAGTAATAGCTATTCTGGAAAATCTATTTTTTAAATAGTTTTATTTTATTTATTTATTTGGCCATGCCACACGGCTTGCGGGATCTTAGTTCCCCAACCAGGGTTTGAATCCCCACCCTTGGCAGTGAAAGCACGGAGTCCTATCCACTGGACCGCCAGGGAATTCCCTGGAAAATCTATTTGACAGAAATAAAATTAGGAATATTTCATGAAACCTGTGCAAGGATGTTGTTATAAGGATTGCTTATAATATGAAAGCACAGAATTCAAACTGAAAACCCATCAATGATGAAAGGGTTAAACTATGGTACAACTGTGGGAAACTATGCAGATAATAAAAAACAAGGGCTTTCCGGAAAATTGAGTAGACATACATATTAGTCTGCTTGGGCTGCCATAACAAAATACCATGGTCTGGGTGACTCAAACAAGAGAAACACATATTCTCACAGTTCTGGAGGCTGGATGTCCTGAGATCAGGGTGCCAGCATGGTTGGGTTCTTTTATTTATTTATCATTTTTGGCTGCGTTGGGTCTTCATTGCTACATGCAGACTTTCTCTAGTTGCAGCAAGTGGGGGCTATGCTTCATTGTGGTGTGCGGGCTTCTCATTGCAGTGGCTTCTCTTGTTGCAGAGCACGGGCTCTAGAGTGCAGGCTTCAGTAGTTGTGGCTCACGGGTTCTAGAGTGCAGGCTTAGTAGTTGTGCCACACGGGCTTAGTTGCTCTGCCGCATGTGGGATCTTCCTGGACTAGGGCTCAAACCCGTGTCCCCTGCATTGGCAGGCAGATTTTTAACCACTGTGCCACCAGGGAAGCCCCATGGTCGGGTTCTTAAGAGCGCTCTCTTCCTGGCTTGCAGATGGCCACCTATTTGCTGTGTCCTCACATGGCAGAGAGAGAGAGAGGGCTCTCTGGGGTCTCTTCTTATGAGGGCACTAATCCCTCCAGGAAGGCCCCACCCTCATGGCCTCATATAAATCTAATTACCTCCCTATCTCCAAATATCATCACATTGAGTGTTAGGGCTTCTACATATGAATTTGGGGGGAACACAATTCAGTCCATAGTAACATACTTTTCACTCTTCCTCTCACGAAATACAAATGAAAACCTAGACATTGCATATAGAACTAACATAAGAAGATTCTGAAAGGTGTTGAGAAGAGAACAGACTGGTAGGGACCTCAGGGCCTGAAGAACAACAGGTTGGCGAGTTTTCTTTTTGCCTCGAATACCCCAGTCTTGGAGCTGAAGAAGCCGGCAACCTGGAAGCTCTGATGGGCACAGACGAAAATAAGCCTCACAGAAGCCTGCTCTCTTTAGTCAAAGGACCAGGAAAGGAGCAACCCAGCAAGACAAAAAACTTCAATATAACGACTGCTCTACTTCAGCCAAACACCAGAGGAAATTGTGACCCCACACCCTCCCATGCCAACAAAGGCTGAATGGGAGCTTAAACTTCCACACACCCCCACCCAGGCTGTATAGGCACCCAACACCTCCACTGAGATGAGATCAGAGAATGCAAAGTAGAGAATGGGGCTGTGCATCCCCACCAGCCAGTGAGAAGGCTCCTCCACCCCCTGTAAAGTCAGTGGAGATCACAGGAAGATCCTGGACTTCCACCCCACCCAGCAGTCAGGAGGCACCCCACCCTGCTGGGGTGGTGTCAGAAGAGGTCTAGTGGAGAGTCAAGACCTTTACCATCACCCTGTAGTAACCAGGATCTATGGAGACCACATGGGGAACTGGAACTTCCCCACGTGGGGAACTGGAACTTCCACCCCTGACCAGTTGTGAGGAGCATCCCCCTCTAGCACAGTGGAGAGTGAGAGGAGAACCTAGATTTCTTCCTCTACCTGGCAGTAATAAGAACGGTATAAAAGAAAGCCAGTTAAAAAAGAAGGTTTAAATAAGATCCAGAATCTCATAACATAACACTCAAATGTCCAGGTTCCAAGTGAAAATCACTCTTGATACTAAGAACCAGAAACATCTCAAAGTGGATGAAAAAAAGAACCAACAGATGCCCACACTGAGATGAAAGAGAGGTTAGAATTATCTGACAAATACTTTAAAGCAGCCATGATAAAAAGTTCTTCAGCAAACAATTACAAGCATGCTTGAAACAAATGAAAACCAGAAAGCTTCAGCAAAGAAACAGAGGATGTTGGAAATTTCCTGGTGGTCCAGTGGTTAGAACTTGGTGCTTTCACTGCTGGGGCCCAGGTTTGATCCCTAGTTGGGGAATTAAATTCCACAAGCTGCACAGCCTGGCCAAAAAAAAAAAAAAAAATGGGTAACATAAAAAGAACCAAATGGAAATTTTAGAATGGAAAAATATAACCAAAATACAAGGGATCAATGAATGAGCCCAACAGCACATTGGGGTTGGGGGGACAGAGGAAAGAATCAGTGAACTGCAAGATAGAACAATAGAAATTACACAATCTGAACAGAGAGAAAATAGAGTGGAAGAAATGAACAAAGCCATAGGGACTTGTGGGACTCTAACAAAAGATGTAATATTTGTGTCAATGAGTGAAGGAGAAGGGAAAGAAAATTGAACTGAAAAAGTACTGGAAAAAATAGTGGCTGAAAAATTTGCAAATTTGGCAAGAGATATTAACCTATAGATTCAAGAAGTTGAGCAAAGCCTAAGCAGGATAAACCTAAAGAAATCCACATCAAGACACTTCTTACGGCTTCCCAGGTGGCGCAGTGGTTAAGAATCCTCCTGCCAGTGCAGGGGACACAGGTTCAAGCCCTGGTCCAGGAGGATCCCACATGCCGTGGAGCATCTAAGCCTGTATGCCACAACTACTGAGCCTGTGCTCTAGAACCCGTGAGCCACAACTACTGAGCCTGCGTGCCACAACTACTGAAGCCCGCGTGCCTAGAGCCCATGCTCTGCAACAAAGAGAAGCCACCGCAATGAGAAGCCCACGCACTGCAATGAAGAGTAGCCCTGGTCACCGCAACTAGAGAAAGCCCGCACATAGCAACAAAGACCCAATGCAGCCAAAGATAAAATTTTAAAATAAAATAAATTTTAAAAAAAGACACCATAATTAAACTTCTAAAAACTAAAGACAGGGCTTCCCTGGTGGCGCAGTGGTTGAGAGTCCGCCTGCCGATGCAGGGGACGCGGGTTCGTGCCCCGGTCCGGTAGGATCCCACGTGCCGCGGAGTGGCTAGGCCCGTGAGTCATGGCCGCTGGGCCTGAGCGTCCGGAGCCTGTGCTCCGCAACGGGAGAGGCCACAGCAGTGAGAGGCCCGCGTACCGCAAAAAAAAAAAAAAAAAGTTGGTATATACTGCAAGATCACTTCCAGAAAGGTTCTAGCCATTTACAATAAGTCTAGATAATAATGTCACTGTGTGCCTATCTCACCAGCACCCTTGCTGACACTGAATAGTAATATTTAAAACTTTTTTTTTTGGCTAATTTGATGGTTGAAAAATATATCATTGTTGGTTTAATTTGCATTTCTATGATCGCCTGTGAGATTGAAACATATGTACTCCCTTCTAAACATTCTTACCTCTTTTGTGTTGACGTTTTTGTTCTGTTCCTATGATTTGAATTTCCTTCAGAACAGCTCCCCTTCCCAGCTTCCTGATCTCTGACCACGGCAGCATCACTCTCCTGACTCCCCCAGTTTCTGAACCATAGAGCCAATTTTTTTTTTCCCCCTACTTCAGTCCCTGATTTCCCATCAGTCACTGCTTATGGCCATTCCTTCCCGTGGAAGTGTTTTTCTGTTTCATCTTCTTTGTTCTCATGGGAACTCCACCCTCATTAGCCAAGGCCACATACCCCTCCCCTGGATTACAGTGGAAGCTTCCTGGCAATTCTCTCTGCTACCAGTCTCTCCTACTTCAATTCTCTTCCTCCTGCAGCAGTACCGGCTCCCAAAGCAATGCTTTGCATGTGTCACTCCCTAGTCCATTAGGCTAAGCCTGGAAGCCTCTGCCTGACATTCTTCCCCTCAGCATCGCTTGCTGCAGCTCCCCAGCCGGAAACCTCACACCCAGGTGTTTTCCTCACTGCTTTTTTTTTTTTTTTTTTGGCGGAACGCGGGCCTCTCACTGTCATGCCCTCTCCCGTTGCGGAGCACAGGCTCCGGACGCACAGGCTCAGCGGCCATGGCTCACGGGCCCAGCCGCTCCGCGGCATGTGGGATCTTCCCGGACTGGGGCACGAACCCATGTCCCCTGAATCGGCAGGCGGACTCTCAACCACTGCGCCACCAGGGAAGCCCCTTCCTCACTGCTTTGAGGTGGTTGCCTGTGCAGCTTTCCTGGAGATTTTCCCCCTTCCTAGATGTCCTTGCTGCAACCCTTTCCTCTAGCTCACCGCCTGTACTTCTTTTAAGGCTTGGTTCAGTACTGGTCTCCTCCATGAATTGATCCCAGATGCATTGATAATCTTTGACCTTTCACAAAGTAGAATCACTTTTACAAGGTATGGAACAGTCTGGACAAGGGGGTCATGACGAGGCTCGGAAGACGTTTTAAAAGGGAAACAAGGAGGAAAAGTTATTTTAGGGAAAGGGTGTTACATTTCATTTGGAACCAATTGAGTTTTGGGTGATGGCAGGACATCCAGATAAAGTCATCCCTTGGGCCACTGGAAACGTGGGCCCAGGATGTAGGCGAGAGGCTGGGGCTGGGGGTTATCTGCAGAGCTGACGGGGGATGCGGTGGAATTGAGAATGTCTACAGAAATGGGGAAGAGGATCCAGGAGAGAGTCCAGAGTAGCACCTAAATGTAGGTAGCAGAATAGGAGTCCAAGGTGAAGAAAAGGGAAGGGTGCTCAGATGTGGAGGAGAGAATCGGAAGAAGTGACACGGGGGCAGAACCAGAGGAGGCTACCCCTTCAAGAAGTTTGGTAGATTGGAGAAGGAATGTAGTAGGATTTCAGAAAAATTGGGGAGCTAACCAGCACACGGATCCAGGGGAGAGAGCAGGTAGGGTAGGGACTCCTGCAGGACAAATGAAAGGGGAGGTGGGCAGAGCTGGAGGAAAATCGGGGGTGGGTGTGAGCCCAGGGCTACAGGTTATCTGGAAAGGTCTCCTGGAGAGGGTGGCCCTGAGCGGCGGGAAGGGGCTGTGAGGTCTGGAAGAGGCAAGAAGGGAGAATGACGGCCGACTTGACAGTATGTCTCCCACACCAAGGCCAAAATGGGGAGAGGGCCAGGGGATTGAGGGTGGGAGCGTTATCTCAGCCGCCTTCACCCCATCCCTGCAAATATGCATTCTAAGTAAAAGTCTGTGTCTTTGCTATGCAAATTTAGCTGCTAAAGCCCTTCATTGTAATGAAGTTCTGGGGCTGCTGCTGCACCCAGAAAATGGTTAGCTAAAGAGAAGAGCTTCCTCTGGGTGCTGGTTGTTAGTTCTGATGAGGAGACTGGAGGAGGCTGCATGTCCGTGCTTGCAGAACTTTCCAGAGACAGTGTTGCACAGCGTACCCAACAGCCTGAATCTTAATCCTGGCTCCACCACTTACTGTTGTCAAAATTCAAAAGATAGGGCTTCCCTGGTGGCGCAGTGTTTGAGAGTCCACCTGCCGATGCAGGGGACGCGGGTTCGTGCCCCGGTCTGGGAAGATCCCACATGCCGCGGAGCGGCTGGGCCCGTGAGCCATGGCCGCTGAGCCTGCGCATCCGGAGCCTGTGCTCCACAACGGGAGAGGCCACAGCAGTGAGAGGCCCGTGTACCACAAAAAAAAAAAAAAATAAATAAAATAAAATAAAATAAATTCAAAAGGTAGACAAGGGCATAAAGTGAAAAGCCCTCCCACACCTGTCTCATGGGGATGCACTTCCTCTCCCTAGGGACTACCAAGGTGACCATTTCCTTACGTTCACCTCTAGAAATATTTGTTCATATACCAGGCAGGATAGATAGAGAGACAGGTAGATAGATGGATAGACAGGTAGATAGATGGATAGATAGATGGATAGATATAGATAGATAGATGTTAAATAACTTTCCCCCTCCTTTTCAAGCAATGGTAACCTGCTTAATATCTTGCTTTATTCAGTTAATGATGTTTCTTAGATATTATTCCATCTCAGAATAGAAAGAGCCTTCTCCTTCTTCTCTTATAGCATTCCACTGAATGGGTGAACTCTAATTTATTTAACCTCTCCTTTCTTGGTGAACATTTAGTTCTGTATGTGCATTTGTAATTCTGGTAGATATTACAAATTACCTTCCAGGGGAAGGGATAAATTGGGAGATTAAGACTAACATATACACACTACTGTATATAAAATAGATAACTAATAAGGACCTACTGTATAGCACAGGGAACTCTTCTCTATCCTCTGTAATGACCTATATGGAATAAGAATTTTAAAAAGAGTGGATGTATGTATATGTAGAACTGATTCACTTTGCTGTACTGCAGAAACTAACACATTTAAAATCAACTATACTCCAATAAGAATTTTAAAAACGAAAATGAAAACGAAACAAATTACCTTCCAAAGAAATTGTACTGGTTCATGTTCCTGCCGATAATGTGTTAGCAAGAGTTTGGGCAACTACTTAATTTCTCTGAGCCTCACTTTCCTTAATTGCAAGATAAGCAAAACAGTACCTATTTCTCAGAACTGTTGTGAAGATTACTTGAGACGATGCATGTAAAGTGTTTGGCATGTAGGAGTTGGTGCTCTCTAAATGAGGATAAGATTTTATATTTCGGGTTAGTGAGATGTTGTCCTGGCCTGGTAAAAGAATGTGTTGGGACCTCCTCGCCAGTCTGGGGTTCTCAGATTTAGGACCCGAGGCAGATTCTGCTGGAAATGAGCAACTCAGATAGCAGAGTTGTGGGCACCACCCTCGCCAGGGGGTGCCGTGCCTCCAGGGTACCCCAACCTCCTCAATACGGTGGCATTCTACTCCCAGGTGCCTCCAACCTGCACTCTCGAGTCGAATCAAAAATAAACCTGTGGGACCAAGGATCCTTTCCTCTGGTCATCAAGGATCTTGAAATACCTGACTCGGGGACTTACATCTGCGAAGTGGAGGACAAGAAGATCGAGGTGGAATTGCAGGTGTTCAGATGTGAGTGGGGCAGCCTGGGATGAGGACACCTCCAGCCAATCTCCCTTCCTCCTTGACTCCCATCCCTGTACCCAAACCAGGACCTGAGCTGGTGGCATTTCAACAGTCCAGAGACTGGTCAGACAGGCCGCCGCATCTCCTCAGCCCCTCCTCAGGCCTTGGGTCAGGCAGGGGGAGTCGAAGAGACCTAGGGGTGGGGGTGAGGGGGATGGAAAGGCAGGAGACAGAGGGAGGACTGAGAGAGACAAGGAGAGGGGGAGGGGAGAGGGAAACGCTGCCTTGGGCTGGGGATGGGCAGAAGGGAGATGCTGGGATGGGGGTAACGGAGAGACACCCTTGGTCTCCTGGCTTCTTCCCTTCTCCTTGGAGATGGTGCGTGTGTGTGACACAACTGGCCTGCTCCCCCCACAGTGACTGCCAGCTCGGACACCCGCTTGCTGCTGGGACAGAGCCTGACCCTGACCTTGGAAGGCCCCTCTGGTAGTAACCCTTCAGTGCAATGGAAAGGTCCAGGGAATAAAAGGAAGAATGAGGCCAAGAGTCTGTCACTGCCCCAGGTGGGGCTGCAGGACAGTGGCACCTGGACATGTACCGTCTCCCAGGCCCAGCAGACGCTGGTGTTCAACAAGCACATCCTGGTGCTGGGTAAGAGGCGCTCCCCTCCTCCGCAGGCCCCCTGGCCTGACAGACGGTCCCTCTGCTCTCGCTGCTGCTCCAGTTCTGGGTCTGCCCTGGGGGACATACTGGGCCCTCTCTTCCTCAAGCTTCTGATTTACAGCCACGCCTCAGGGTAGTGGACATGGGGGAAGGAAGGGACAGGGGATGTGAGGACGTGAGGGACCCCAGAGACCCAGGAGGAAGCCCCAAAGGAGGGCTGTCAAGGGCGTCTATGTTCTCCGTTACCTCAGCTCCCCCCTCCCACCAAGTTGGCAAAGCCACTAATTCAGGGACACTCACAGCAGCAAGCCAGCCCTGATGAAATTTGACGTTGCAAATTTGATGCCTCCTGAGCTAGGCTTCGGGAGGGAAAAAAGAGCCCAGAAGGCAGGCACTACCCCAGATCCTGTCCTCCAGGTGCTTACGGGACACACGGTAGGGTGTGCGGTGGTGAAGTGTGTGGACTCTGGTTGAAATCCTGGCTCTGGCTTAACCGTGTGGCCTTGGGCAAGTTACTGAACCTCTCTGTGCCTTGGTTTCTGCATCTGTAAAACAGGGATGGTCTAGCCTACCTTGTCGTGTTATGGGCAGAAGTAACATACGGAATGCACTTAGAACAGCACCTGGCACGTAGTCAGCCAGTATTTGCTCTTATCTTGTGAAGGGTGATAACTTATGTACCCAAGTGGTGCAGGCCAAATGGCCTCTGTGCTCTAGGATCCTGAGGAGGGAGAGGGCCCTTGTGGCTGGGCTGTTCTAGGAGGGCTTCTAGGGGGAGGGGGTGCTGCCGTGGGACCTCCCTGGCGTGCAGAGCTGAGAGAGGAGAGGGGAGGTAGACGGGAGTTTAAGCACCCGAATGGCAGCCTGGGTGTTTGGACTCACCTGGTCTCCTCCCGTTTCCCCCCACTACGTGCCTACCCGCCGCGTGCCTGCGTATGGACCCGGGTTCTCTCCCGTCCCCCTCCAGCCTTCCAGGAGGTCTCCAGCACAGTCTATGCAAAAGAGGGGGAGCAGATGAACTTTTCCTTCCCACTCACATTCGGAGATGAAAATCTGAGCGGGGAGCTGAGTTGGCTGCAGGCAAAGGGGAATTGCTCCCCCGAGTCCTGGATCACCTTCAAATTGAACAACGGGAAGGTGACTGTGGGAAAGGCTCGCAAGGACCTCAAGCTCCACATGAGTAAGGGGCTCCCCCTCCGCCTGACTCTGCCCCAGGCTTTGCCTCAGTACGCAGGTTCTGGAAACCTGACCCTGAATCTCACCAAGGGGAAGTTGTATCAGGAAGTGAACCTCGTGGTGATGAGAGGTGAGGAGATAGGCTGAGAAGGTGAGGGCGGGGTGGGGCTGGAGCGACCTGGCCCTGGGACCCTCCAAGGCAGGACAGGCCCCCAGAGGGATGCCTAGGCCCTGGCTGCCTGATGGAGCCAATCAAGGGCTGGTTTTGAACGGAGGTTGCAATCCTCTGTCCGTCCCTGACATCCAAGAGCCGGCCTAAGGTGGCCTCCACTAGAATTCCCAGGGGTCCTCCCTGAGAACCAGGCTCTAGTTCTGCCTCTGCCCAACCCTCTGTGACCCCCGACTAAGCCTGTCCCCTCTGTGGGTCGGCTTTCTCCTAAGGAGGATAACAGTATGACAGTGATGGTGACAAGGTCAGACGCCACACTGAGTTCTCCCCATCCTTATCTCCTTAATCATCGTAACAACTTCACAAATAATAACGGCTAATATTTGATGCTCTGTGCCTGCCAGGCCCAGTCAAGCGCTCTACATGTATTTCTCCATTTAATTTTTGTCTGGGGCTCAGGTGGGTAAGTAACTTGTTCAGAGACTCACAGATAGTAAGCAGTGGGGCTGGGGCTCAAATCTAAGACTGTTGGACCTCAAAAACCCTGTTTCCTCCATTATAACTGCATGAAAATGTGCTCTGAGAGGCTAAAAGAGGAATGCCAATGTAAAGTATCATTTTCATTGTCCTACGAATCGCCTTAGGGCATGGAGGTGCTGGGAACCGAGAGGTCCAGGCTCCCAGTCTCAGGCTCTTGTCCCTCTGCAGTGACTAAGTCCCCAAACAGTTTGACCTGTGAGGTGCTGGGACCCACGTCCCCCAGGCTGATACTGAGCTTGAAGAAGGAGAACCAGAGTATGAGGGTCTCAGATCAGCAGAAGCTGGTGACCGTGCTGGGCCCTGAAGCAGGGATGTGGCAGTGTCTACTGAGCGACAAGGGCAAAGTCCTGCTGGAATCCAAGGTCAAGAGTGAGTGAGAGTCCAGATTCCGTGGCCTAACCCTGAGCCCCGACCTCCTCCACCGTGGGACCCTCCCAAGGCTGGTGGAGACCACCCAGCCTCCCGGTTGCTCTGAGATGGGTGGGTTATAGGTGTGGTGCCTGGACACAGGGGTGATGAGGTGAAGTGGGGTGTGGTCCTGGGCTCTTGTAGTCCTACAAGTTCCCATCTCCCTAAGGTCTACAGCCCAGGAATGGGGTCCACCTGACCAAGAGGCCCCCTCCCTGGCTCCTCTTCAAACCCAGACAGAGAGACACACACACACATACACACATTCATGCGCACGGCACGTGGCGTGGACCGCCGCTTCTAGCTCCCCAGGATACAGTGCAGTGTCTAAACCTTAAAACCCCTTCCCCAGCCTTTCCCTTCCAGCCCTGGGGGCCCCCGAGGGCCCTGTGCACCCTGCCCCGCTCTCCCAGCCCAAGGACCAGACCCAAGTGTGGCAGGGCAATGAGGCCCTCCCTCCTCGGGCCCCCCTGCCGCATGCCCTGTGCCTGAGTGCAGCGGGCAGGGAGCTGAGCACAGCTCTCTCTCTTGCAGTTTTGCCCCCGGTGCTCGCCCACGCCTGGCCGAAGCTTCTGGCTGTGGTGCTGGGGGGCATCACCAGTCTTCTGCTTCTCGCTGGATTTTGCATCTTCTCTGCTAAATGCTGGCACCGCAGGGTGAGTGAGCCTCCCCAGACGCCCTCGTCCCCCTGCGGGGCACTTGCGCACCTGAGGCCTGTATGGCAACAAGGATACCCTGTGTCGGTGACCTGCTTCTGCTCTGGCTCCCTCGGCCCACTGCTCAGCAACCTCACTGCCAGCTGGGCCCCGTCCCAGATCCCACGCGGAGGGAGAGACAGGAAGGCGCAGAGTTAATTCTGGGACAGATGGCCTCAGCCACAGTCACTGCCTCTCCCCTCCCACGCCCGCCTCCAAGGGGCAGCTCCCTTTCAGAGGCCTGGGACCCTCACGACTCCTCTCTTTCTCCCTGGACAGCGTCGGGCAGAGCGGACATCTCAGATCAAGAGACTCCTCAGTGAGAAGAAGACCTGCCACTGCTCGCAGTAACTAGGGGGCAGAGAGGGAAGGGGGGAGAAGAGAGGGAAGGGAGGGGAGGAAGAGAAGAGGAGATGGGGGCTAGAGGGAGGTGGTGGAGAGGACAGAAGCAGGCAGGGATGGCCCAGGAGGTAGGTAGCTGGCGGGAGGTGGAGGACGGCGAGGTGAGGGGCAGGGGGCCTGCGATGTGTCTGGAGGCCATCACTGAGCTGGAAGAGAAAAGCAGGGTCTGGGAGCCAGGGAGGGCCTGGAAAGCAAGGAGCTGGGGGGGAACAGACGCGCTCCTCTTATTCTTCGTCCCTCCAGCCGGCTCCAGAAGACATGTAGTCTCACCTGAGGCCCCAGCCAGGAGGAGCTTCCCATCTGCAGCCTCCCCAGCTGGCTCCCCCTGCATTTCCTGTTGGTCTCCTGGGCCTGCGGACCACATGAATGTAGCCGGCATAGCGCCTCTGTCCACCTCCTGCCCTCCCCGTCCAGTGGGCCTTGGGTCCGCTCTTCAGAGGCTCACTCACACCCCCTCTTCCCCATTTCCTTTTCACTCAAACCCTAGCCCTTCTTTGATGATTTCTTCTCGACCCTCTCCCTCACTGCTCACTTGCATCTCAGGGGAGCACGCGGGACCGGCCCTGCCTGCCCTGGAGGGTGAGGCTGGGTGTCTGAAGCACGAAGCACAGGGCTGTCACTGTTCGGGAGAGGACCCTGGGACCAGAGAAGGCAGGGACTAGCCCAAGGTCACACAGCCCGTCAAGGACGGATCCAGATCCAAAGGCTCCTGACTGCCAGCCTGTGCTGCTCCATTCTGCCTGCGTCTT
The DNA here is from genome assembly GCF_003031525.2 of Neophocaena asiaeorientalis asiaeorientalis. Classification (NCBI taxonomy): domain Eukaryota; kingdom Metazoa; phylum Chordata; class Mammalia; order Artiodactyla; family Phocoenidae; genus Neophocaena; species Neophocaena asiaeorientalis. The sequence goes on from NW_020176571.1 coordinate 6,128,171, forward strand.
ACCCTGTGTTAGCAGAACCACAGACTTACATCCTGACCTGAGCACAGACCAGCACATTCGTGCGCAGATACAGTTCCTTACCACCCAAGCAGCGTGGCGCTGTCTACAAATCAGTTTCACATCCTTAGTCTATTTGAACCTCATGAAAATCCTACAAGACTGGTAGTGACAGGACCAAGATTACTATCTCCAGTTTCTAGACCAGAAATGGAATGCAGAGAGGTCAGGTGATTGCCTAGGTTCACACGGCTAGTACGTGGGTTAGCCCAGGTCTCTTGACCTCTAGGTCCACTGCTATCTCTTGAACACAGGGACAAATACCACACAGATCTCTGCAGTTGGCTGGTCATAGATGCCCGGTACTACCTTGGATTCCCTTCACCACAGGGAGGTTGCCTCAGAGAGTTCAGGGCCTCCCTGCCGAGGATCCCTCCTCTGTCACAGCAGAATCCTATTACCAGAGGACAAAACCTGTAGTTCTCCTAATCAGGACACATGCTGCGAGCAGTGACCCGCCACTCACCCTGTCAGAACCTTCTAGAAGGTGAACTTTGCCAGGGGGACAGGGTGGGGAGCTGGCCAGAGAATGAACCCTCTGAGGGTACCTCTGGGCCTCAGAGATACCCACTGGGCCTCAGTCTCCCTGCCCCATACCCCCCTTCATCCCTCCCCCAAATGATTCAGGAGACAAGAAAATTGGGTTTACAAGTTTTCTTCTTCCTCCTCTTCTTCTTTTTTTTTTTTTTTTTTTTTTTTAACCCGTGTCCCCTGCATCGGCAGGCGGACTCTCAACCACTGCACCACCAGGGAAACCCCTTCCTCCTCTTCTTGATCCATTTCTCTCAGGATCCCCAGCCTCCTCTGCCTCTCTCTCCTCCCTTCCCTTTCTCACCACGTCCCACAGTCCCTACCCTTTCCCCCTTTTCCTTTCCCTCCAGCTTGCCGCCTCTTCCAGGAAGAACACACGGTTGTCTCCAGGACTCCCCATGGCTTGCTTTGTATTCCTGCCCACTCCCCACCCCTGCCTCCCTGAGCTAACAGAAAAATCCAAGAGACTGACTTTAAGGAAGTGCTCTTCTTCATTTGTGTGTGTGTGTGTGTGTGTGTGTGTGTGTGTGAGAGAGAGAGAGAGAGAGCGCGCGCGCGCGCGCGCTCGAGAGAGATGGCTCTTTTCTGGGGACCTGGAATCTTCTGATCTGTGGGGTCAGACCCAGAGGAGAGGTTGCCAGGCTTGCCCCAGGAAGATGAAGTTTCCCTGGGGAGGGAAAAATTCTCTGGAGGCCGATTACCCACCTCCCCACCCCAGAGGGCCCTGAGTGTGCGGGTGTGTGATACACTGACGGGGAGAGACTGCAGGGGCTGTGTGTGCCCTGCACGTGAAAAACTGTGATGTGTGCCGGAGAATTGTGTGTGTCGCCCACGCAAGTGTGAATTTGTGCTCCAGGAGGGGGAAGCGGTGTGTATTGGTGGGGTGCTTTCTTTCAGCCTGTGTACCCCGCATCCCGCAAGCAGCCCCAGCGTCCTCACCAGCGCCCCTCACTCGGCAGCCTCCAGCACATGCCCGCGTGAGCTACACCCGGGCACAGCCCTTACAGATACACACAGTGACACACGTGTCCAGCTCCCCGAGCAACACCAGCTGCCTCATCGAGCTTGAGTTCGTGTTGAAAACCGGGTGGGGTGGGGGCAGGACACGATCCAGTTCTCCAATGAAGCCGGTTCCCCGCCGTCCTCCTCGCTCCCTCCCTCCTGGCGCCTTCTTCGCCCCTCCCCCTCCAAGTCCCCACCGTCCGGTCCCCCGCCCCGCGCTCGCCCCCGCCCCTCAAGGCTCGCCTCCGTCCCGACCCGGGGCTGCGGCGGCAGGACCCCGGGAGAGAGGGGCTCGGAGGGACGTAGGGGGCCGAACGGAGAGGCTGGGACGGGCGGGAGGAGGGAGGCCCGGAGGGAGGAGGGAGGAGGGAGGAGGGCGGCGAGCTGGAGCCGGCAGGCGGCGGGAGCCGGGGAGAGCCGCGTCGGGAGTGCTGTCTCCATGGCAGTGCTGGGCGCAGCCCGAGGTAAGGCGACCCCGGCCCTGTCCCCCGTGGTCCCCTCCCCTCTTCCCCCGCCGCCTCCTCTCCCCCTCGGGCCGGCCCCTCCTCCCCAGCCACCTGCTGTTTCTGCCCTGGAGACCGCAGTGGGTGGCCCGCAGGAGGGAGGAGCCGCCTGACCTTTCACCCCTTTACCCCGAAGGGCGAGGGACCCCTTTCCGCCCTGGAGTCCCCCGGACCCCCTCCCACCTTCCTCTGATCTCTCTCCGTCCTTCAGCTCCTCTCTCTGTCCTTCACATCCTTCCTGCCTCCCTCCCTCTCCGAGTCCCCAGCTCTTTCTTCCTGAGCCCACCCTCTGGGCCTGGGTGGGTGTGGATGGGAAGGGGTCCAAGGCTGGAGGGGAGATGGGGGGCGCTCCTGACCGATTCCCTCCATCTCCCTCTAGCTGGCCATTGCCATGGCAACTAGGGTGTACTGGGCTCCGAGGGAAGACAAAGGTGGGGGATGGACTAGGACCTCTTGGGGAGGGCAAGGGTCTAAGGGTCTGCTACAGGAAACAGACCCTACCACTGATGTGCCCCATTTTTACCTCGCTTACCCCAAAGCCATTATGCCCATCCTTCCTGCCTCCACTCTCTTCAGGCTTTCACCCGAGTTCCTCAGAACCCCCTCCCCAGGGCTCGATGAAGCTCAGAGTCACCAAATTCAGAACATCTTCCTTCCCATCAGAGGGAAACTGAGGCTCAGGGCAGGGGAGGAAAGAGTGGGGGTCTATGAGGTGGAGGGAGTCTGAACCTTATTGAACACTGGGCTTTTCTTCTCAGCCTCCCTATTCCCTGCTCCCTCCCTCCATCCCCCCCTCATCTCCCCCCAAAGCCTCCTCTCCAGGGGTCTCTTGGCTTTTCCTTCTATTTTCAAATACTGTCACTTTGCCCCCTCTCTCCTTCTCTTCTGTTCAAACTCTCCTCCTTCCCCCTAGTTCCCCCTCTTTCCTTTTCTGGATGCTTCTGATGTCAGTGGTTCCCCTGTCTTCGGGTTCCCTGCCACCCCCCACCCCACCCCCGCCTCGGTCCCAGCCTCCTTTCTCCCATCTTCCTAGATACCCGGTGAGTGGGCGGGTGATCATGCAGGCTTGGGGAGATGGAACTGAGCACCTGGACCCCTGGACCCAGGAGCCTGGAAGGTTGGGGAATGACTGTAATACCATATCCCAGTTTCCAGTGAGCCCTCAAGAAGAAACAAGTCTTGCCTCTGCCATGGTAGCTCTGAGGAGAGATTCAGGGATGTGAAGATAGTGGTTGAGGAGTGCTGAGCAGGGGACAGAAAGAGGGACCCGGGAGGGCCAGAAGCAGGAAAAATGGCTGACGAAGGATGGGAGACAGGAGGTCAGAATACCTTCTCTCCTGGACGTCTGGAAAGCAGGGCTCTCATCCGTGTGGGGTGTTAGAGTGACGGTCTGCTTTAAGGCAGGAGAATGTTCTTGATGACCCCATGACCCCTAGTAACCAGTCATTTCTATCATTTCAAGAGAAGGGAGCCTTGGGTACCAGCTGGACACCAGCCTAGACCCCACCTTTGCTCCGCCCCTTCCACACCTCATCTCTCCCTTGCAGGGTGTCCAGGCGGCTGAGCCCCGCCCCCATGCCCCTTGAGGCATCCGGAGGACCCCTGACTGGCCAAGCACCAGAGGCAGAAGACAGCTGGAAGTCCTGACGTGGGGACCAGGGCTTCCCAGCCAGCCTCCTAGCTGGGAAAGCGGTCAGCTCGCCTCCCCCATCAACTACAGGGATACTTCTGGAAGGGTCCCACCCAGCATGGAGGCGGAGGACCACCTCTGCTGACCCTCAGTCTCCTCCCCTGCCCTCCACACCTGACCTTAGCTGGGTCAGTCGTGCAATGCTGAGCACTAGGGTAGGCCTAGGGGCGGCCTGCCTCACTCCAGGGCAAGGACTGTGGGCATCATGGGGGTGCGTGTGAGTGGGGCTCCTGGGTGAGACCTAGCCCCCACCCCCAAGAGTTCAAAGGGGGTGGGGGGACCGACGAAGGATGGCTCGGGGTGGGGCGGGGGCAGAGGAGGCCTCCCTCCGCTCAAACGCGTTGTCCTGGCTGGCCTGCGGGCTCCTGGCACTGCTGGCCAACGCCTGGATCATCCTCAGCATCTCGGCCAAGCGGCAGAAGCACAAGCCCCTGGAGCTGCTGCTCTGCTTCCTGGCAGGCACGCACATCCTCATGGCAGCCGTGCCCCTCACCACCTTCGCCGTGGTGCAGCTCCGGCGCCAGGCCTCCTCCGACTATGACTGGAACGAAAGCATCTGCAAGGTCTTTGTGTCCACCTACTACACGCTGGCCCTGGCCACCTGCTTCACCGTCGCCTCGCTCTCCTACCACCGCATGTGGATGGTGCGTTGGCCCGTCAACTACCGCCTCAGCAACGCCAAGAAGCAGGCGCTGCATGCCGTCATGGGCATCTGGATGGTCAGCTTCATCCTCTCCACACTGCCCTCCATTGGCTGGCACAACAACGGCGAGCGCTACTATGCCCGCGGCTGCCAGTTCATAGTTTCCAAGATTGGCCTCGGCTTTGGCGTCTGCTTCAGCCTCTTGCTACTTGGGGGCATTGTCATGGGGCTGGTCTGTGTGGCCATCACCTTCTACCAGACGCTGTGGGCCCGGCCCCGGAGGGCTCAACAGGCCCGGAGAGCGGGACCTTTGAGGTGCCGGCCATTGTGGTGGAGGATGCCCGAGGGAAGCGGCGGTCCTCGCTGGATGGGTCCGAGTCGGCCAAGACATCCCTGCAGGTCACCAACTTGGTCAGCGCCATCGTCTTTCTCTATGACTCACTCACAGGGGTGCCCATCTTGGTGAGATTGGGACTCCCCCCCACCTGCTCTCTCCAATACCCAGACCCCAGCATGATCACCTGACCTCTAACTCCATCATCCATCTTCCTCTCCTCTACCCAGCCCCACTTGTGAACCCCCATCTCTACCATCCATCTCCCAGTTCCCACTAGCCCAGCTCCGTAGCCTGTTCGCCAGTGACCAGTACTCAACTCCATCATCCATCCTTCCGTCCCACTCCCTGTCCTCTGGCTCCATCACCTATCCTGCAGCTCCACTATTCAGCCCCCAAGACCCATCACCCAGCTGCTAAGCTCCACACTCCACTCCCGAACTCCCTCTGGATACAACAGGGTCTTGAGCACCCCTGGCTGGCAACCCCAGAGAGCTCACCGCCCGCCCCACCCCCAGCTTTCTGCATCCCCATCTAGTCCCTCTTTCTGAATTTCAGTCTGTCTTCAAGTTTACTGTACGGCGTCTGCTCCTCTCCCTCTGCACCCCTGGGCTTCCTCTCCAGTACTCTGTCCTGATCTTCCTCTGAGTCAATCCCTTCCCCTCTGTTCGACCTGCTTCACCTCCAGCTTTGCCTCTGTCCCGATCCTACGTGATCCGGACCATCCGCTCCTGACTTCTTGCCCCGCCCCCGGCTGCACTAGGATGTCGGATCTGGGGTCGAGTGGGCCCCCTCGGCTCTGGGCCCTGACCCGGGGCCACTCTCCATCCTCCTGCCAGGTGGTGAGCTTCTTCTCCCTGAAGTCGGACTCGGCTCCCCCCTGGATGGTGCTGGCCGTGCTGTGGTGCTCCATGGCACAGACGCTGCTGCTGCCTTCCTTCATCTGGTCCTGCGAGCGCTACCGCGCCGACGTGCGCACGGTGTGGGAGCAGTGCGTGGCTATCATGTCCGAGGAGGATGGCGACGACGGTCAGAGGAGGGGCTGGGTTTTCGCTTTCCTAGGCGTCGGCTCCCTTTCCTGCCCTTTTCTACCAGCCCTTTTTCTTGTGGGGACAGGCTGCCCTGGAGTGCCCCCTGCTGGACAGAACCTGCAGCGCCCCTGGGTTGACTCGTGGCTCCCCTCTCCCCAATCATCACCCCGATACACACCCACTGCTTCCTCCTCTCGGTGTCTGTTCCCCCTCGAAGGCCACACTAGCCAGCTCTGCCTCCGCCGAGCCTAAGAAACAGTCCAGAGAACTAACACAACCATAAAGGAAGGCTGTGGAACCAAGGGAAAGCTAAGCTTCCTGAGAGAGACTCCCCAGCTACAGGGACAGCTCCTGGCGTGGGATTGGGGGGCCAGGGGTAACTGTTCCAGATAAGTGTGTCTATATGTATGAATCGCTAGGGATTCAGCACCGAATGCAACAGACGTTGGCCACTCTTGTTTTCCTCTTGGAGCTTACAGACTAATGGAAACAGGATTCTCTGGGGAGCTTATAAGGGGGTGGGAGCTTTTAAAGGGGGTGGGGAAGTGTATTCCCTGCCTGTAACCACTCTGCCCCTTTTTTCTCCTAGATGGGGGCTGTGATGATTGTGCAGATGGCCGAGTGTGCAAAGTTCGCTTTGATGCCAACGGGGCCACAGGACCAGGGGGAAGGGACCCTACCCAAGTGAAGCTGCTTCCTGGACAGCACACGCTCTTTCCCCCTCTTGAGAGGGTCCACTACTTACAGGTATGGGACTAGGCAGCACACCTCCTATTCTGGGTATCCCCTCACTACTTTTCTCCAGTCTCTGTTATCCATCCCGACCCCCGATTCCCTAGCCCCAGCCTGCAGGGCACATGAGGAGTAGGTGAAAGGAAGGCATGGCAAGGGAGGCTCCCCTTCAGACCGCTCAGAACCAGGTTTGCCCATCAGAGGATGTTTTGCAGAAGTGTAAGGGGGTGGAGCCATCTTGCAGAGTCCCCACTTTGGTTCCTGCCTCTACCCCCTTTGTCCCGGCAGCACCCCTGGGTCTACTTGCTCCTCTCCCCAGGTCCCTCTGTCCCGCCGTCTGTCCCACGATGAGACCAACATCTTCTCTACTCCTCGGGCACCTGGCTCTTTCCTGCACAAGTGGTCATCCTCTGATGACATCCGGGTCCTCCCAGCCCAGAGCCGGGCCCTAGGGGGCCCTCCTGAGTACCTGGGACCGAGACAAAGGCTGGAGGAGGAGGAGGAGGAGGCTGAAGGTGGGGGGTTGGCCAGCCTTCGCCAATTCCTGGAGGGCGGGGTTCTGGGGTCAGGTGGGGGACCCCCACGGGGTCCAGGCTTCTTCCGAGAGGAGATCACCACCTTCATTGACGAGACACCTTTGCCTTCTCCGACGGCCTCGCCGGGGCCCTCTCCTCGCCGGCCCAGGCCGCTGGGAGTCTCACCCCGCCGACTCTCCCTTGGGTCCCCTGATAGCAGAGTCGTTGGACTTCCTTTGGGGCTAAGTGCAGGGCGACGCTGCTCCCTGACGGGAGGTGAGGGGAGTGCAAGAGCTTGGGGAGGATCTTGGGACCCAGGTAACCCCATCTTCTCCCAGCTGACCCTGTGAGCCCAGGTGGGCCTGCTGGACTCGGGGGTGGGGGGGCCTGGGAGCATAACGCCTCGTTCTGTCCCTGACCCTGAGGCAGCTGCCTCCAGGCTCTGGGGAGATGGAACCCCTGCTGTCTCCCATCCAAGTGACCAGATGCCTGACTCACCTTCCATCATCCCTAGCAAAATGTATTAAAGTCTGAAGTGTCACCATGGAAACCTGTGTGTCCAATGTGCTGTGGTGGCAAAGGGGATGGTCAGAGGCTCGGGGGGTGGAGTGGCTCATAGAAGACAAACTGGAGCAGGCACACTGGACAGAGGCACAGAAATATACACAGAGAAAGACAAACATGCAGACATTCACAGGGACGGCCTTATGAGAGCCCCTCGGGCTGGGCTGGGCGGGAGGGCGGTGTGGAGGGGGGAGGACATAGGGAGACACTTGAGTTAGCTGGTTTGGGGTTTGAAGGATCTTCGTTGAGATCTGTGGAGGTGGTTTTAGAGGATGTCTCTATCTCCCATGCCTCAGCGCTCCTCCTTTTCCCAAATCTGTATGTGCGCACTTCCTGGGCAGGAAAGGATTTGAGCAGACCTGGTGTCACAGACCTGGAGTTTACCCCCCTCCCTGCTGCATTCGAAAGTTCTTTGTCCAAAAGCGCGTGTGTGCGGGTTTGTGGGTGGCATCCACGCTCCTTTTCCTGGACCCCAAGAGTGGAGGAGAACGCAGCCGCAGTAGCTCTTCCCACCCGCTGGGCCTCGGCGGCTGGAGTCAGGGGTCCTACGAGGCTCCTCAGGCTGTCTTCAGAGCACCAGGCCTGCTCCACCGCCGGCCGTCTGCCCTGCTCTCCCCGCGGTCTGTTTCTTGGTCCACACCACCCCGCTGGTACTAAAGCCCGCGTTCTCCACCTTCTGCCAGGCGTCCTCTGACTCCCGGCTCGCTCTCACCCCGGCCTCTCCCAGGGTTGGGGCTCGGCCCCATCAGCTCCCGTCGGCGCCACTCATTCCTCCTCTCTTCCTCTCCTCCCTCCTCTCTATCTCGCCTTCCTTTCCCCTCCCTCTTCCTTCCCCGTTTCCTCCCTCTTCCTCGCGGCTCCCGCAGTTCCCTCCTGCAGCCGGCCGGCGGCTCTGCACGATGTTCCGGCTCCTCCAGTGGCTGCCGCTCTTGCTGCTGCTGCCTCCCCCGGGGTCCCCCGAGCCCCCCGGCCTGGATACTACCAGGTGCGCGGCGGCCCGGGCCCCGGGGGTCCTCCCCGGCCCCGCCGCTGTCCTCCTCCAGCTCCCGGGAGGGGCGGCGGGCCAGCGCCCGGACCCGGGTGGGGCTGTGTGGATAGGACCTCGTCTTTGGAGTCCGTCCTATCAAACCGTGACAAACACCCATCGAGGCCGCCGAGGGACAGCCTTGGGAGAGTGGGAGCGAAGTTGGAATGGGTGTCATGCGGCGGGGTGGAAGTAGGTCGGAGATGGAGGGCAGGGGCCTGGAGTTTTAGAAAGTCTTACTGAGACCTACGCGGAGTGACAGCCGCCTCTTCCCAGGAATGAAGGGGGAGGATTAGGGTTGAGATCCGCCGCTGGAGAGAGAGCATGGGGGCGGGTAAGGGGGTGAGTGTGAGCCTTCGCTTGGGGCGGGAGGGAGCTTCGGGAAAGAAAGATGAGGAGCGGGCCAGGGCTGAGGGGCCCGGTGTCCCGGGGCAGGGGCAATGGACGCTGCGCGCTACTGGTGCGGTCCTTGTTGCCTAATAATGCCTACGTGGCCGGGGAAGGGGGGCGCTGGTCACACACACCTCAGCTCAGGGTCCTAGAGCCCAGCGGCTTTTGCTGGTCGCTCGGGTCACCTCTACTTCTGCACCGCACTTAGCCATCACTTCCACTTCGTCTCTCCAGCGAGGTCCCTCTGCCCATACCCCACCCACTCCATCACTTCCACTTCGTCTCTCCAGCGAGGTCCCTCTGCCCATACCCCACCCACTCCAGTCTTCAGACCCTTCTTCTGCTTCCGTAGCTCCCAGACTCCTGAGAGCCCCAACATACTGGGGGTCTGGAGGTTGGGTGGTGGGCAGTTCTCACCTACCGGTCTTCCAGAAGGCTCTGGGGCAGTGCCAGGTGTGCCTGGGGTGCGGAGGCTGGGGAGGAGGCAGAGTCTGACACCCCTACCCCAGGGCTGACTCCCTCATCCTCCCCGCTTCTCAGCTGAAGAAGTTGGACCTGGCAGCAGCCGCAGCGCACACCTTCTTTGTGGCCAACCCGACGCACCTTCAGATGCGAGAGGACATGGCTAAGTACAGACGGATGTCCGGGGTTCAGCCCCAGAGCTTCCGGGACCTGGAGACGCCCCCATACTGGGTGAGACCCTCAGCACGTCCCCTATCCCGCCCCCAGTCTTTGACTGGCTGGATACACAGGCCTCGCCGGACTGTGCATTGTCCGCTGGGCATCAGGAAATCTGGGTACCATCCTCTGTGACCCTGATGGGAAGTCCCTCTCTGTGACTTAGTTTTCTTCCTGAGATTCACAAAGTCCCACGTTCTAACATTTGGATTCCGAGGCCCATACTGTATTCCCCAAGGCGAACTGGGACCTGGAGTCCAGGCCCCAAATGAGACCCACACCCCTCCCCTTCTTTCCCCCTCCCGATCTAGTCTGGCAACCCTTGCCCCAGGATTTCAGGTGACTGACCACTCCCCTCCCCAGCAGGCAGCCTATGACACCGGCCTGGAGCTGCTGGGGCACCAGGAAGCAGCATTGGCACTGCCCTGGCTGGAGGAGGCCCTGCAGGAGAGCCTGGCCCAGGTGGAGAGCTGCCGGGCCGGCTGCGAGGGGCCTGAGGAGCAGCAGAAGGCGGAAGAGGAGGCGGAGGGGACCGGGAGCCCCGGAGGCCTGTACGAGGCCATCGCAGGTGAGGAGCTGACGTGCTGCGCGGGGCCTCACGGTGCCCAGGGAGGTGCGACGCAAGCTGAGCGGCGCACGTGTGTCCCCTGCAGGGCACTGGATAGGGGTCCTGCGGTGCCGGCAGCGCTGTGTGGGGGACACGGCCACACGTCCTGGTCGCAGCTTGCCTGTCCCAGACTTCCTTCCCAGCCAGCTGAGGCGGCTGTACGAGGCCCATGCTCAGGGTCAGTGGGGCAAGGGTGAGCCCTGGGGGTGACTGAGGTTGGAAACGGGGAGAGTGAAGGTTTGTCTCTGATGGTATCCTGAGCCCCATCTCTCCCTCCCTCCGTCTGTGTCTGCATCTGTAGTTGGTCAGGGCTCCATGGGGACCACCACCTCAGGAGGACGCTTGCTCCTTGCTGTTTCTCACCTTCCTTTATTTTTTCCTCTCTTCCTCCCCTCTGAACTCTGCCCACACAGCTCAGGTATGTTCCAGTAAGCTTTGGAAAGAAGCAGAGGATGAGCCTGGGATGGGGCCCTGGGAGGCCACCTTCTCCGGCTCTGCCTCTGTCCCCCTGGCTTCTTGCCTCTGCCCAGGGATCACAGCGGTGCCCGGTCTCTGGGTCCCACCCCACGCTATTCTCTGTCTCCAGTAGGGAATCTGTCCCAGGCTGTGGAAAATGTGCTGAGCGTTCTCCTCTTCTACCCGGAGGATGAGGCTGCCAGGAAGGCTCTGGACCAGTACCAGGCCCAGCTAGGAGAGCCGAGACCTGGCCTCGGGCCAAGAGAGGTAGCCCCTCCTCACTCACCCTGTGAGGTAGCCCGAAATCAAACAGATATACTGGAGAAGTCACCTGGATCCAGCCCCCCATTCTGGCCAAAGGCGACGCCAAGTCCAGCATCTGCTCGGTCTCCACTCCCTGCTCCCCACTGCAGGCTCTACTTCTGAGTCCAAGCCCCAGCCCAGCCCTCTTCCATTAACCTCACCCCTGCCTGCCCCCACCTCTGCACATGTGCACGGCACACACACACACTACCCCCAGTCTGAGCCCCGACACCCTGAAGCTGCTGAAGGAGGAGGCTTGAGGCGAGGAGCACAGCCAAGGTTAGGGAGCCTGCGGGCTCCCCAGCTCCTCCAGCCCTAACTTCCCT
>NW_020176571.1:6139769-6162510 GCF_003031525.2 Neophocaena asiaeorientalis asiaeorientalis
CATCCAGCGCTTCGTCCTTCGATCCCTGGGGGAGAAGAGACAGCTCTACTACGCTGTGGAGCACCTGGGGGCCAGCTTCAAGGATCCCGTGAGTGACCCCACTGCTCCCCACCCGCCCCCAGGAGGGGCACAGCAGTAATGCCCTATGTGGATGTGCCACATCCATTCCCAACAGCGTTTCCCATTTCTCCACAACGCTTCGAGGGTTGGAGAGGACTCTGTGTCCCAGCGTCGCAGGGACAGAGGCAGGCGCCTGCAGTTAAGGGCGGCCTTGGGGTCATGCAGGCCTAAATGTTGGTCTCTCTGCCACGAACAAGCTCTGGACCTTCACTTGCCTCAGCCTCAATTTCCTTACCTGTAAAGTGGGAACATCACACTTACCTCACAGGCCTGTTGAAGCCATGTCGCTTGCTCCGAAGTACAGAAAGCTCTGTTGCGGCTGCTTTCCTTACTCTTTGTTGTAGTTGTGGAGGGGATTAAAGGGCAGAGGTTATCTTCGCTAGCGCTACAGCATAAGGCAGGCTTCCTCCACCTTTTTGCCGCTATTGCCATTTTGGACCAGATACTTCCTAACTGGGAGAAGGGGGCTGTCCAGGCAACGTGGGACCGTGTAGGCCACCTTCCCTGTAGGCCGGCCTCTGCCCAGTAGGTGTCGCTAGCACTCCCTGAGTCATGACGATCAAAACTGTTTGCAGACATTGCAACGTCCCCTAACGGGCAAATCTCCCTGTTTGGAAACCGTTGGTTAAATCCCACCTCTGTCCCTTAGCAGCTGTGTGGTCTTGGGCATGTTGCTTTACGTCTCTGTGTCTCAGAGTCCTCTCAACTGCAAAACGGGCACATTACTGCAACCTGTTTGATCAGACTGTTGGGAACTTTAAATGATAAATTCCACGTCCACGTATAAAGCTCTTAGAATAGCGCCTGGCAAATGGTGCTGCGTAAGCTGTTGTTGTCGTTATTATTATCATTCTGACTGCAGAGTTTGGCCCAGTGCCTGGGGCTCCCGACAATGAGTCCAGGGCTTTCTCCACCTCCACCTTCCCCTCTGGAAGCAGGAGGACCTTAATGTGGTAGCTCAGGGTCTACCGTCAGGGATTCAGGGGTGGACTGGATGGGTGATGGCGCTTTTCCTGACTGTCCCAGGATCCCTGGACCCCAGCAGCTTTCATCCCTGAGGCCCTTAGAGAAAAACTCAGGTAGGAGGTGCCTTGTGGTGGGAGGGGCGTGGCCTGAGCTGGAAGGGGAGGGATGGGTCCTGGGGAAGATGGGTCTGGACTGGCCTGTGCGTCCGCTGAGCGTGTCTCTCACCCCTGAGAGAGGATCGGGAGAAGACGCCGTGGGACCATGAGCCTCCACAGCCGAAGCCCTTGACTCACTGGAAGGGTGAGTTCCTGGGATAGCAGGAGACAGGAGCCTGGAGGGGCTGGCGGCTGCCAGCTACTGCTGGGCCTGCTCTCAGGGGACCCTCAGCCCCGCTCCTGTCCCTCCCCGGCAGATGTCCTCCTCCTGGAGGGGGTAACCCTGACCCAGGACGCGAGGCAGCTGAATGGGTCGGAGCGAGCGGTGCTAGACGGGCTGCTCACCCCAGCCGAGTGCGGGGTGCTCCTGCAGCTGGCCAAGGTGAGAAGACCTGTGGGGGGGGGGCACTGCCGCTACTTGGGGACCCTCTGGCACAGCTGTCTGCCCCCTTGCTCTTGGCCTGCCCCCTGTCCTGCCCTCCCTGCCTCTCCAGCGGGGACTGTGCTTGCCACTGCCTCCCTGCTGGGGGCAAGTTGCTTTTCCTCTTAACTTAGCTGACATGGGCTGGTCATTTTACAGAAGGATTTTGCGAGAAACTGATAGGAAGAACAAAATACAAAGCATAAATGCATCAGAAAGAGTGAGTGCGCAGGTGAAGATTCCTTGGTTGGCCGAGAGCTCAGTTATTGGCTCGGCAGACATGCAGGCTGTTTCTCCATCATCGCATCCCCTCCTAGATTGGGTGAGATGATCTGTATTCACCAGGTCGAGTCTGCCATTTTATGAAGCTTCAGTCTCACTCTGGGCTAGCGTTTCTTCGACACACGCTCTTTGAGACCCTGCTGTATACTGGAAATGCCTAGGTTCCAGGGAGAGGTAGATGAACACAGACCGTGCATTTGGGAGCTCGGTGTATAGAGAAGGAATCAGGCATGGAGACATAATCAGAGTGGGTGGTGAGTTTGATGAAAGAAGTCTGTACAGGGTACTCATCCAGGGACTTCCCTGGCCGTCCAGTGGTTAAGACTCCAAACTTCCACTGCAGGGGGCATGGGTTCGATCCCTGGTCAGGGAGCTAGGATCCCGCGCCGAGATGCGAAGTCACGGAAGGCTTGCCGGAGGGGCTGGCATTTGAGCTCAGTCTTAAGGATGAGTTAACCAAACAGAGAGGGAAGGAAAGTCAGGCTGCAAGGGAGAAGAACAGGGGGGTTCTGGGAACTGCAGTGGAGCACAGGAGTTAAGAACATGGGCCAGTCCCAGCAGGGATTACCTGTGTGACCTTGGGCAATGTATTTTAACATCTGTGAGCCTAGTTTCCTCTCTATGAAACGGGGCTAAATGCAGCGGTTATGTTGTAGGGTTGCTGTGGTGGCTGTGAGGATTAAATGAGTTAGTACATGGTAAAGCTCTGGGAAGAATGTGGAAAATAGCATGATCTATCGCTATTAACATCAGGCCGTATGTTATCCAGAGGCGGTGTAGGGGTGGAGGCCCAGGAGAGATGGGGAAGGGCCTCTGTACCCTACCAAGGAGTTTGGACTTTATTTGTGGACGGCTTACTGAAGGATTTAAGGAGGGGTGGACTTTTGTCTTCCTGCAGAACCTCCAAGGGCAGAGTCTGGAGCCCTCATCCTGTAGGACTGGGAGCTCCCTCTAGTGGCAGTATGGAGAATGCAGCGGGAGAGGGAAGTGAGCGGGAGCCTCTGGGATGATTGCGAGAGGCCCGCCGCCCTAGGTTAGGTTCTCATTTCAAGGGAATGAAGATGGGGACAGATGAGAAATACTTAGAAAATCAAAGAAAGAGAATTTGAGGACTAAATCTATGTGGAAGATGAAGAAAGAATGGAGTCAAGGATAACTCCCAAGTATCAGACCTTTCTGTTCCTTGATTACACTAAACTCATTCTGGCCCCAGGACCTTTGCATTTGCTATTTCTGCTGCCTGGAACATTTTTTCTCTCAGCTATTCCTTCATATCATTTGGTTTCAATGTAGGTGTCACCTCATCACCTAGCTGTCCCCTGATCCCTGCCGGGGCACTCTCGGGGTTGTGACCCTGCTTTAATTTTCCATGTAACACTTATCACCATCTGAATTGATCTGGTTTGTTTGTTTATTATCTCAAAATATAAACCCTGCTGGAACTTTTCATGTTCACAGCTGAGTCCGCAGTGCCTAGAACAGTGCCTGGCACATAGTAGGTGCTCAATGCCTACTGAATGAATGAATGAATAAAAGAATAGAGTGTTAGATGGCTTGAGTGGCCAGGTAGCCTCTATATAAACCTCTCAGAGATGAGGCTTAAATACGAGGTAATTAGATAGTGGTACCTTGAGTTTCAAAAAGCAGACAGAATAGAAAAAAGAAAGAAAAAGCAGACAGTAGGTATCAGGAAAGGGACACTCAGATACTAGGAGACCCCCAGTTGATAAGAGTCATGTAGGCAGTTGGGTAACTGGGACTTAGCATCAAGGGTACTCAAGTTCTCCAAGAGCATGTAAGGTGAGAAGGGATGGAAGAGAGACACCTTTGCTGATGCCATGTCCCTACCTCGAGTCAGCCAGGACCTGTCCCGACTGTCGAACCTCCTGCCAGCGTCCTTTTCCAGAGAAACTCCCCTATTCTCGGCCCGTCGGGATGAGTGATCAAGCCCCTCCTGTCCCCTTCCCCAGCTGTCCTTACCTCTCAAGGCCCCTTCCCCACTGTAGGAAGCTCTCCAGAGTTCTGTGCACAGTCCCTTCCGTGAGTGGGGTTCCAGATCTTTACCAGGAGTGACAACACAGACGCGGAGATAGTCGTTCTCTGGGAAAGGGCAGGAGCTCAGAGAACTCCGGGAGCTTCTAGCCTCTTCCAGGGAGTTGGGAGGGTTGGAGGGAAGGCCATGTGGCCCTGTGGGCAGTGAGGTGGGCGATAGCCCGGGGCCCGGGAGGGTGACTCCCCCAGCCAACCCCCTCCCTGCTTAGGACGCGGCTGAGTCTGGAGCCAGGTCTGGCTATCAGGGCCGCCGCTCCCCACACACTCCCCACGAACGCTTCGAGGGGCTCACGGTGCTCAAGGCCGCCCAGGTGAGAGGAGGCCCCCAGGCCCTGGCCTGATGCCAGAACTGGAGAAGAGGGCCGGGCATCTCCTGCGGAGGGTTCTTCCGGGACCGAGAGTAGCCGAGTCCTCGGCCCAGGGTTGAGGAGGGGCTTCCAGACCGAGGGTCCCGGGTTGCCGTCATGGAGCAGTTGGGTGGATGGGTGCCCCCAAACCGTGGGTGGAGGGCAGTGGAAGTGGGGCGGGGGCAGGGGCCACCCTTCCAGTGCCTCCCCCTTCCTGGCCCTTCCTTCTCTGCTGGCAGCTGGCCCGGGCTGGGGTCGTGGGCAGTCAGGGCGCCCAGCTGCTTCTGGAGGTGAGCGAGCGCGTGCGGAGCCTGACACAGGCCTACTTCTCCCCGGACCGGCCCCTGCACCTCTCCTTCACCCACCTGGTGTGCCGTAGTGCCATAGAAGGTAACCGCCAGGGACCCTGCCGCTCCGCCCCAGCCTCGGGGCCCCTCGGGGCCGGTGCACCGCACACCTTCCGCAGCCCCAGCCACGTGCGTCCCAGTCTTCAATGCACGAGGACTGACTCCCCTTCCCAGGCCGGGCCCGGCTGTGACCCCGGCGCTGCAGGGTGGGTGTCGGTGGGCGGGCACCGGGCAGCGGGGCGCCCACCAGGCCCCTTCGCTTCCCAGGAGAGCAGGCACAGCGCATGGACCTGAGCCACCCGGTGCATGCAGACAACTGCGTCCTGGACCCTGACACCGGGGAGTGCTGGCGGGAGCCCCCGGCCTACACCTACCGAGACTACAGGTGGGCGGCCCTCCAGGGGTCAGGCAGGGGGGCCTGGGCGGGGGTCTCACCGCCTCCTGTCTTCCTCCCTCCCCAGCGGACTCCTCTACCTCAACGATGACTTCCAGGGCGGGCACCTGTTCTTCACAGAGCCCAACGCCCTCACCGTCACGGTAAATGGGGGCCAGGGCGGGGGACAGGAAGCCCAGCTGTGGGCTCAAGATTCAAAACAGAAGGTTCCCAGAGGCAAATGCAGGGAAGTGGCTGGGGCCGCCTTAGCCCTCTCCTTCCCTGGCCTCCCCAGCGCCTCCCACCACTTGTGTGTTCAGGGGCTCTCCTAGCCCCTCCCAGGAGACCTCCAAGGGGCCCCTCCAGGCCCTCCTAAAGGAGGGCGGGTGAAGCACAGGACCCCAAGCCCCTATTCCAGGTACAAGCTCGGGGCTAGGATCGGTGGAAGAGTGGAGCAGTGCTTCTTCATTGTGTATTGCTCTGCCTTGTCCAATTACTTCCTTCTCTGCTCACCACCGGTAATCCAAGCTCTCTTTGGGGTGGAAAAGTGTCCTCAAGATCCTTATGCCCAGAACCCGGAGTCTGGTACTGCGCTCGTGCCTTCACACCTGGTACAAAGAGTTGGCCAGGAAAAGTCAGGGCACTGGGGCGGATGGAGCTCCCTTCTCCCTTTGGCTCCAACTCCTCTAGCCTCAGTCTGGCACTTGGGCTCCCCAAGTGGAGGCCCATTTCCCACTTGCCCCCAGACAGCCCCTGAATTATGGAGGGGAAGTGGTGGGCAAGAGAGCTGCCTTCTCTGGGCCCCCTACCCCCGTCCTACTCCAGGGACTCAGGGCCAGGTTTTCCGAGGGCCCCTCCCTGGAGCTGAATCCGCCATGGCCCGCCAGGCGCAGGTCCGTCCTCGCTGCGGGCGCCTCGTGGCCTTCAGCTCCGGCGTGGAGAATCCCCACGGTGTGTGGGCCGTGACGCGGGGGCGGCGCTGCAGCCTGGCGCTGTGGCACACGTGGGCCCCTGAGCACGGGGAGCAGGTGAGGAGCGAGCGGGAGTAGCCGTGTGAGGGGCGGGCAGGCTGACGGGTAAGGCGCAGGGGCTGAGCTGAGCCAGGGAGGGGCCTTGGGGCAGGGTGGATGCAGGAGATCAGGCCAGACCCTCCTCTCCACGCCTCCCAGGAGTGGACAGAAGCCAAAGAGCTACTGCAGGAGCCAGAGAAGGAGGAGGGAGAAGGAATGCCCAGCAGAGACCCCGCCCCAGAACCCCCCAGCCACAGGCTTCAGCGGGTCCAGGACAAGGCTGGGAAGCCGCCTCGGGTCCGAGAGGAGCTGTGAGGGGCTGAGCCAGCTCCTTGGGGATGTGGCCTCTTGACTCGTGGGGGGGTCTGCCTTGATGCCAAGACCCCCGAGAAGTCCCCACGTGACAGGAGCAGAACAGCGAGCTCTCCATCCCTGCACGCCCACCAGCCTGGGGATCACAAGGGCCGTGCAGCCCTGGACTCAGAGGACACCGCACAGACTAGCCTGGGGAGCCAGGCCTGGGCCCAGCTGACAGACCTGCAGCCCTAGGACAGACAGAAGACGCGATGATGCTGCCGCCGCCGTGGAGGGAAACGGCAGGGGGTAGGGCCCGACTGCTTTAAATGAGGAGGATGAGAGGGAGGGCCACCCCACTGCCCGCTCCCCGCCCGTCAATAAAGAGCCTGAAGATCCCTCAGCCGGGGCCCAGTCAAGTGTGTCGCGGCAGTTTCTGTGGCGGCTGGAGGGTGGAGAGGCTGTGACCAGCCAGGGAGGACAGGTATCGTGGGCCTCCCAGAGGCAGGGCCTCTCCAGCCTGTGATTTGTCGGAAATCTCGGCCACCTGCTCCCCTCGTGCAGATGAACCCTAACCCTGACAGCTGTTCCTTGGGCCTCCTACTCTAAGCCCTGTCTTCCCTCTCTGAGCATTTTGCCTGGGACTCCGGGCTGCCTCATCCCTCTGGTTCTTGCCTTCTCAGCCCCAGCAGGACCCTGTGAGTCCTGGGGGCCAGCAGTGGGCCCAGCCCCGGATGGGGGCAGGGGACGGGGCTGCCCTCCACTTGCCATTCTTTTCTCCACCCAGAGCTGGGCCAGGCCTGTCCATCCTCCTCTCTGGAGCCCCCGGACCTTCCCCCTCTACCCCGGGATCAGACCCTGGGGGCAGCTGGCTGGGGCTTGTCCAGAAGAAGGATTATCCAGATCAGTCCCTTGTAATCTCAGCCCCGGCCCACACCCTCCCCGTGCTCACCGGAGCCCTCTCCGCGCCCCACCGGAGCTAAGGCGCACAGTTTTGGGTATTGACAGTGGGCCGTCTCTCACCCTCATTCTCTGGCTCCTGGACTGGCTCCTAGCCAGGCCCTGACTGCCAAGATCATCGCCACTGGTGGGGGCCAGGGCCTGGGGGCCCCCCCGGAGCTGTGGTCGTGCTGCTCCTTTGCACCCCTCCCAAACCCAGCCCTTAATCCTCACAGCTTTGCTCTAATCCCATGGGGCCTGATGCTCTGCTCTCTGCCTGGAGACTGGCCGGGGAAGCACCCGCACCCCTTCTTCCCTCCGGGGCTCGTCACGGGGGCTGCTTCTCCGTGGAGTCCCACGTTCCTGCTGCCACCCACCCACCCCCCAACCTGGGCTAAGCAGAGCCGGGGCAGGTGACGGGCGGGCGTCGCAGCTGAGGGAGCGAGGAGACGCCTGGGAACCGGAGCTGGAAGCCTAAAGAGGTCCAGTCAGAGCCCAAGTAAGAGGGAGCTGGGCTGGCTGTGCCCTCTGGGGCTGGGGGCTGCAGGCAGGGCTGGGCCAGCGCCCGGGCCGGCTGCACAGGACTCCACCCTGGGAGGGGCGGGCGGGGAAAGTGGTGCAGACCACCCAGTCAGTTCCCTGTCTGGGGAGTGGGCTCCAGCCTTCATGAGGGGTCCGGTGTGAGGTGTGAGGGACAGAGACATGGGGATCCACCTACACCCACCCTGTGTTCCTGGCAGGAGCCCGAGCCACCCCTCCCGCTGCCCGCCATGGGGGAGATGGAGCAGCTGCGGCAGGAAGCAGAGCAGCTCAAGAAGCAGATTGCAGTAACCCCAGAACCCTCCCACCAGGGAACCCCAGCAAACAAGGAACCGGGCCGTGCGGGAGTGGGGCCTGCGGGGGAAGAGGGCTGGGTTCCCCCTTGAGTGACGCCCGAGAGACCTCCTGAATTTGGATCTCATATTTGAGAGGCGCCCCCAAACCCTAGAGCCCCAAACCCACCCGCATCAGACGAACCCCCCCCGACACCCTGACCTTACCATCCCCTGATGTCTGCTTCCCCGCCAGGATGCCAGGAAGGCCTGTGCTGACATTACTCTGGCAGAGGTGAGAGCTCCTGTCCGCCTGACAGGGCCGGAGGGGAGGAGTGGGGAGGGGAGCCCCCTGACCAGCCACAGCCTGGTGCCCAAGCTCTAGTACAGCGTGTCCTTGGAGTGAGGAATGACATGGATTCATTCATTCAACAAACATTTTGCGAGGTCGGTCTGCTCTGGGCCAGGCACCGAGTCGGAGACTAAGGAGGCAGACTCTGTCCTGTCCTCGTCCATAAAACGAGAGTGATTACCCCGCCTCGCGGGGTGGCAAGGATGAAGAGGGGTAGGGCTTTGTCAATCAGAAGTCCTTCGCGACTCTAGGTACTAGCTGTCTAATACTGAAGTCGTCAGTTCTAAGATGCATGTTTTCACAGTTTGACGTCTCGGAAATTGAGGTGCATCCAACAATTGATGCCTTACAATTGTAATTCGCAGAGTTTTTCCTTCGTAGTGATCCATGGGAGAATCGTGCTTCTCAGAGTCGGTGGCATCTTAGATTGGATTACATGTTAATAATAAGAGTAAACATTTACTGAACATGAGCCAGGCACTGGGCTAAGTTGCTTAAATACATAATTTCATTGCATTTTCATGACAACCCCATAAGGTAGGTGCTATAAACCTCATTTTACAGGCTCAGAGGAAAACAGGCTCAGAGAGGTTAAGTAACTGGCCTGAGATAACAAAGCAAGTAAATGGCAAGTCAAGTCTTTTGACCCTGGAGCCCCAGCCTAAGTCTAGAAGGTCAAAGGAGTTTCAGGGCCATGCAGCTGCTCTGGGTACCCAGTGAGAGCTGGCCGTGCAGCAGTGGTGGGCGAGGGCAGGCTCCTAGCAGCTGGGTTCAGCCAGATGTGTGCATCTCTTCCCAAGTCTGTGTGTGGTGGTCTCACATTGGCAGCTTGAATTGGTCAAGGTGGTATTATTTATACGATGGAAATCATCTCCCGCATCAGTCTAAGCCACTGCCGGGCAGGGCTGAGGCTGGGGCCCTGACCCTGAGCCTGGCACGTAACAGAAACTTGTACAGATCAGTGGCTGTGACGCTGACATGTGGGCACGCGCCCTGCTCACCCCCTGATTCCCTGTTTTTTTTTTTTTTGTGGGATCTCAGTTCCCCGACCACCACGGATCGAACCCGTACCCCCTGTATTGGGAGCATGGAGTCTTAACCACTGGACTGCCAGGGAGGTCCTCACCCTGATTTTTGATGCTCCCTTCCCTGCAGCTGGTGTCTGGCCTAGAGGTCGTGGGACGAGTGCAGATGCGGACGCGGCGGACGCTAAGGGGACACCTGGCCAAGATCTACGCCATGCACTGGGCCACCGACTCCAAGTGAGGCTTAAGAGGCGTGGGTGGCCGGGGGTGGGTGTTAGGGGGACACAGGAAGGAGAGTTGGGTGGCACGAGTGTTCTCTCCCCAGGCTGCTGGTAAGTGCCTCGCAAGACGGGAAGCTGATTGTGTGGGACACCTACACCACCAACAAGGTATCAGCCCTGTCTCCCGGCCCCTCTGCCGCCCTCCTTCCTGGGGGCCTCCTGCTCCCCTTCTCTGCTCTCCACCTGGGAGCTCAGCGCAGGCCCCCGCTGCCCCGCCCCCCGCAGGTGCACGCCATCCCACTGCGCTCCTCCTGGGTCATGACCTGTGCCTACGCCCCGTCGGGGAACTTCGTGGCATGTGGGGGGCTGGACAACATGTGCTCCATCTACAGCCTCAAATCCCGGGAGGGCAATGTCAAGGTCAGCCGGGAGCTCTCTGCTCACACAGGTGAGTGAGGGTCCCAGGAAGCCCCGGCCCTGCGGGGGGCGGCCGGCAGCCAGGGCACTGTCCTAACTACCCCCAGGTTATCTCTCCTGCTGCCGCTTCCTGGACGACAACAACATTGTGACCAGCTCCGGGGACACCACGTGGTGAGGACAGAGCGCTGTGGGTGCTGGGGCTTGGGAGGCACCTCTGTGCTGGCCTTTCTCTGTGACCCCCTCCCCTCCCCTCCCCCCACCCCGCAGTGCTCTGTGGGACATCGAGACCGGGCAGCAGAAGACTGTGTTTGTGGGACACACGGGGGACTGCATGAGCCTGGCCGTGTCCCCTGACTTCAAACTCTTCATTTCGGGGGCCTGTGATGCCAGCGCCAAGCTCTGGGACGTGCGGGAGGGGACCTGCCGGCAGACGTTCACGGGCCACGAGTCGGACATCAATGCTATCTGCGTGAGCAGCCCCCTCACCCCCGCTGTTCTTTGACTCCCGGGAACACCTCTCCACCTCCCACACACACAGCCTTCATCCTCTCCTGCAGCCCCCTGACCCTTTCTTTTTTTTTTAATTTATTAATTTTTGGCTGCGTTGGGTCTTCGTTGCTGCGTGCAGGCTTTCCTCTAGTTGTGGCTCGCGGGCTGTAGAGCGCAGGCGCAGTAGCTGTGGCGCACGGGCTTAGTTGCTCCGCGGCGTGTGGGATCCTCCCGGACCAGGGCTCAAACCCGTGTCCCCCCCATTGGCAGGCGGATTCTGATCTACTGCGCCACCAGGGAAGCCCCTGCCCCTTTCAACTTTCCACTTTGAAATAATTTTCCCCCACAGAAAAGTTGCAAGAGTAACAAGAAGAGCTCCCATCTGCCCTTCACCCATATTCACTGTTACCTTTCTGCCACATTTGCTTCATCACTCCCTCTCTGTACAGTGAGGGAGGGATAGATGGACAGACGGACACAGACACACACACACCTAGATGTAGGTATAGACACGCTTTGTCATTAGCTTTTTCTCTGGGTTCTTTGAAAGTAAGTTGCAGACCGCATGCCTCTTTACCCATTAAATACTTCAGTGTGTACTTCCTAAAATCAAGGCCGTTCTCTATTGTAGTCACAGTCTAATTCTTAAAATCAGGAAATTTAAATTGACGCAGTACTATAGTCTATATTCAAATCTCACCAATTATCTGAAAAATAGCCATGTTTTTTTCTGTCCAGGAACATGTATCGCGTTTCCTTGCCTTGTCTTTTCAGTTTCTTTTTTTTTTTTTTATTGGGGTATAATTGCTTTACAATGGTGTGTTAGTTTCTGCTTTATAACAAAGCGAATCAGTTATACATATACATATGTTTCTTTTAAACTGGAACCGTTTGAGCCCTTTCTCTGTCTTTTGTGACATTGACATTTTTGAAGAGTACAAGCCAGTTTTCTGTAGACTTTCCCTCCATCGGGTTATGTGATATTTCCTCATGATGAGATTCAGGATATGCTGCCCATCCTCCCTCAGCCCCGTGCTCTCCCCTGCAACGTGGAAATACTGTGGAGCAGGGAAGGGGGTAGGGAGCCCGGCTGCAGCTGGCATGTGACAAACGTCAGCGGTGAAGAGCGACCGTGCTGGCGGTGGAAGGGACGGGGGCGGGGGCCAGAGAGGCTGAGGGAAACAGCTGGGCCTGGAGTCACCAGGGCAGGAGCAGGGAGAGGGCAGGAAAGGCAGCGGGCTACCCAGGTCTGAGTCCTGACCCCTGGTCACCTGTACCCGCAGTTCTTCCCCAACGGAGAGGCCATCTGCACGGGCTCGGACGACGCCTCCTGCCGCCTGTTTGACCTGCGGGCAGACCAGGAGCTGACCACCTACTCCCACGAGAGCATCGTCTGCGGCATCACGTCCGTGGCCTTCTCCCTCAGCGGCCGCCTGCTCTTTGCGGGCTACGACGACTTCAACTGCAATGTCTGGGACTCCATGAAGTGCGAGCGAGTGGGTAAGAGCCTGCCCACCACGGCCACCTCGCTCCCCTTGTGGGGACCCTCTTACCACTGCTCCCTAATTATTCGGTAACTGAGCTCTACCCCTAGAAGCCAGCCCCCCTTGCTTCCCAGTCTAGGACCACCTTCTCTCAAAGCGAAGTTGTTCTAACGGGCCCTTCTCCACTGCGCCTGCCACGGCTGCTTCCCACCGGAAGAGCTCCTCCTGGCCACCCCCAGACCTGTGGGCCTTGAATGTCCAGTCAGTGCTGGGTGCTTCTCTAGGACTGGCCTGGTCTGAAGCCGAATCAGATAGTGTGGCTTCTTCTCTTGGGAGAGGTCAGGTGCCCAGTGAAGATAACACTGGGCCAGAGAGTCAGGATCCAAATCTTAATTCCACTGCTTACTTTCTGAGTGGCCTTGGGCAAGTCACTTCTCTCGGGGCCTAAATCTCCATTTGGAAGCCCTCCCCATTTTCTAGTGCCCTTGCTTTTCTCCCGGCACCTTGCACGTTGACATGTCCAGCCCTCCCAGGTCCCTCCCCTCCCCTCACCCACCCCAGGTTCTGCACAGAGAGATTGGCCTCAATAGAAGGCCCGCCCCTTAGGGCTAATCCTCTTTCTTCTTCTAGTCAGCCGTGTCGCCTGGCTAACCTAGGGGCCCTGTGTGCACACACTCCCTGCCAGGCTAACTCCTCTCCCTTTTCTTCAGGCATCCTCTCTGGCCACGACAACAGGGTCAGCTGCCTGGGGGTCACAGCTGATGGGATGGCTGTGGCCACTGGTTCCTGGGACAGCTTCCTCAAAATCTGGAACTGAGGAGGCTGGAGGAGGGGAGGTAAAAGGCCACGAAGACACTCGGCTGCCCTCTCCCCTGCCCGATTTCTTTAAGATTTTCTCTTCTACCCTGCAGCCGCCCTTCCCGCCCAGCTTTCCCCTTTGAGGGTGTGGGGAGTACGGGGAGAGTGCCTTTGGGAGGCAACACCAGGGACATGGGTGGGGAACTGCCCCATCTCCTCCCACGGCCTCGCCTTCTCCGTGGTCCTGACAGCTTCTCCACCCTTGGCAGGCCTAGCAGGCTTCCCATCTGAGGCCACAGGCCCTAGGATTCCCCCGCCCCCAGAGCCACCACCTTTGTCTAGACCCGAGTGGCGCAGGGCCCTCAGCTCTGGCACCACTAGGGTCCTGGCCCCCTTCTCCTTCGTACTTCCTCCTTTGTCTACCTTCTTGCCTCTCCTAAAGCACTGGCAATAAAGTAGTGCCCTGGTATGTCTGTGATGTTTGCCTCCCACCCCACTTCTGTTCCAAACAGATGCAGGTCCCACTTAAGTAATAACGTATTACATGTGCCGTGATAAAGGCTGGGTACCAGAGAGCTGTGGGCAGAAAGGAAGGTTGAGGCAGGAGCCCAAGCCTCATTGGCAAGGCCTGAGCTGGGGCAGGAGGAGGAGGCTGGGAGGGGGTTGTGTACAACGCTTCCCCACCGCCTGCTTTGGTGCATATGTGTGTTTGTACAGGAGGGCTGTGTTGAGAAGGAATCAGATTGTAAGAGGCCTAAAAAAGCTAAAAAGTCTAGACTTTACCCTACAGGCAACGCGGGACGATTGAAGAGTTTTGAGTGGAGTAGTAACGTGATCAGCGATGCTCTTCGGGAAGATGGCCCTGGCGGCAATGTCGGTTGAGGAAATGGAGGAAGGGGAGCCTGGAGGAAATGGAGGGAAACAAGGTAGGAGGTAGGTGGCAAGAAATGCAAGAGCGACAGGACAGAGGGGGATGGGAAGGGGTGGGGAAGGGATTAAAGATGCAGACTCTCCAGGAGGAAGTGACCAGCGCCTAGGCTATGGGCAATTCAAAGGGAAGGATTCAAGGTAATGGCCAGCGTTAGGGTTTGGCAACTGGGTGGATGGTGCTGCCATTCACTCGGAGAGAGGATAGGGGAGGACGAATAACTTTGGGGGGAAGATCACAAATTCAACTTTAGACAAGCTCTGAAGTTCCTCTGGGGCAGCTGGATGAAGATCAGGCTTAGGTAGGGAGACCTGGATGTCACCAGAATACAGATGAGTAACAGATGAAGCCCTAGAAGTGAACACCCAGGGACAGCAAGAGGAAAGGGCCAAGGACAGTGCCCTGGGGAACACCAGGATTTAAGGGAGGTGCGTAAATGAGGCTTGGAGGTGTCAGCGCGGGACACTCAGGCCGTGGAACACAAGCCCCCCCACCCCCCACCCCGCCCCAGGCTGCATACAGAAGACCCAGTGCAAGGTTTAGGTATAACACTTAAAACCATCATTTAAGTGGGAATGTAAATTGATACAGCCCCTATGGAGAACAGTATGGAGGTTCCTTAAAAAACTACAAATACAACTACCATATGACCCAGCAATCCCACTCCTGGGCATATACCTGGAGAAAACCATAATTCCAAAAGACACATGCACCCCAATGTTCACTGCAGCACTATTTACAATAGCCAGGACTTGGAAGCAACCTAAATGCCCACTGACAGAGGAATGGACAAAGAAGATGTGGCACATATACACAGTGGAATATTACTCAGACATAAAAAGGAACGAAACTGGGTCATTTGTAGAGACGTGGATGGGCCTAGAGACTGTCATACAGAGTGAAGTAAGTCAGAAAGAGAAAAACAAAAATCGTATATTAACGCATATATGTGGAATCTAGAAAAATGGTACAGATGAACCTATTTGCAAAGCAGAAACAGAGACGCAGACATAGAGAACAAATGTATGGACACAGACGGGGGCTGGGATGAATTGGGAGATTGTGATTGACATATATACACTACTATGCATAAAATAGACAACTGAGAACCTCCTGTAGAGCACAGGGAACCCTACTCAGTGCTCTGTGGTGACTTAAATGGGAAGAAATCCAAAAAAGAGGGGATATATGTATACGTACAGCTGATTCACTTTGCTGTACAGTAGAAACTAACAACATTGTAAAGCAACTATACTCCGATTTAAAAAAATCATTTAAAATCACTTGCTTTAATATACAGAAACACATAAGACACAAAGAAAGCCAAGGAAGCTCTCAGTCCCAGAGTTGGTAGTGTAGGGGCAGTTGAAGAAAACGAGCCTTTCCAGTCTCCCAGGGAAAGAAGGGGTGAGAGGACACAGAATATCACTAGGCCCCTGGCGAGTCCCAGTGCTGGGGCCGTGCATGCCCTAGTTCTCTACCAAAGGAAAGTGCTGATTTTCCTTGTCGTGGCCCTGGCCTTGCTCCCATGCTCGTCCTCCAGTTTTCAGAAGTCGTCCAGTTCCCAGAACGGCCCCTTCCTTTAGTTCCCTAACATTTTCACTCAGGGGAGAAGGCCGCTTTCCCTGCAAAAGGCAGTGGGCAAGGTGAGGGAGGGCGGGAGGTTGTTCAGGGGAGAGAAGATCGGGGAAAAGGGCTCCCATCTTCACGTTGGATTTCCTAGTAATAGCTTTCACCCTCTCTCCCTTTACCTGTCGTGGTGTCAGAGTCCCAGGGGAGTTGTCATCCTGCAGGATGGTGAGAGGAGATCTCCCTAGCACCTTGCTATTTGCTTTCCATCTGCTGCACTTAGAACCTAGAGTCGGTAAGGAGTTAAAACAAGGAGCCAAGATTAGGGCTTTACAGTTTATTTCTCCTCCATCCATTCATGGACATTATCCCAGAGTGTTCTCCCAATTTCTCTACCCCATACCTTGCCCTTAGACTCTGTACCTGAAGACCAAGGAGTCTCGGGGTCTCTCAAGGGCTTGTCTGAGTCCTGGCTGGCCACAGCGGTTTCTGAGGCATGTCCTATTTCCTCCTTGGAAAACACCTGCCTGGAGGGGAGCTCAGTCTGGCTCCAAGGTGACATCTGATCCTCAAGGGAAAATCGGGTGCCCAGAGGCAAGTCCAGTGGAGAAGATGAAGGTGTCTCTAGGGGCAGAACAGGCTCTGGGGGAAGATTTAATGTGGGGTCTTCGGTCTCAAATACGTCACTCAGCTGTTTCACCAGTGGGCTTGGGGGCTCTATGGGGGGGAGAAGTGAGGTGAGATAGTGACCCTGTTACAAAGCATTCAGCAAGGAGGACAAGATATGTGAGCCTCAGGAGTCACGCCCTGGTGGCTGAGGGACTGGGAAGAGAGAAGTTGGTGAGAGGGAGCAAAGTGTTGAGAAAAGAGTGACATGGGGGCTTCCCTGGTGGCGCAGTGGTTGAGAGTCTCCTGCCGATGCAGGGGACACGGGTTCGTGCCCTGGTCCGGGAAGATCCCACATGCCGCGGAGCGGCTGGGCCCGTGAGCCATGGCCGCTGAGCCTGCGCGTCTGGAGCCTGTGCTCCGCAACGGGAGAGGCTGCAACAGTGAGAGGCCCGCGTACCGCAAAAAAAAAAAAAAAAGAGTGACATGGGTTCAAAGCAGGAGGATGGAGGCCCCTTCTGATAATGCTGCCACCCAAGGATGCCAGGTGACAGCGTTACCAGAATTCCCTGGGCCCAACACTTACCTCCGCTGGTCTTCATAGGTGTCCGTGCAATGCCAAGGGTAGGAGAGCGGGGATCTGAGTCCTGGGACTGCTTAGGGCCCTCCAGCTGCTCCCCTGCTGGCAGGTTTGGCTGAGGAGAGCTCTCTACCTGTCAGGACCAAAGGCTAGAACAAGTCTGGGCCCTCACTCTTCCCCGCCAGGTCTCTAGCCTCAGGTCCACACTCCAGACGAGAATTGCCAAGGCCCTCAGACACTCAGCCTACTTCACCGGGATTGAGAATGTGGAAACTAAGGCGGGTGGTGGTGGAGGGGAGTGAGCTCTCTCAGAATCAGGTTAGGCAGAGGCCCCCAAATTCAGACAGTTTCGCTGCCTCCCCCACCCCGATCCTGAGTACCTGGATGGGAGTGCGCAGGATGCCGGCGCTGGGTGAACGGGGGTCCGCCACTCGAGCCAGAAGCTTGTTGTGAGGCGGAGGCCGCGCTGGAGTGACTGGGACGCTCTTGGCTGAGCCCATCTCAACCAGGAGAAATAGGATGGGGCAGGGCCCGGCCCGGGCGAGGAAGGGATGCCTGTGAGAAGTGACTCAGGTCTCAGTCCTTACCGCGACCACGTTCGCCCTCTGACTCCAGACCACCCGAACTTCCCCAGTTCCCCGCCGAGGAAGCGCCTGGCCGCCGGGCCAGAGGTCTCAGAGGGGATGATGACTGATACAGACAACAAGGCAGCTCCTTCTGGGCCTCCGGGGCCCTCTAACTTATTCACTAATTTATTCAAGTCACTTACCGGGCCCCAGTTCCAGCTCTGGATGCAAAACAGCTCGATCCTCAACTCCCGAAGCTAAGTTTCAAACTTCCCGCCACGCCCCTGCCTTGACCCTATTGGCTGAGTCGAACCTGGTTCCTATAGGTCCGCTATGTGAGACCCGCCTCCAGTGCAGGAAGCCATTGGGCTGGGAGGACGTCTATCATGGGGACCGTGGGGCCAATGGACGACGGCTTGGCTTGCCAGGGGTGACGCCTCCTCGATAGAGGGACTTTTGTTCAGTATAGGGCTGCGAGCTGTCTGTCGTAAGATTTTGCAGAATGCCAGTTTTCGCTTTTGAGACCTTCAGTTTCGAAATCAAATGATTTTATTAAAACATAGAATCATGAATTATTATGTACATATCCAGCTGGAGACGGAGTTATGAAGATTTTTCTGAGGCCAAAGAGATCGTAATCTTTATTGGTCGACGGAGTTAGCAATCACTCGACACGAACTCTCAAACCCCGCCTCATTGGACAGCCCCTTTTCAAATATCAATACTACAACTGCCCTTCTATTTTCCCATTGGACAGGTCCCCAGGAAAGTTTCTGGGATTGACCGGTTTAAACCACCGTCAGTTTCTGCTCTTCAATAGACAGCACACTAATGGATTGTAGGGTACCAGAGTCCCAGCAGCCAAAACTCCGGGACCCATCTCACTGCTCTACGTGCGCTCTAACCTGGAGGAGTGGGATTGGCTCTTCCGAGCATCTATTGCATTAGAAGCGCTTTTCATTGGCGATAGGCAAGAGCCGGGCAGAGGGCGGAGCACTAGCGGGCAGGCTCCGTCCAACTGCCATTCTCGCCCGTCTTTCCTTCAGCGCGTGCGCCTAACGAGTGGCGCTCATTGGACTAAAGGGCAGGGGGTGGGGGACTAGAAGCGGTGGGAGCCGCTGTGTGTCGAGGAGCTGCTGCCGGTGTCATGGCGGAGCTGAGTGAGGAGGCGCTGCTGTCAGTATTACCGACTATCCGGGTCCCCAAGGCTGGAGACCGGGTCCACAAAGACGAGTGCGCCTTCTCCTTCGACACACCGGTAAGCCCATTCCCCACGGCCGCAGCGAGCACGACTTCCTTCCATCGCCCTGGTCATTCCGCCGGGGCCTGCAAGTCTTGGGCCACCGCCTCCCTGCGGTGCACCATGGGACTTGTAGTCTCCCACACTACCCCTGCCGTTGCTTCGAATTCGCGGGAGCTGTCGTGTGACTACCGCCCCCGGAAGCCACCGCGCCCGCCTTAGCCGCACCCGGTCTCGTGGAGCACTGTGGGGATTGTAGTCGCTCACTCCCTTCGTTACCGTTCTAAGCCAGAGGCGCAACCCGGTTGCCAGACTACATCTCCCATATGGACCCCTGCGAAAGCCTGGGAGTTGGCCTTGCCTATCGCGCATGGCTCTCCGGGTTTTGTAGTCTCGTGTGGGAGGGATGGTGCAACCCCCCCACACACACAGTTCTGGGCCCGGGTTGGGGTAGGAGGGTGGGGACTGCAGTTCCCAGGCGACTAGTAGTCTGGAAGTGGCCTTGAAGAAACCCGGTTCTGAAAAACGCAGAGTTAGAGAGCCTCCACCCATGGTTAATATGGACAGGGGCCGGGGAGGTGGGGTCATTGGTGGTAGGGAGAGGAGGAAAGAGAAGAGGAAAGCCCTAGTCGTTTCTCCTTTGAGGTGAATTATGGCCGCAGCCCTCTCTCTTTCTCCCGCCCATCACAGAGAGCAGAGGGAACCCTTTTGAAAGTATTCCCAGAGAGGTGGTTTCTTTCGTGTTGGGTACTAAGGCCCCTTTCCCATCCCGCTCCCACTCTTGACTAGTGAGGCAAAGCCGCCACCCACACCGTGCTTCACGTTTTGCAGGCTCCACCCGGTACCTCCCTCCCTTCCTGCAGTTCTGCCTTCCTGTGACACCCTCAGGCAGACACAAGCCTCCAGCTAGGCCAGAGCCTGAACTGAGAGGGCAACAGCCTGGCTGGGATCCGCCCCCCTCACCACCCCTCCCTCAAGCCGCTGCTGGGCTCTGCCCAGGGTGTTCAGCCAGACCAGCTCATGGCCGGGAAAACTGCAAGTCAGAGTGGAAAGGCTTCATTAATGCATCGCCAGTGCTGGGGATAGCAGCGTGATCTGAGGCCCAGTTCAGGATCATCACTGTGATTTGTAGGTTGCTTGGTTTGCTAGGCTTTGATCTGGGCCCCAGACAATGTGCTGCTTCTCTGAAGTCTGGCTTTGGCAGAGCTAAAAGAGGACGGCTGCTCAGAGCAGAGCTCCAGGGTTCCCAATCTTTGGTGGAGTCAGCGTCTTCTCTTTGCAACATAGGAGTTTAATCACTGCAGAGCTCCCACAGGCCTCCCAGTTTTATCAAGTGCATGCATTGGTGAAGCGCTGTCTTTCTCAGGAGGGAAAGGTTTTTTCCTTAATTATCAACAGATGGTAGAAGTCTCCCTTCTTTCAATTACCTACAGTGGCTCCTTCTCTACACTCCTGTCCCTCTCCTTAGTAATGGTTTGAACAATCCAAAAGGGGTTTTTGTAATCTCATTACACTTTCCTTCTCTCACCCCAAGTCAGGAGATCTCCATTGGTTGGCTTTGCTAACCAACTTCTGGCATATTTGATTATCTTCAAATTGGGTTCATGGTAGAAAGAGCTTATATGACCTCCGTGATGAGAAATGCTCTGTTTGTTCATGAACGTTATAACCCACACTGTTCTAGGGAGTGGTACAGAGCAATCTATGGGACTGAGAACTGCGGTGCGGTGCCCTATTTTTTTTTTTTTTTTTTACACGAACCCGTGTCCCCTGCATCGGCAGGCGGACTCCCAACCACTGTGCCACCAGGGAAGCCCCCGGTGCCCTATTTTTAACTCACAGCAGAGAATTTCTCAAGGCCACTGAGGCTTTAATTCCAGGAAGAAGATGCCTGTTGTTGCTTGGATCTGAGGGAAGACTCTTGTCCAGTTTCCTCCTTCTCCATCACTCTCTTCACAAGGGCACGGGTGGACTTGCTCAGTTTGGGGAAAGCCCATCTTCCCTCCTCAGCTGTGATTTACAGTGGACACTTGTCTTTCCCTGTTTTCTTCCTGGGTCATATGTGTTCTTGTCTCAGAAGGTGTTGATAGATGGTTCTAGAAAGAGAATGGCTTTGAGGTTGGAGGTTGATGGGACTTCAGTGGGGATTTGGTTATTGGGTGGGGGCGGGAGGGGCGAAGCATCAGGGCGGTGACTGGAGAATGCTGGACTTCATGTCCTTGCCAGACTGGGTCCCAGTTCAGCTGTGAGCCCCAAGCAAGGCATTGTTCCCCTGGAGCCAGACCTCAGCAGGCAAGGAAGGAGGAGACCAGTGTGGACCAGGGATCGACTGCCTAGTAGAGTGAGGGAAGGGAAAGATCTGGCCTTGCTGGCGAGCTCGGGCTTAGGTGTCTTGTTCAGGTGCTGGCATCTGTGCTTCTCCGGTCTGGAAGGTTTGCTGAATCTTGGAGGTCGGGTGGGGTTGATCATGGTGTCCCTAGATTAGGTTCAGTGTCTGACATGGAGGTCTTTCCAAGTCTATGGTAGTTGATCCCCGTTCACTCTGTGGATCTCTGGGCTCCAGGAAAGAGGTAAAGGGAGTTCTCTGCAGTATACCAGAGGGCTCCCAAGAAGAAGCAAGAAGGAAGAGGAATGGTGACTGATAGGTGTTGCTCAGCCCCTGTGTCCTTGTGGGCCGTTATCAAAGTTACAGGAGGATGGGGAGACTCTTAGCCAGGTGCCAGGTCCTAAAGGGCTAAGTGACTCGCCAAAAGCCAAACGGTGTTTGAGGACAGATCTTTCTTCCGGAAACCAGCAGTTTCTGGTCTCCCCTGGCCAGGCTTCATCCTGCCTGTGTTCCCTCCCCTGCCTCTTGTCCTGCAGGAGTCTGAGGGTGGCCTCTACATCTGCATGAACACATTCCTGGGTTTTGGGAAACAGTATGTGGAGAGACATTTCAACAAGACCGGCCAGCGAGTCTACCTGCACCTCCGGCGGACCCGGCGCCCGGTAGGCAAGGCCTGAGGACATTCGGGCACATCCCACTGGGCCCCCGTATTGAATCTGTCTGTTCCATCCTGACCTCCCGCAGGCCTCAGTTTCCCCCTCACCTATTTCTGTCGGTGTCATTAAAACCCAGCACGTGTGTTTTTTAGCTCCTTTCTCTTCCGAGATTAGCCCACTCCGTCCCGTCCATCCTCCTCATTTGTACCTTCCTTGGTGCTCATGGCTGACGCTGCCCTTCCTGCCTCGTTGCAGAAAGAGGAAGACACAACTACAGGCACTGGAGACCCTCCCCGCAAGAAGCCCACCCGTCTGGCTATTGGTGAGCATCACGGCCGTCCTGTTCTCCTCCCTGAGCTAGCCGTTCCTGCTCTCAGAGGTACTAGGAAAGCCCCCGAAGGATGGGCCGATCCGTGGCCCTGAAGCCCTGGAGGGGACAAGGTGAAGTGCTGTCTCAGAGAAGGGGTGTTGACCTGTGGTGGTGGTCCTACCCTCCCTCTTCTTCCCTGTCTTACCAGGTGTCGAAGGCGGGTTTGAGCTCAACGAGGAGAAGTATGAATACGATGAGGATGTAAAAATCGTCATTTTGCCGGATTACCTGGAGATAGCCCGGGATGGGTTGGGGGGACTGCCTGACATTGTCAGAGATCGGGTATGAATACCTTCCTGCCCTACCGAAGATTCTAGGGCAGGCGGGGCCCGAGCAGTGATGTCGTGGGCAAGGCCCGAGAAAGCTGAAGACCACGGGGCTAGAGGGGCACGTGGGGCTGTGGACTGGGTCCTGTCTCTCACCCTCTGCTTCCCCCAGGTGACCAGTGCGGTGGAGGCCCTACTGTCGGCCGACTCAGCCTCCCGCAAGCAGGAGGTGCAGGCCTGGGATGGGGAAGTACGGCAGGTGTCTAAGCATGCCTTCGACGTCAAGCAGCTGGACAGCCCTGCTCGAGTCCCTCCCTGGTGAGGCCCGGCCCCTCCACCTCGGGGTGCAGCCCCCAGAGCTGGGGCCAAGAGGCCACCCTCCTGGGGGTCTGCTGGGAGAGAGGGTCGGGAGCAGGCTAAGGAGGGAGACCTGGGGGAGCTGAGCTAAGTGAGGGCACTTCCAGAGGAGAGGAGAAGAGAGAGGTCTTGGACCAGCGGGGGACCCACCTCTCCCATAAACCCCTGACCCATATTTCGGCTAATTTTCTTCTCCCGGGATTAGTGGCTGGAAGTGTTCCAAGTGCGACATGAGGGAGAACCTGTGGCTCAACCTGACCGATGGCTCCATCCTCTGTGGCCGGCGCTACTTCGACGGCAGCGGGGGCAACAACCATGCCGTGGAGCACTACAGGGAGACGGGCTACCCGCTAGCCGTCAAGCTGGGCAC
>NW_020176571.1:6162525-6166795 GCF_003031525.2 Neophocaena asiaeorientalis asiaeorientalis
AACCCTTAGCTCATCTCACGTGACACGAACAAGACGCCAGTTTGTTCTCTTGATAAACGATGAAAATATTGCAGTAAAACTGAATTTTCAGTTAACCCCCAAATCTCAGTCCCCTTCCTGGGGGTCACCATCGTTGTCTCTTAGTGAGTATTCTTTCAAACCCATCTCACTCTAGAACCTTACCTGTAGGGTGGAGGCACGATGAATTCCAACCCTTGTCCTGTTTCACCCCATCTTTCCAGGCAGCCAGTCCCAGAAGGGCTTACGGCCTCACCGATGCTCGAGGGAGCCAAGAGCGTTACCCTCACGGCTCGTCCTTCTGTCCCACCGAGGCTTCTCAGGGCAGGGGGTGGGGCTGGTGGTCAGGCTGGGCCTGAGCTGCCCCCTCTGACACTGCTGCTGCCTCCTATGCTAGATGTGTACTCATATGACGAGGACGATATGGTCCTGGACCCCAACCTGGCCGAGCACCTGTCCCACTTCGGTATCGACATGCTGAAAATGCAGAAGGTGAGACCCCTTCAGCTTCTAGAATCGTTTCATCATTCGCTGACTACTCCTGAGCCCCTACTATGTGCTGCTCACTGCAAATGAGACGGGGTGGTCCTCGCTCTCATAGGCTTATATTCCGGATGAGAGGCAGGCGTTGATCAGATGCTCACGCAGATACGGGAGTAACTGCAGACTGTGGGGGGTGTGCAGGAGTTTCCAGGGGGCCGCCTAGTCCAGGGGATGGAGGAAATGGCCCTGAGGAAGTGATGCTTGGGTGATCTGAGGGTGAGAAGGGGTGGCTTCAGCACGGATGAACGCTTTAGCTCGGGGGGGTTGAGTTCGTTTCATCCCCTCATTTGGGCAGAGGCCTGCTGCCTAACGGGCCCCTGGGACAGTTGCCTGTGGCCTTCTGGAACTTGCACTGGAGGATACCCAATGGGCCTCCCGTGTCAGAGCCTGTAATTCAGCACATTCCAGGCTCCAGCTGGCTCTCGTCCTAGACCAAGTGAGAGAACGGAAAAGACGCAGGGCTGTGTTCCTTAGCCTGTCTGAGGTGCCCCTTCCCGTGCAGACGGACAAGACGATGACGGAGTTGGAGATAGACATGAACCAGCGCATCGGCGAGTGGGAGCTGATCCAGGAGTCGGGGGTGCCGCTCAAGCCCCTGTTCGGGCCCGGCTACACAGGCATCCGCAACTTGGGCAACAGCTGCTACCTCAACTCGGTGGTCCAGGTGCTCTTCAGCATCCCCGACTTCCAGAGGAAGTGAGTGCTGCCCTCTCCCCCAGGCCGGCCCCTGGGCTCTACGCCCCTGACGCCCGCTCCTCCCCTGGCTGCTGGCCTCCAGGCACCCTCCTTTGGCTGCTCTCAGGACCTCTGTTCTAGCTCAGTCTTAGTTCCTGGTACCCTGCGAGGGGAGCAGGTTCTAGGGCTGCATCACCATCAACCCGGCCACACACAAACCCACTGGTGGGGCCAGACGCCCAACCCCAGGGCCCCCCCGAGCCCTCCTGACTGACTCAAGGGCGAGCAGGTGGTCTTTATTTTAGGCCAGTGACATCAGGTGAGCACCTAACAGATACATGGAGCGTTTGGGGATGGGGGAGGGCTAAGGACGTGACGATAGAAGAAAGGCAGGTTCTCAGCATAAGTGAGTTTACTGTCTAATTGGGAAGGCCTGGTACACACGTGAAAACTTAGAACACATTGACACGTTCTGTTCAAAGAATATGAACCGTATTTATCCTTTTCCTGGGCTGTCTTCTCCCTTCCCCCAACTCTCTGTCAGGGAGGGGGCTGGAGTGCCCTGCATGCCGACTGAGTTGGAAACGGGAGGGAGGTTAGGTTGCTGGAAAGAAGTGGACCCCAAGGGTCAACTGCGTGCCTCCCCGCTCTGGAGGGAACCTGTTCCCTGAGCTGGTAGATAATTAGTCCCTTCCCTTTTCCTCTGGGGCTGGGCCAAAGCCCCTCCAATGACCCTTCCCTTTGCTCTCAGATACGTGGATAAGCTGGAGAAGATCTTCCAGAACGCCCCGACGGACCCGACCCAGGACTTCAGCACCCAGGTGTATGTAGCCAGTCCTGTGTGCCTTCTCGCTCCTCCATGACCCCCTGGAGTGGACAGCAGTTCAGCCCCCCGCCAGCTAGAGGCAGTTTAGCCCCCGGCCAGCTAGAGGCTGTTTAACCCCCGGCCAGCTAGAGGCTCTCAGATGACTGCCTGCTGGGCACGCTGTCTGCCTTGAGTTGGGTTCCCATGGAATCTAAGGTTTTTCACATTTAAGAGAGTTGTCGAAGGGGGCTTTGAGCAGGGGTTGAGTTGGGGAGGATGAGGTGTAGATGGGTGTCAGACGGAAGCTGAGTGGTTCTCTTGGATGTCAACGCAGGGCCAAGCTGGGCCATGGCCTTCTCTCGGGAGAGTATTCCAAGCCAGCACCAGAGTCGAGCGACGGGGAGCAGGCGCCGGAACAGAAGGTGAGTCTGGGCCTCCATCCCTTCCAGGCTCTGGAATTGTGGGCAAACTGAGATCCGGGAGGTGTCTAAAGAAGGCCACTTGGTGGCCTCTCGGGCCCCCGCTGAATCGCCGCCCTGGCTCTGCCTAGGACGTCCAAGATGGCATCGCCCCTCGGATGTTCAAGGCCCTCATTGGCAAGGGTCACCCCGAGTTCTCCACCAACCGGCAGCAGGATGCCCAAGAGTTCTTCCTTCACCTTATCAACATGGTGGAGGTGAGGGCGCTCTTCACACACCTGCTGTCTGCCTGTGATTCAGGTCCCTCCCTTCTCCTTGCTGCCCATTCTTTCCTGTCAGCCCTAACCCACTCCCAGCCCTGGGACCCCACAGCCTTCGCTCCCTGAGCTTTCCCTGCGAGGAGCGGCTGCACCTGAGAAGCGCAGCAAAGGAGCGACCCTTACGGTCGCTGGGCTTGCAGCCTAACGGAGGATGCACCCAAAGAAAACGATAGGCGGTTGCTTAGCACTTAGAAAGTACAGACACTTCGCCACGCAGTCCCACCGTGCCCGGATGGGCCAGAACTGGCGGGGTTGATTAGGGAAGGCTTCTGCTCTGCTCTGGCATCCCTGCCCCTCTTCGTGGTCGTCTCTCTTCCACTCCCCTCTCTCCCTGACCCCCCAGTGACTCTTTTAGGCTCCCATCCCAGTGCCTGGCTGCCCAGACCTCCCCACCCTGCCTCTTCCCCGTAGAGGAATTGCCGGAGCTCTGAAAATCCTAATGAAGTGTTCCGCTTCCTGGTGGAGGAAAAGATCAAGTGCCTGGCAACAGAGAAGGTGAAGTACACCCAGCGAGTGGACTACATCATGCAGCTGCCTGTGCCCATGGACGCGGCCCTGAACAAAGGTGGGCACTCTGCTCTCCCAGCGGGGCCTGGAGGTGGAGGCTGAGGCCTGGGAGCAGTGCTTGGGTGCCTTACAGAAGCAGAGCCCGTGGTCCGCCCTGCTCCGCAGCCAGAGGGCCGAGGCGGGGCTGTTGGGGGCAGGTGGGATTAACCTTGCCTGCAGCTGGTCAGCAGAGCTGTGTTGAGAAAGAGGCAAGATCACAGACGGACGTGTGTCCGGTAGGTTTGGAGAGGTGGAGGAGCTGAGGTTGTCGTGGACGCAGCGCCAGTAGGGAGAGGCTCAGGGGGGAAAGAGGCAGCCCCCTCTGAAGGACCCACCCACTGATTCTGTCACCAGAGGAGCTCCTGGAGTATGAGGAGAAGAAGCGGCAAGCCGAAGAGGAGAAGCTGCCACTGCCAGAACTTGTTCGGGCCCAGGTGCCCTTCAGTTCCTGCCTGGAGGCCTATGGGGCCCCCGAGCAGGTAGATGACTTCTGGAGCACGGCCCTGCAGGCCAAATCAGTAGCCGTAAAGTAAGTCCTGTGGGTCCGGGCCCGTGTCAGCGTAAACCCAAAGATGCTGTCAGCCTTTTTTTTGCATTCTCGAGTCCCTTTGTGGTCAGAATCTCAGACTTGTGTCAGCTGAGGCTGGTGCCCCGGTCCAGGAGGCCCCAGCAGGAGGGGACTCGGATAATTGCGACACGCTACCTTGACCTGCCCCTACCAGTCCCTCGTCTCTCTTGGGATGGAATCGGTTTCCAGGGCAGCCTCTCTCCGCTCACTTCCCCAATCCCGGCAAAGCACAGGCACTCAGTGACAGTCGTGGACAGAATTGAAACTTCCAGTATATGATCTTACTCTTTGCTAACCCATCATTGGGCATGAACTTGAGATGTGAAAGAGTCTCTGGTTGCCGGGATTTCAGCCATGAAATCCATGCCCGTGAGAC
>NW_020176571.1:6166862-6172001 GCF_003031525.2 Neophocaena asiaeorientalis asiaeorientalis
GCCTGACCAGGGCAAGAAAAGAATATGGAGTGTCTTCTGGGCTGTTAGGGCTTCTATCCATGACAGGCTGAACCCGGGGTGGGGCTTTCAGGAGAGGTTCTCTGGGTACCAGGACGTTCTCTCTTCCCTAGGACCACGCGATTTGCCTCATTCCCTGACTACCTGGTCATCCAGATCAAGAAGTTCACCTTCGGCTTAGACTGGGTGCCCAAGAAACTGGGTATGGTGGCTGGGACGAGCGAGGGAGGCTAAGCAGAAAGTGCTAGAAAAAGAGGGGGCCTTAACACGTCAACTAATGCTTCTCCAACTTCCCTCCGAAAGGGGAAACATTACCTTAGATGTTTCAAAATGTGTCTAGTTTGAAAAGCGCTGACTAAAAACATTAAGACTTCTTTGATTTTTTACTTTTTTCACTACATTTTTTAATTGAAGTGTAGTTGACTTACAACGTTGTGTTAATTACTGCTGTACAGCAAGGTGATTCAGTTATATATACACATGCCTTTTTTTTCATATTCTTTTCCATTATGGTTTATCATAAGATACTGAATACAGTTTGCTGTGCCGTACGGTAGGATCTTGTTGTTGAACACTTCTTCGATTTTATAGTTATGACCTAAAACCGAAAGTTATCTTTGTAGTTTTATGTAATTGGTAAGATGCTTTCATTTTGATAATCTTGAAACAGTTTTTCACGGGCCTTACAGGCCCCTGATGACTTTGCGAACTGCAGAATTCACTTCATTGCCTAGATAAGTCGAGCCCCGCGGAAGTATAGAGTCATTCTGGGGCGCATTCGGAGGCCCCTTCCTGGCTCGTGGCTCGTTGCCGGTAGATCCGGGACTGGAATCCTGGTCTCCTGAACCCCGGCCCGTGATGATCTTTGTTACACTGAGAACCCTGCAGTGGGTCCTGCTCTGAGCAGCATCTTACCACAGAGCAGGATGGGGGCAGGGGCTTGAGCTCCCTGGAGTGCTTATACCCAGAGGGCCTCGGGGAGCTGCTGAGGGGACCTCTGTCCTGCTGTTCCACTTGCAGATGTATCCATCGAGATGCCAGAGGAGCTCGACATCTCCCAGCTGAGGGGCACAGGGCTGCAGCCTGGAGAGGAGGAGCTGCCCGACATTGCCCCACCCCTGGTCACTCCGGATGAGCCCAAAGGTAGCCTTGGTTTCTATGGCAACGAAGACGAAGACTCCTTCTGCTCCCCTCACTTCTCCTCTCCGACATGTTAGTGACTCTTCTTCCTGCCTGTCTCTTTCCCTTGCTGATGGGGGTCTTCTCTGCTTGCCTCCCCTTGTCCCTGTCCATTGTGTTTCTCCTGTCCTCCCTTTCAAATTTCCTCTGCCCTCTTGATGGACGTGAGGACCAATAGAGCACCCCCAGCCACATCCTCTGTGTGGCTGGCTAATGGCCTCTGCCCTCGTTCACCTCGAGTTGGGTGGGGGCGGGGGCAGGTTATCATACTCCAGAAATGGCCTGTTCTGAAAGAATGGGCAAGGAAGGGGCTCCCCGGGGGACCTCTAGCCTCAGTTCTGTACCTTGAGGATACTGCTGGCCACACGTGATGTCGTTTTGTCATTTTAGTTCTGGAATAAGGTGCCAGGCCATGGAGGAAAAACACATGGAACGGGTGGCTGGAAGAGGGCTGGGGGTGGACTGTGGGAGCGAGGAGGGGCAGGGAGTGGCCCAAGGAGTCAGGCCTCTGTGCCCGCGCTTCTCCGCCAACAGCGCCCATGTTGGATGAATCGGTCATCATCCAGCTGGTGGAGATGGGCTTCCCGATGGACGCCTGCCGCAAAGCCGTCTACTACACGGGCAACAGCGGGGCCGAGGCCGCCATGAACTGGGTCATGTCGCACATGGATGATCCAGGTAAGCAGAGCTGGGGAGCTGGGGGGTGGTGAGCAGGCAGGGCCAGCACCCTCCCGCAAACACTTCAACCCCTTCACATCTGCAGATTTTGCAAACCCCCTTATCCTGCCTGGCTCCAGTGGGCCCGGCTCCACAAGCGCTGCAGCTGACCCCCCGCCAGAGGACTGTGTGACCACCATCGTCTCCATGGGCTTCTCCCGGGACCAGGCCCTGAAAGCCCTGCGGGCCACGGTATGGGCGCCCCCAGATGAGGGCGGGACCTGTGGGAAGAAGCGGGTGGGAGCGAGGTTCCATCCCTCGTGAGCAAGACCGAGGATGACCTGTGTGGTACGGCCAGTCTGGGGCTCTGCCCTTTAGTGGCTGTGATAAGGGAGCAGAGGCCTTCACTGGGGGCTTTCTTGACCCTGACTTGGCTAAAAAATAAAAAGTAACGCTTCCCTCCTCTCCCAGAATAATAGTTTAGAACGGGCTGTGGACTGGATCTTCAGTCACATAGACGACCTGGACGCGGAAGCTGCCATGGACATCTCCGAGGGCCGCTCAGCTGCCGACTCCATCTCCGAGTCCATACCGGTGGGACCTAAAGTCCGGGACGGTCCTGGAAGTGAGTGTCCCCAGGAAACAGGACGGGCGGGGGCTGATCCACACTCCCTGAAATCCCGTCCTGGGTGTGAGCTGCTGGATGCATCCGCCCTCACTGTCTCCTCCCCTCCCCCTCCCTCCCTAGAGTATCAGCTCTTCGCCTTCATTAGTCACATGGGCACCTCAACCATGTGTGGTCACTACGTATGCCACGTCAAGAAGGAAGGCAGGTGAGGGGACAGCACGTGCCTTTTGAATGGGGCAGTGTTTCTGGGGATGGGGAGGGGCATCCTGGAAGTCCTAGAATATTTGTGAGGGACAACAAGGCATTGCCTGGTGATGGCGCAAATTCACCAGAAATTGGCAGAAAGCCTGACGGCAGAGATGGGCAAACCTAGGGCCCAAGGGCTGAATCCCGCCACTTGCTTTTATAAATAAAGCTTTTACAAGCATGGCCACACTTACTCGTTTATGTATTGCCTGTGGCTCTTTTCACGCTGCAACATGCAGGCTGAGTAGTTGTGTCAGACCGGATGGCCTGCAAAACCTGAAACATTTCCTGTCTGGCCCTTGACAGACAAAGCTTGCTGATCCCTACCTAAAAGGAATGGGTGCAGGTGGCTGTAAAGATACCACAGGGTCTGAAGACACCGAGTAGAGTAGGAATGACCCTGTGAGATTAGGACGTTCCCTTGAGACAGGTGGCAGCTGGACTGTAGGTTTGGGGACCGAGGCAGAGAATGTTGGGGCGAGCCTTTGCCCCAGAGTCACCAGGGTCAACTCCAGGGGCCACGTCAGAGAGACTGAGTTGAGAATGCCCGGGTTGTTCATCCTTTTCCCCCACCCCCTTCCCCAGATGGGTGATCTACAATGACCAGAAAGTGTGTGCCTCTGAGAAGCCGCCCAAGGACCTGGGCTACATCTACTTCTACCAGAGAGTGGCCAGCTAAGAGCCTGCCCTGAGCCCTTACCACTGAGGGTGGGGGACAGACCACCCAGCATGAGGGTTGGGTGCCCCCCTGCCCTGTTACCCTTTTTCTTTTCGTCCCCGGCAGCAGGGAAGAAGCTAGTGGCCATGGGAGAATGGCCAAGCAAAGCGGGGGGCGCTCGGGAGACTTTGGGGACAGAGCAGGAAGGGGACAGGAGGGGCCGGCTGCCTGTCTGTGAGGAGACTGTAGCTTTCCTGCCCTTGACCCCATAGTGCTCTGCTTCTCTGTGATCCTGCCGGCCTGGCGTGGAGCGGGCTTGTTTGTGTGTGTGGTGTGGGTGTAGCTTTGTGCAGCCTCTTCCACAGGAGGGGGCTTCTGTGCCTCCCCTCCCCACTTTGTGTTTGCTCCCCGTGTGGTCAGGCAAGGAGGGACATAAGGGAAATGGGGACCCCCCTCACCCTCCTGCCTCAGTCTTTTCCCCACCCTGTCTCTCCCCTGTCCTCTGGAAAATGCCAAAATACAGGATGTGAATAAAAGTACAATGGTTCAATCGTGTCCTGTTTGATAACTTGGGGGAAACTGTTAACCCCCTGGGGTTAGCAGGAGGGCCAGTTTCTGAAAACTCCCGGCCCCAGCCCTTTGACCCTCGTGCCCCCTCGTAGGCAGTTCTGTGCTTTTTACCATTCTAGCGCTCTTGGGAGATTGGGGGGTGAGTGAGGTGAGCACTGGGGGAGTAGAGGAAAGCTGAGGGGTGCGGGCTGTCAGATGAAGAAAAGTGGAGTGGGGCGACACAGAGCACGGATGGGGTGAAGAGTCCTCCCTTCCAGCCATCACAGGAGAGGGGGCCCAAATGGGTACCTCCCAAACGTCCCCAGTGGCTAGGGAGCCCTGGGCCCCAGGCCCTGCAGTCCCTTGTCAGGCCTTGGCCCGCTGGAGTAAAAAGTGGGGTACTCCATGGACTTCCCTGGTGGTGCAGTGGTTAAGAATCTGCCAATGCAGGGGACACGGGTTCGAGCACTGGTCCGGGAAGATCCCACATGCCGCGGAGCAACTAAGCCCGTGTGCCACAACTACTACTGAGCCTGCGCTCTAGAGTCCGCAAGCCACAACTACTGAACCCCGTGCTCCGCAACAAGAGAAGCCACTGCAACGAGAAGCCCACGCACCGCAACGAAGAGTAGCCCCCGCTCATCGCAGCTAGAGAAAGCCCGCGCGAAGCAGTGAAGACCCAACGCAGCCATAAATAAATAAATATATAATAAAATAAAGTTTTTTTAAAAAGTGGGGTACTCCTGGTGTCAGGGCAGACTTCTGAACTGCCTCTTTCTTAGCTGCACCGTCTCCACCCAACGTGGGCCGTCCCTCCGCCTCTGAACCCTGTTACTTGCCCAGTTTCTGTTGGGCTGGGCTCGCCCTGCTAGGTCAAAGGTGCCTGCTCAGCAGTCAGGGATGTGGCCGCTCCGATGGGGGAAGGGGGTTCATTTTCCCAGAGTTGGGAGAGATGCCCCTCAGGGCTCTGAGGCCAAGCCTGGGAGTGGAGTGGCCGGGCCTGCAGCCAGCTCCCCCCTCGGGATCCCTCTGGCCCTCTGGGGGGCTGCAGCCGTGAAGCTGGGGCTCCTCTGAGTGCCTGCCGGGCGCACAGTTCTCGCCTTCTCCCCAAAGTCTGGCAATTGCGGCTGAAGCGACTGTGAGCCCCCGACAGCCCAGCAACGTTGCTACAAGAATGGTGATAACGTCAGAACCTCGCAACGCG
>NW_020176571.1:6172144-6197708 GCF_003031525.2 Neophocaena asiaeorientalis asiaeorientalis
CGGGCGGGGCCGGGGGCAGGGCCTGGGCGGGCGGGGGGCGGGGCCTGGGGCAGGGCTTCCTCGGGCCGGGCCAGTCATGGCAGAGGACGCGGTGGGGGCGGAGTTCTGCCTCTCCACGCTCTATATAAGCGTCCAGTGGCCACAACTGCGCGCTGCTCGTGACCTTCAGTGTGCCGGTTTCAGCGCAATGGCGCCTTCCAGGAAGTTCTTCGTGGGGGGGAACTGGAAGATGAACGGGCGGAAGAAC
The DNA here is from genome assembly GCF_003031525.2 of Neophocaena asiaeorientalis asiaeorientalis. Lineage (NCBI taxonomy): Eukaryota > Metazoa > Chordata > Mammalia > Artiodactyla > Phocoenidae > Neophocaena > Neophocaena asiaeorientalis. The sequence continues at coordinate 6,172,392 of NW_020176571.1, forward strand.
AATCTGGGGGAGCTCATCAACACTCTGAACGCGGCCAAGGTGCCGGCCGACACCGGTGAGCCTTGGCCAGGGAGGGCCGGGGTGGGAGGGCCGGCGTGGCGGCGCCCTCTCGAGTTCTCTTAGCCGGTGTCCGCGTGGTCGTGTACGGCTGGGGACCAGGGCTGTCGGGGTCCGGGCCTTCGCCCCGCGGCCGCAGGACCCGGGGTGTGTCGACGCGGAAAGGCGGGGCCGCATCTCACGGTGCCCTCCGGCTGTGGGTCGTCGGGAGGATGGTTGCCCCGGGGCGCGGACGGGGGCTGCACCCGCCGAGAGCGGGGGATGGAAGCGGAGCCCAGCCCCTGCGGGCGATAGGGAGAGGCCGGCGGCAGCCCGGTGTGTGTGGTAGGAGGCTGAGTACGGGCTTAAGTTGCCCCCTAGGCGCGGGCTTCGTGCGCCGCCGCACGTAGCCCGAGACTCCTCCCCGCGCCTTGCCTGGGCGGCCGAGTGGCTTTGGCCTCCTGAGCTACAGCTCTGACCCTTTCCCCTCGGCGGCCTGCATGACTCCTGCCTTACGCGGAAGGGGCTGAGCCATTTGGGAGTGAAGAGCGATCCTACCGCTTTCTCCAGCCTGGAAACGGGAAAGCGCAAGGCCTCTATGAGCCAGTCGACTCGCTGCCACCCTCGGCAGAGTGCAGTCCTCAGCCCTTCCCCTCCCACGCACCTAAGGCACAGAACCCCGGGTCTTATCAAGAGGCATCCCCTTCTCGTTTATTACCCCCAAAGACGCCAGTACAAACCCCAGGAGTTGGCCCCTTCTGCTTTTGCTAAAAAACCCTTGCCTGGCCCGGTTCCGAAGGTGGGGATGGGCTATTTTAGAAGGGAGGCGGGGTCGGCCCTCAGAGAATGCTGAGTCTAGGAGGTGCCCAGGCCCAGAATAGCCTGGGGAAATCGGAGCCACAGCTGTTAAAAGAGCAGAGGGCAGGGCAAGGGCCATCGCCTCTCAGGGGTACCTGGAAGGCTCAAAGAGTTGGGTCCAGGCCCAGCCTGAGCTGCAGAGTGGACAGAGATTATCGTGCTGGTGTGAAAAAGGGCAAAAGCAGAACTAAGAAAGTGGTGAAGGCTAGGGGGCTCCCGAGCACTGGATGGGGTCTGGGGAATGAAGGCTTCCTGTGACCTCATCCCCTCTGTCACCGTCTTATCCTCAGAGGTGGTTTGCGCACCCCCCACCGCCTACATTGACTTCGCCCGGCAGAAGCTAGATCACAAGATTGCAGTGGCTGCGCAGAACTGCTACAAAGTGGCTAACGGGGCCTTTACGGGGGAGATCAGGTGACATGTGGGTGGGTGGTGGACGCAGCCCTCATTATTCTCATGAAGGGGAAAGCGACAGGGTGGGCTCCCTGCTGAACCGTGGCTTGTTCTCTTCCTTTAGCCCTGGCATGATCAAAGACTGTGGAGCCACGTGGGTGGTCCTGGGGCACTCGGAGAGAAGGCACGTCTTTGGGGAGTCAGATGAGGTTAGTAACCAGGAGAGGAGATAAGAGATGGCTTATCTCAAGACAGATGTCTCACCAAGTCTGTTCCTCAACAGCTGATTGGGCAGAAGGTGGCTCACGCCCTGGCAGAGGGACTTGGAGTAATCGCCTGCATTGGGGAGAAGCTAGATGAGAGGGAGGCTGGCATCACTGAGAAGGTCGTTTTCGAGCAAACCAAGGTCATCGCAGGTATCTCTGGAGAAAGGGACCTTTGAGCCTAGCCAGGGCTACGGAGGCACAGAGGGTGGGGTCATATGCCCTGCAGCCTGACTTGATTCCCCACGCTGATGCAGGAAACGGGAGGGTGAGAACCCTTGTATCCTTATCGCTTCTGCTCCTGCCCCATGGTATAGATGCCACCTGGAGTTCCTTTAACGGCCGCCAGGGGTCAGTAGGCCACCGTCACTCATTCCCTAGGGAAACAGCTGGCTATCTCCTTCCTGTTCACCCTTCCACCTGTGATCTCTGTCCCACAGATAATGTGAAGGACTGGGGCAAGGTTGTCCTGGCCTATGAGCCTGTGTGGGCCATTGGTACTGGCAAGACTGCGACACCTCAACAGGTAACCAAGCCCAGGAGCCCTACCCTCATCTCCCCTGCCTTGGTAGAACTGGACAGTCACAGAGACCACCTGGGCCAACCCCTCATTTAAAAGACAGGAGAGGGGAGGGGGAAGGGTAAGCTGGGACGAAGTGAGAGAGTGGCATGGACTTATATATACTACCAAATGTAAAATAGACAGCTAGTGGGAAGCAGCCGCATAGCACAGGGAGATCAGCTCGGTGCTTTGTGACCACCTAGAGGGGTGGGATAGGGAGGGTGGGAGGGAGACGCAAGAGGGAGGAGATACGGGGATATATGTATACATATAGCTGATTCACTTTGTTATAAAGCAGAAACCAACACACCATTTTAAAGCAATTATACTCCAATAAAGGTGTTAAAAATAAATAAATAAATAAATGAAAATAAAAGGAGAAAAGAGAGTGACATGTCAAAGGACATCCATTCCAGGACCTGGGTGGGATCGAAGCCCTGGTGTTCTATCTCAGATCCTAGGGTTCTTGTCCCAAAACCACACTGCCTGTCTCCACTGGTGCCCACGTTTTTTGCCCCTTTGAGTGAAAGTCTTAGTCTAGCTTCTTGTTCTAGGCCCAGGAAGTACACGAAAAGCTCCGGGGATGGCTTAAGTCCAACATCTCTGATGCAGTGGCTCAGAGCACCCGCATAATTTATGGGGGTAAGTGGGTTTGCTTCCAGCCGGGGGTGGAGTGGGCTGAGAACCCGATTGAGTCCTTCTTCAACGTGGAGGTAGGGCTGGAGTACCCCCTCCCATCCCTGACCTCTCCCCCTCTCTTCTCCCTTCCCAGGTTCTGTGACTGGAGCAACCTGCAAGGAGCTGGCAAGCCAGCCTGACGTGGATGGCTTCCTTGTGGGGGGCGCTTCCCTCAAGCCTGAATTCGTGGACATCATCAATGCCAAACAATAAGCCCTGCCTGTCTCTGCTACCCTTCCTGCTGAGACAGGGACTAGGTAGCTCAGAAGCCCAGTAACTGTACTGCCCCCCCAACCTTCACACGCGCTTCTGATGGTGTCACCTGCTGCCTCTTGTGGCCTAATCCAAAATGTACCTCTTCCTTTGCCGTTTACACCCTACCCTGTAATGGTTGGGACCAGGCCACTCCTGTTTCCACTTACTGTATCAGTTGGAACTCAACCTGTCACCAAGGTGGCTTTAGCTTGGCTGAGAGGTGGGAGGGGTGTTTGCTTATGGGTCCCCTCAGTCCCCAGTGAAGGCAGGAGCAAGAACCCGTCCTGTCCCATCTCATGCCATGAGATCAGGGGCTGAGAGAAAGTCCTGTCCTCTGCTGAGGCCGGGCTGCTGCCCCTTCCCACGGTGCCGATGCCTGTGTGTGTTATGTCTGTGAGCAGTCCCGCGTGTGCGGGAAATAAACACCTGGCACTAAGCCTTGGGGTGTGTCCTTCACTGAACTTGTCCAGATCATCTTTTTCCCTTTTGAGGCAGCCACGGGACCCTTGTGCAAAAACAAACAAAAAAACCCACAAACAGGTTTCTACAGCAGCACATCTCTTCCAACTTTTACTTGCAGAAATGTCTTGTGTACCAGGCTGCCCCAGCCTTGAGTAACAGCTCCCTCCCTTCCACCCTCTGGGTGGCCCTGGGGCTGTGGTGCTCCCCAGAGCTTGGGGTGGGGTGAGACCCAGCCTCACCGGCTTCAGGCAGCTGGTCTAGACCAGCAGTGCTGCCTCCCCCCGAGGGGTGGGTCAAGGCCCCAGCGCAATCTGTGGTATCACAGGGGTCACCGGTAGAGCAGGTAGCGCTTCATGGCGGGGGGCAAGGGCAGAGCAGAAACGTGGCCTAGCCGCGTATCCCCCAGGGCGTGGCGCACACACAGGCGGCTCAGGTGCAGAAGGGAGTGTGGCTCAGCTGGGAGAGAGAATGAGGGAAAGTAAGTACGGGTGCAGCCACCAGCCAGACATCATCAAACCCGCCCAGAGTCCCTTCCGTTTTCCTGCTGCAAGTCTGCTCCCACCTCGGTTCAGGGGAGGTCTAAGGTGCTCTGAAGTTCTGCATCTGCTCTTGTGGTGGACGCATCATGGATCTCACACGTCCCCGGTCGGGGTTGGGGTGAAGCTCTAAGTAAGGCCCTCTAAGCAACAGGCCGAGGCGGCTGTGACCGTGGAGCTGGCCCAGGCTTTGAATCCAGAGAGGCCCCAGAGCTGGGGCTGAGGAGGTGAAAGGAAGGGTGGCCCTCCTCCACTCTACAACAGCTCCCATGGGCTACAGGGGAGAGGCGGCCACCTTCTGCTGCAGACTTGGCAACTGCAGAACATTTAAGTCCGCTCAGCCCCAAGGCCCTGCCTCCTTCACTGCTCTTCCAGGTGCCTGGACCTCAACGGCTCCTTCCTGGGGTTTGACTGAGGAAGGAAGTAGGTATGTGTCAGAGTCAGAGCCCAGTGAGCCGGGTACACACTCCAGGCGCCTGGCACCACCAGTCCTCTTCCTCTGGGACTTGTACACCTAGCCCAGGACAAATCTAACCCTTTGCACCTCTGGCTCCAGGGGCTGATCTCTCCTGTGAAGCCCTAATCCCCACAGTGCTTCACTTCATTCTGAGGGTTCACCTCTCACTAGCAAGTTGCTTTCCCAAGCCTTACTTTTACCTCTATGGCTGTTAGGAAGATTGAGTTAGGTAACAGCTGTGAAGACTCTTAGCCATTCCTGGCACTGAATAGAGGTAGGAGACGGGTCAGATGAAGGCCAGTTCCCTCTGCTCTTGTAAGGCGTTGAGCTTCCAACCCAAAACCACAGACCCCAGTGACAGAACTTACTCTCCCCACACGTGCCCCAGGCCTCACCTCTCCTTTCGCCCAGGTAGCTGATGCGGACCTGGCACTGGCCCCAGACAGCGCTTACTGCTGGATAAAGGGTCCTGCCCTTCAGTCCGCGGAAGGCCGGCCCCAAGTAGGTGCCCCCAATAGCGTAGCCCAGAGTTCCCTCCTCCATATCCAGAACCACCAGCAGCCTCTCCGGCACCTCCAGCTGCTCACCCTGAGGTCCGGCTGGATACCGGGGGGCCTCGGGCCCCTTGCTCTGATGGTACAGCTTCCCGCGCCCAAGGTCCCAGCCCCACGACTCGCTGTTGCTGCCCAGCAGCGCCGCATAGTGGTCAGCCTGCAGCGGCGCGAGGGCCGTGGCCACGCCCACCACAGCGTGGGTGCCCCTCTGCTCCCGGGGCCAGCTGATCTCCCAGGCGTGCAAGCCCCTCGAGTAGCCCCTCTTACCCCGGGCCCCATCAGTGCTCTGGGCCACGGGCCGCCGTTCAAAGCACAACCCCCCTTCCGTGACCTCGATGTTCTCTGAGCAGTCCTTGGGGTTCCAGCCGTGGCGCCGTTGGGCCCCCAGGTCAGGAGGGGGAGCCGAGAGCAGCTCCTCCAAGCCCTCTGGACAAGACAGGTCAGGGTACAGGGCCTGCGGGGTGTGGGTGCTGCTGCCGCCGCCCGCTGCCGAGGCTGTCTGGCCCATGGAGGTGAGGAGCTGGAGAACTCCCCTAAAGAGGCTTGCTGGGGCGTCTCTCTTCTGAAAGTCGAGCTCCCGGTCGGGATCGACCTAGAGAGGAGTTGGGAGAGAAGAGTGTGTGACGCGAGGGATCCTGGAGGGGACTCCTCACCCAGGCGCCCCATCCTTTCCCCAGGTTTGCTCACCGCCCCGCTCCTCCCTCTTTGCTCCCCCAAAGCTCCCAGGCCCATCATTACCTTGCCCTCACCCACCTGTCCCGGTCTCTCGAGACTCGCGAGTTCGCCGCCTTTCGGCCTGTCGAGGGACCTTCCCCCTCGCGCGCCCCGCACCCCTGTCACCGCCCTCGAACCTCGCAGGGCTTCCCGTGCCGGGAGGTCGCCGGCTCTCCGGAGCAGCCCAGCCTAAAGCGGCCGAAGCGCGCCAGGCGCAGCCCGCCGCCCTCTTCCGCCGCCAGCACCTCCCCCAGGCCTCGCCCCGCCCCACGGCCCCGCCCCCACGGCCCCTCCGGGCAGTTAACTCTCTTGTCACCGTCTCAGGTCGCGCCCCGCCCCGAGACCGCGCCCCTGCGGGGCCCCTCGGGTGGCGGTTAACACTCGGCTCCGGCCTGGGCCGCTGGGGCACGTAGCGCGTAGAGCCCATTCCCGGGCGGTAAACCTCCGGTCACAGTCCCAGGCCGCTCCTCGCCCCGAGGCCCCGCCCCCGCGAGGAGGCGGGCCGGGCGCTTAAATCTTACCCGGCTTCTATGGCGTCCGCCCCTGGCCGCCCAGGCTCGGAGTTAACCCTTTCATGGTATCATCGCTTTGGAGGTCTGTTCTCCACCGTCAAGAACTTTGAGCTTCCTGGGCCAGCAGCTCCTGAGCCCCTAGGGATATGGGACAGGAGGTCAAGGAAGGGCTTCCATTGTGGTGACATCTATTTCCGAGTCCTGGTGATTCTGGGTCACTGTCACTGGGCTGATCTTTTTCTGACTCGGGTTGTGAGTCAGCCTGCTCTGTGCCTGAGGTTCTGAACTCTTGAGTTTCTGGCTCTGAACGGTAGGCGTCATGGGTCTGCGTGCTGTTCTAGCCTTCCTCCTACCCGTCAATCCATTCCTGAGCTGTCAGCCTCATCTGGTAGAGTGTGTGGATAAGACCTTGGTTGTGAGTGAAGCTATACCACTAATTAGTTCTCTGACCTTGGAGAGGTTGCCAGATTTCTCTAAACCTGTTTTCTCTTACGTAAAATGGGAATAATGATGGTACTTACCTCACAGGGTTGTTGTGGAGTTGAGATAATCCAGGGGAAGCACTTAGCACAGAGTCTGCTAGATAGTTTGTACTCACTAAGCATAGCTATTCCTGTTTCTTAACATTTACTAAGTGCCCACTTCATAGAGAGGCAATCTAATATTAGTGGTAAATGATGTCAGCTGTGGAACCAGGCTGACTGGGTGTGAACACCTGAAGGCCCGTATGCGGGGGTCCTTGGGCAAATTTATTAACCTCCTCATGCCTGTTTCTCCCTCTGTAAAATGGAGATACTATTGGTATCTACTGCGTAGGCTCTAGTGAGGATTCAGTGAGGTTATATACATGTAAAGCACTTAGTTTCTGGTTCAAATTTAATCATTTGTGCTGAGCACTGAGGATTAAGCAGGGAATCTTCAAGGAAGTTACAAGGACATTTATGAAACAGTTTATCGTGCGGTAGATAAAATTCTGGATATCCAGAAAGTACTATAGGAGTAAAAATGATGGGACTCCTAACCAGAGATCAAGCAGTTCAGAAAGGAAAGTGTCCTGGAGGAGATGACACTGGGTTGAATCTTTTTTTTTCTTTAGTATTTATTTTTCATTTATTTAGGCTGCCTGGGGTCTTAGTTGTGGCACACTGGATCTTAGTTGCGGCATGTGGACTTCTTAGTTGCGGCATGTGGACTTCTTAGTTGCGGCATGTGGACTTCTTAGTTGCGGCATGTGGACTTCTTAGTTGCGGCATGTGGACTTCTTAGTTGCGGCATGCATGCGGGATCTAGTTCCGCCACCAGGGATCGAACCTAGGCCCCCTGTATTGGGAGCACGAAGTCTTACCCACTGGACCACCAGGAAAGTCCCTGGGCTGAACCTTTAAGAATGACAAGGAATTTGCCTGAGAGATGGTTTTGCAGGACTGGAGGTTGGATTAGAGTTGCTGCATGAATAAGACGTTCAGACTGAGAGGTCAACATGAAAATAAAACAGAAGCTGGGTTTTGGGAAGTTGGAAGATTTCAGGGCTCCTGCAGCGTGAGATGCAAGCCTAGGGAAGTCAGTGTGAGATCAGGAGGGCTTGCAGGCCAAGTTAAGAATGCAAATGTTACCCTGTAGGACAGATGGGTAATGGGGGAGCCACGTAGGAGAGAGGCGGGAGAGGAACATGGTTAGAAACTTCTTTTAGAAAAAGCATCCCGGCAGCAGTTGGAGTGGCCCAGGTGACGTGTTGAGAGCCTGGAATAGGGCAGTCAAAATAAGGATGAAAAGAATTCAAGAAACACTGATGAAACTGCAAGACCTGGTGACTGATTAGATGCTGAGGCCAGGGAAAGGAGAGAGAGAAAGGGACGTTTTCTAGACTGGAAGACTTTTTTGGAAGGTGGTGCCACGAGAAGATGGAGATGACAGAAAGAGGAGCCGATGGGGGCAGGGGCAGGAGGGTGGGAGAGAGAGATGGTGAGTTCACTTTAGGACGTGTTCTTGAGGTGCCTGAGAAACAACCCAATGGAACCATCCAGAACACGCTTGACAGTGGCAGGTCTGGAAAAGAAAAAGAAAATGGCAGGGCTGGACGGGCAGTGAGAGGCCTGGACTGGAGATATAAATTTGGGAGGTGTATCAGCCTTTAGCCAGGAGCTGAACTATGAGAACAAGAGGAGCCCTGGAGAGAATGTGTAGAGTGAGGAGAGGGTCAAGAAGGACACAGCACAGCAGACAATTCAGGTTGGATTACCTACATGATTTTTTGGATCATCGGCAATTTTAGTGAGAGAGTGCGTGTGGATTGTGGAAAGTGGGTGTCCAGGCTGAAGGTGCTGAACTGGTACCTCCTGTGTGTCAGGCACTGTGCTACACGCTTCACATTTTTAGGGGATAGAGAGTCGGCAGAGGTAAGGTGACAGATTTGTCTCAGAGTTAAAATTACCCTTGAAAATACCTTACTTACCCCATCTATTAGGTACAGCATATGTAAGTTTCAGGTAAAATACAATAGATGGCAGTACACATATGATGATGTACAGAATAACATTTTACATTGTTTTAATTAAAGAGAAAGAAGAAAGCATATTAAAAAGAAGGATGTGGGGACTTCCCTGGCAGTCCAGTGGTTAAGACTCCACGCTTCCACTGCAGGGGGAACGGGTTCAATCCCTGATCCAGGAACTAAGGTTCCACGTGCTGCAAGGTGTGGCAAAAAAAAAAAAAAAAAAAAGAACCTGAACACTTGTCATCCACCCAACCTGGATATTCTTGCCAGTGTGACAACAAAAATAAAGACTTCATGTCTTGGGGGTCAGATACCAAGCCTAATCCACGGCCAGCTCCAGTTCAGCTTGAGAAGTTGCAGCTGCTCAGCTGCTGGTGGTTTAAAACGTTTCTTCACCAATTGTCGCCACCGAATCTTGAACTGCTCAAACATTTGTTGGTAATAGCTCAGATGTTCCACAATGCTACGAGTAACTTTAACTTTTACATCCATGTTGTTGCATGAAAAGGTAGCTCATTACTTCCATCATTTTACAGTATTCCGTTGTATGGATATACCACAGTTTACCTATTCTACTGTTGATGGACATGTGAGTTGTTTCCATTTTCAGCTATTATAGAGATGTACAGTATTGCAGATCCTTTTGATGGACCTAGGTACTCATTTTTGTTGGGTGCGTACTTACTGTGCAGAATTGCCGGGTTACAAGGAATTACAATGCATAGATTTAACCAAATGTAATTTTCAGGTTTCTCTCCATGGAGGGATTTTATTCAGAAATTAAATCATTCAGGTATTTACAGCATGGAACACTTCAACAAGTTTATGAAGATTTGAACTGTTCTTCTCTTCCTGTTCTTCCTATCTTTATCTTCTGGGGATGACTTCATCAGCTCCTCAGCTTTTTATTAGTGTTTCTCTGTGGCTCTCAAGTTCTTTCATTTCTTCCACAAAGCCATAATGATCCACTTGTTAGGCCAAACAGTGAGTTTCACTTCTTTGTCAATAGAAAACCCTTACAGGACTTCCCTGGTGGCCCAGTGGTTAGGAATCCGCCTGCTAATGCAGGGAACACGGGTTCGAGCCCTGGTGCGGGAAGACTCCACATGCCGCGGAGCAAGTAAGCCCGTGCGCCACAACTACTGAAGCCCGCGCGCCAAAAGCCCGTACTCCGCAACGAGAAGGCACCGCAATGAGAAGCCGGCGCACCACAACAAACAGTAGCCCCGCTCGCCGCAACTAGAGAAAGCCCGCGCGCAGCAACGAAGACCCAACGCAGCCAAAAATAAGCAAATGTATTTTTAAAAAAAAAAAACAAAAAACCCTTAAAATACTAAACACATTCTTCCCAACAAGCAAGGACTGTTTGAGGCTTGGTTGTTTCCATGCCTGCTTAATATAAAGGATGCAACTGGCAATACTGGAGCACGTTCAACTCTTCCAACTCATGACCACATTAAGATCAGGGTTAGCATTCAGTTGGCTCTGGGAGTCAAGGAGGAATCTCAGCCTCATGCATGTGCCTTTGAAACAGCAACTCATGCTTAATCAGCGGAATGAAGGATAGGGGTGACCTTAGAGGGAAGAAGACTTCAAAGCCTTTATGAGCACACTCATAAAGTGTGTGGTACCTCAGAGTGGTACTGCCGCCCGTGAGCAGCAACAAAGCCAAGGCTTTTCTCTCTGAGATCCTACTTGGCTTCTAGAATGTAAACTGCAAAACAGAGTCAGGCAAAGTGCTGCAGCCACCCAGGACTTTGCATTTGATTGCTAGAGCACAGCAAAAAACAAACAAAAAAACAAATGGGGGCAGCGGGGGCACTGGGATTTGTACCTCTGTAGAACTCTCTGGCTTTACAGAGTGCTACACTGCCACCAGGAGAGAAGAAGAGAGAGGTGGTCACAAGGTCATTAGTTGCTATCAAACCAGGGCCTTGTGTTTCTAGTTTGGAACTTTAATGGCAATTGGGCATTTCCCCATCAGAAGATACCAGCCTCATTATATTCTGGAAGCTAGCCCTTTGCCTAATACTTCTGTTTAGTAGCTCTGGGTGGCTTTTGCTTCCTGTTCCTCCACTGATACAGCCTCAACAGTTTGAACGTTTTTGGTTTTTAAAACTGTTATGCCATCCTTGGCTGGTTTTGAAATCCTTCCATCCCAAGGCTGTCTTCTCTGGCAGGCGGTGTGAACTGTGACTTGAGACCAAGAGCTTTTCTCTTTCCTTTTCTGCCATGTATGGCCATTGTGAGGCACATACTTCTGCTTCATTTCTTCCAGGAATAAGTTTAGTGCTTTTAGAGATTTATCACATGTACTTTGCTGTCACTTTAACAGTTACAGAACTTGATGACCTGGCTTCACGAAATCTGTTGAATCTTGATTGCACATGTGATTTTTTAAAAAATAAATTTTAGGGCTTCCCTGGTGGCGTAGTGGTTGAGAGTCCGCCTGCCGATGCAGGGGACACGGGTTCATGCCCCGGTCCGGGAAGATCCCACATGCCGCGGAGTGGCTGGGCCCGTGAGCCATGGCTGCTGAGCCTGCGTGTCCAGAGCCTGTGCTCCTCAACGGGAGAGACCACAACAGTGAGAGGTCCGCGTACCGCAAAAAAAAAAATAAATAAATAAATACATTTTATTTATGGCTGCCCCACACTGGCTTTCTCTAGTAGCGGCGAGGGGGCTACTCTTCACTGTGGTGCACGGTTATCTGACTGCGGTGGCTTCTCTTGTTGCGGAGCACAGGCTCTAGGTGCGCAGGCTTCAGTAGTTGTGGCTCGCCGGCTCAGTAGTTGTGGCTCACAGGCTCTACAGGGCAGGCTCAGTAGTTGTGGCGCACAGGCTTAGTTGCTCCGCCCAGGAAGATGTGGGGGGATCTACCTGGACCAGGGCTTGAAACCGTGTCCCCAGCATTGGCAGGTGGATTCTTAACCACTGCACCAGCAGGGAAGACCCACATGTGATTTCTTGAGATCATACTCATGCTCCACGTTGGAGATGGACACACTGCCCCTCCTTAAGTAAGCTCAGTTTTCTTCCAGCATGGGAAGGGGTATGTTTCTTTGGCTGGGCGCCAGGTGAAATGGTTAGACTGCCTTCAGGTGGGTCGTGTTTGCGGAAAAGAGGCATCTTAAAACACTGGAATCCAACTTAAAAAGCAAAACACTAGAACCCAGTCAGCCTCCCAAGAAACACACGATGAGAGGCTGAGAACCGGCTGAGAGCAGAGTTCAGTCTCCCGCCTCCTCCCGCTCGCGTGGAACGGTGGCTGGAGACCTTCCGCCCTATTTAATCTGAGAATCGTTGGGCTCACGTTAAGGGTGCCTATGATGAAACCCCACCACATCTCATTTAATCACCACAACGAAGACGGCCCAATGTTTACAGATTCACAAAGCGAGACTCCGAAAGGTTAAACGACTTCTCCGTGACTAGAGCTGGTAAACGGCAGCAACGGGACTCAAAAAATGAGAAGCCACTGCGCCAAATCCCCGGGCGGGGACGAAATGGCGACTGCAGGAAACGCGCCCTAAAGCAGACGTGACACCCGCGTTACCGCCCGGACGCCGGCTACGTAACCGCGGCGCAGCGAGAGGCGGGACACGCTGACTCCCCGCGGTGGCGGTCACGTGCGCGGTTACGTGCGCAGGCGCGGCAGGCGGGCCGCCCGAGTGGCTCGCGCGCCTCCCAGCGGCCGCAGCGGTGACGCGGTCTCCGCCCCGCCCCGCCAGCCCCGCCCGCCGCAGAGGGCCGCCTTGGGCCTGCAAGCTCCCGCCCCCGCCCACCTCCTTCCGGCGCTGGCGTTTGCGTCTGGAACATTCTGCGCCGGAACAAAGGCCCCAGGGCGGAAGTGAGGGCTGCTGAGGGGCGGCTGTAGCTCCGGGTTCCACGGGAGAGTAGAAGGAGCTAGTGCTTCAGCAGATCTGCTAATAGAGGCTGATGGCGTTTATCTACGTTTGAAGGGCTTCCTTCCTCCATCACTCAAAAAACCGTCCTTACTTCCCCATCTCTCTCCTCTTCCCACGGTCAGTGTAGTTCTGTCTAGGGACCCTCCACAGGAGACAGTATTTGTGTTCACCTGGGAGGAGAGCGAGGCCGGAAGTAGGAGACACCCAGGTTATTCTAGAAACTGCAGGGGAAAGGGGCACGCCTACAAAACCCACTCCTTCTTAAACTCTGCAAGCCTAGATCAATCAGTCATCAAAAGTCTTACTTGCCAAATCGAATGCCCCTTTGTTTATCATTGCTAATTTTTAAAAGACTGACTTAACTTTTTCTAGTTTTTCTCCACCTTTATATCCTTGAGGGCCTTCATTTCCTTCTAGTGAATCCTAAGTGGGGCTAGCTCCCTGGCTTGTCCTTTGTTCACTCATTAGTGAATCACAAAGTGGAGGGAGGAGCTAAAGGCATTTCATCTATACAGCAAATCCAAATTGAGGGCAGGAAGTTCTTAATTACTTTTAAAAATCACATTTAATACTCATTCTGCAAGTATTTATTGAGCACTTACTATGTGGCATGCACTGGGCCTGGGCGGTAGGGATGCAGAGCAAAACTGAAGGTCTGTTGGAGTTAGAAGAATCTGACATAGAAGTACTTGATGACATTTGGAAAGGAACAAACTCGATCCACAAATTCAGGTATAAAGACAAATTGTGTTTGCTGCCATCAAGGAAAAACGGGGCCCGGTAAGAGGGAATCCTAATTTAGATTATGGTTAAGAATGGCATTTCTGGACTTCTCTGGTGGAGCAGTGGTTAAGAATCCACCTGCCAATGCAGGGGACACAGGTTCGAGCCCTGGTCCAGGAAGATCCCACATGCCGTGGAGCAGCTAAGCCTGTGCGCCACAACTACTGAGCCTGCGCTCTAGAGACCTCGAGCCACAACTGTTGAGTCCGCGAGCCACAACTACTGGAGCCTGCGTGCCTAGAGCCCATGCTCTGCAACAAGAGAAGTCATCGCAATGAGAAGCCCGTGCATCCCAACAAAGAGTAGCGCCCGCTCGCCGCAACTAGAGAAAGCCCGCACACAGCAACAAAGAACCAACGCAGCCAAAAATAAATAAATAAGTTAATTAAAGAAAAAGAAAAGAAGAATGGCCTTTCTGAGAAGGCCTAGAAGACCTCAGGATGTAACCGAGCAGGACCCTATGGGCCTTCTTGGGACAGACCCCGCCCACATAGCCTCTGTTTTATAGCTCCTCTCCAAAGTACCTAGATGATAGTATCTGATGCACATTTCCTGAGTTGTTTCATAGATGCTAGAACCACCACCAAGTGGAAGAAATTAACTGCTTGATGGCCATGAGCACATAGCCTACTGGTGCCTAAGGATTGATAATGTTAACCCCTGTGACACGGGCCTGTTACCTCACCATTCAGAAAACTGTGCACGAGCCGATCACATACACTGGGACTCCCCCTCCCTCACCTGGCCTTTAAAATTGCTTTGCTGAAACCCATGGGAAGTTTGAGTGTTTTAAGCACCAGCTGCCCTGGGCTACTCTCTTGCAGCCCTGCAATAAACACTGCATTTTCCTTCACCACAACCCGGTGTCGTGTCATTAGATTGGCTTTACTGTGCATGGGCAAGCAGATCCAAGTTTGGTTCAGTATCAAGGTGTTAGTTAAGAGTTCCACACAAAAGAAAAGAATATAAGTGAAAGCCACAAGAAGGAGGGAGTTAGGTGGGAGAAGGAACTGAAACAGGAGGGAAGGAGGCAGGGCACAACCTTTAAAAGAAAGATGTAGCCATAGGACATTACAAAAACTGGTTAGAACCAACCAGGTCCAAGATGGCAGAAGTTTCGACTTCCAGTGGACCTTGAGCCTCATTATACGCTCATTGTAATATATTAGCATGCTAAATGACACACCCAACAGCGCCATGACAGTTCTGAGGCTAACCATAAAAGGCCAAAAAGTGGGCAGTGGCCCAATTCCTGGAAATCCCCACCCTTTCCCCCCGAAATAGTTGGAATAATCCTCCCACTCATTAGCCTGTGAAATTACCCAGTCCATAAAAACTAACCACCCCCATATTTCAGGGCCTCTTGCCTTCCACACTCTGTCTGTGGAGTGTGTTTCTCTCTAGATAAGTCCACTTCTTACCTATTACTTTGTCTCTCACTGAATTCTTCCTGCCATGAGACATCAAGAACCTGAGCTTCATTAAGTCCTGAGACCAGGTGTGTGATCTCAATTAAAAACCCGTGGGTTCAAGTCCCAATCTGGGTTGCACGGTTTCAGAGCTGGCCCTGTGACCCAAGTGTGGCTGGAGCTCAATAGCAAAGGTCATGACAGACCTTGCTGGGCTTGCTACAGAACACAAGTTCACGTACCCAATGCATGGTGAGGCCAAACACACCAAAATGTTGGAGTTTGGAGCAAAGAAAGGTTTATTGCAGGGCCAAGCAAGGAGAACAGGTGGCCAGAACTTCCTGATGGTTTGGGGGAGAAATTTTTATAGGCAAAATTTGGGGTGAGGCTACAGGGTGTGACTTTCTTCTGATTGGTTGGTGGTGAGGTAACAGGGCGGTGCCATCCTCCACCTGGGTGGGGGCCTTAGTTCCTGCAGAAGAGCTCAAAGGTATTATTATTTTTTAAATTAATTAATTTATTTTTTGCTGCATTTGGGTCTTCGTTTCCGTGCACGGGCTTTCTCTAGTTGTAGCGAGCGGGGGCTACTCTTTGTTGCGGTGCGCAGGCTTCTCATTGCGGTGGCTTCTCTCGTTGCGGAGCACGGGCTCTAGGACTGCAGGCTTCAGTAGTTGTGGCTTGTGGGCTCTAGAGCACAGGCCCAGTAGTTGTGGCGCACGGGCTTAGTTGCTCCATGGCACGTGGGATCTTCCCGGACCAGGGATCGAACCCGTGTCTGTGTCCCCTGCAGGCGGATTCTTAACCACTGCGCCATCAGGGAAGCCTCAAAGGTATTATTATGTATATTCGCTGGGGAGGAACCAGGACCCTGCTCCAAGGTTGCACTATTTCTTCACTGCTCTCCCTTTTTTCTGCATTCCCTCCCTTCCCTGATTAGCAACTGTTTGAACCTGCCCTTTGGAACTCAGGGAAGTTTGTGAATGAAGCCTGTTTTCTACAAATAAGAAACTGGGGACACAGAAAGGATTTGTACCAGGGAGGGCCCCACAGGGTCCTGCTTGGTTTCAGGCTTTGCTTCTGGTCTAGGGTGATGAGTAACCATTTTATCCTAAGGGCGATAGGAAAAGCCGGAGGCTTCTCTTTACATTTGAAAAGGCTTACTATGACTGCTCTTGAAAGATGGCTGGATGAGAGAGTGTGGAATCAGGAAGACGATTTACGAGGCTACTGTACTAGTTCCAGGGAGTGATGATAATAGTTTGGGCCAGAGAGGTGTCACAGAAGATGGAATAGAAGTAGATGGAATCAAGACTGAGAAATAAAACATGGCCTGACATATCAGGAAACGAAGGATGTCACAGTCATCACCAATTGCAGCCCTCCAGTGGTGAGCTGGTGAGCCCTGAGGGAACTCAGGAAGGAAACAAAGAATACCTGCCACCTAGCAGCCCTCAGACTGCAGCCACTCCCCACGGTGAACCTGAGGAAACTCAGGATGTGAAAACACAGGATACAGGCCCCAGATAGCTGAGGTGCATATCAAAGGAATGATTTCGGTGAGCTCAGACTCTTGCATCTTCCCAGACACAGAAAAGCGCTAAATTCCTTAACTTGAGATGTATAGTTTTCTTTTATTAACAGGAATCTTTTTTTTTTTCCTGCTGAAACCGTGCGCCTCAGATTTGGACTTGAACCCCCATACCGGGACTCGAACCCAGTCTAAACCCAGACTGGGACTTGAACCCCCGGTCTTTTAATTAGAATCACTCACCTGGGGTCTGGACTTACTGAAGCTCAGGTTCTTTGTGTCTCAGCGCAGAAGGAATTCAGCGAGAGACAAAGTGATAGGCAAGATGTAGGTTTATTAATACAGGATGCTTGTAAGAGATGCAAGCAGGCAGGCGAGGGAGCTCTGCCCTGAGGATTAAGTGGGGTACAATTTTATAGTCAAAGGAAAGAGGGAGGGGAAAAGACCACCTTCTTGGAGTAGACAGGAGGCTTACATCCCTAGTTCCTCCTTCGTATCAGGCAAGAGAGTGACCCTATGAGGTCAAACTAGGAATATCATAGCGTTTATTCAAATCAGTAGAAGGGTGGTGACATTTTTCTTCCACCTAATGCCCTGGGACATATCTCGTGCTTTTGTTTATGGCTTTATAGTTAAGCAAGCCTGTTTCCTTCCACGATGTTCCAATAGCTTTCTTGAGGGATCTTTAACTTACAATGGTCTTGCAAAGTTTCCTAGGTTTCCCTATCTATAGTCCCCTACTGGGACTTCTACAGCTACCTGTATAACTATCCTATTCTATCCCTGTCACTACTACTTGCCCTTTGTTGCAAAACTCCAGTATGTCCTAGTTCCCACCCTACCTCCTCAGACCACTTTTCTCGGGGTTACTTGAGATGCTGCCTCCCGGGATTGAAGTCCTTAGTATGTCCACGGAATAAAACATAACTCTCAACTTTTAGGTTGTGAATATGTTTCTTAGTCGCCAAGATATATTTGGAGTGGGATGGATCACGTTGGTGATAGATTCAATAGGAGCTATTGGGGGAAAATGTCATTGAGGGAGAAAAAAACGGCTAGATGATGCAAGGTTTCTGGTTTGAACATCTGAATGGTGATATGGGGAGCACTGAAGAAAAGCAGAGTTAGAGGAAAAGATATGGAATTTGTATATTTTAATTTTGAGATCTCAGTTATATAAATTGAGGAGGAGGTGAACTATATAAGCCTTGGACTGAGAAAAGTGTTCTTGGTTAGAAATAGAAATTTGAGACTCATTGAAATATGCAATGAACTGGAGCTGGCTTGAACAGGCTTGTGAGAGCTGTTTGTTAATTTTTCATGAATTCTGTGAGCCGGTTATTAAATGCACCCATTAAAAAAAAATAAAATCGGGGACTTCCCTGGTGGCACAGTGGGTAAAGAATCCGCCTGCTAATGCAGGGGACACAGGTTCTATCCCTGGTCTGGGAAGATCCCACATGCCGCGGAGCAACTAAGCCCATGCCTCACAATGACTGAGCCCTCGTGCCACAACTATTGAAGCCCCTGCGCCTAGAGCCTGTGCTCCGCAACAAGAGAAGCCACTGCAATGAGAAGCCCGCGCACCGCAACGAAGAGTAGCCCCGGTTCGCTGCAACTAGAGAAAGCCCGCACACAGCAAAGAAGACCCAACGTAGCCAAAAATAAATAAATACATTTTTAAAAAAATAATTAAAAAATTAAATTGTACAAATATAATTTAAATAAATTATATTAAAAACAAAAGTTTAAAAGTACTCAAAACTCATCACTTTCTAATTATTTTACTACCTTTTTGTATTAGTTTGCTAGGACTGCCATAACAAAAATGCTATTTATTCTGTTCTGGAGGCAATCCAAGAGCAAGATGTCAACAGGTTTGGTTTTGACAGAGGCCTCTGTCTTTCGCTTGAAGGTGGCTGCCTTCGTCTGTGCCCTCACACCATATTTTTATCTGTGTGCATGCACCTCTGTGTCCGAATTTCCTCTTTTTTTTTTTTGACCACGCCTCTCGGCCCACAGGATCTTAGCTCCTCAACCAGGGACTGAACCCGGGCCCTTAGCAGTGAAAGCATGGAGTTCCAACCACTGGACCTCCAGGGCATTCCTAAATTTCCTCTTCTTATACTGACACCAGTCAGCTTGGATTTGGGCCCACACTAGTGGCCTCATTTTAACTTAATTATTTCTTTTAAGGTCCTATCCCCAGTACAGGTACATTCTGAGGTACTGGGGGTTAGGGCTTCAACTTATGAACCTGGGGGGTACACAATTCAGCCCTTAACAAAACTGAAATTATTGGGTTGGCCAAAAATTCATTCGGGTTTTTCTGGCCAACCCAATATTTATCTCTATTGTATCTGTATGGTGGAAACATGACATTGTGAGTTGCCAGCTTGCAATCAGCCGTGATGGGAATTTACAACAGAAAAATCAGTATATGCTAAAAAGGAGGGCCTTTTGCTCTCTCTGGAGAGCCTGCTGTTAAACATCTACCTGCATATCACTGCTATCGATGTTATTTCGTTTTTAGAGTATAATTTGAATGTGACAAATGCACGCACACACACACACTCCTTTTGTTGACGTGCTGCAAATTATGGCTGATAGAGATACAAAGAAAGGCTTCCTAGGGAATTCCCTGGTGATCCAGTGGTTAGGACTCAGTGGTTTTACTGCCAAGGGCCCAGGTTCGATCCCTGGTCTGGAAACTAAGATCCCACAAGCTGCACGGTGAGAGCCAAAAAAAAAAAAAAAAAAAAAAAAAAGGGGAAGAAAAAAAAAAAAAAAAAAAAAAAAAAAGTCTTCTGAGTATCTATCACTGATTTTGCAAGGACAGGTATGTCGAGATGCTTTCCACTGAGTCACAGAAACTCTGACCAAATGGTATTAAAGGACATCTTATAAGGATCATCTCATTTATCATCTCACATTAAACTGAACCCAAGGGTAGTGGAGTATGCTGGAAAAGAAGGTTCCTTGCTCTGCCCGAGATAGGAGATAGATGGGCCCCTGGGCTGGACAGCTGGGGTTTGTCAAGTGGAGTAAAACTGAAGCTTTGTTCTCACCCAGACATTCCAAGGACAAAGCTAGTGGCAGAAGCTCAGCTCTGCTAAAGTAAAGAGATAAGGCACTCACTCCTGAGGTCAAGGAAGACTTCCCTGTCTGCACATGTGCAGGAAGGCTCCTTGGGGGTCAAAAAGGGAGGGGGCCCCCACCCCGTAATAAGTGTGGACATGCACCCACAGGCCTCTGTGGTGGCATCCACCTTAGCAAAAATTTGCACACGCATGTTGGGGGCGCATATATGCTGGGGAGTGTCCTGGGACCAGTCAGGTGTGAAAAAAGAAAGGAGATAATTGGCCCAATGTAAACAAAGACCCGGAAGGACTGTCCTATATAAGTGATTTAAATCACCTCTTTACGGTGCTCCTCATTCAGGACTCCCACACTCCTCTCTGGGTGTGTATTTCTGCCTAGCTTCTGACTTAAATAAACAAACTCCTCCCATACATTGTGCTATGTCTCTAATAATAAACTTTGTACCTGTTTTTACAGTTTTTGTCTCCTTGAAACATTCGTGCTTTCAACGGGGGAAAGAGCAGGGGCCACTTTGCTTCTGGCCTCTAGCCCCTAGTGGTCTAGTGGTTAGGATTCCTGGTTTTCATCCAGGCTACTCAGGTTCAATTCCTGGGCTGGGAACTAAGATCTCTCTTCAGGATCGCTGCCCGCTGTCAGCGAGATTATTATGACCTCGGATCTCGACCTCCGAGATCATTATGAGAAAGCAGCAGGAAGAAGCTCTCTCTGGCTGAATGTGAATGGTTTCACCTGGGTCTCAGATTGCTCTCTGCATCCATCACATGACAACGGGAAGACTCAGCCATAGGGGAAGGCAGTACAGTACGGCAAACTGCAGTCCTGGAGGACATGGTGGAGCGGAAGGACCAGCCAACCTTGAAGCTCAGCTCTAGCTCCCTGTTTCCAGTGGTCTAATGGACATCTCCATGTCCATGGTAGTGGATGTCCCACTACCATTTCAACCTCAGTAAGTCCCAAAGAAATCGATCATCTGCCAAAGCTTCAAGACCAAACCTTTCTGTTCCTTTCCTTGCCAGTACTATTTCCCCAGGAACACTAGATTCAGGCAAACCTTGGGTATAGTCCTCTTCTCCATACGCTATGTCCATCCAGTTGCTGAGTCCTGTTGAACTTTCCTCTCCACCCCCGCTCCTTACCCCAGATTCTTCCACCGTCAATGAATCATTATACATCCATATATATATATATATATATATATATATATATATATATATATATATATATATATATATATATATATATATATATATATATATATATATATATATATATATATATATATATATATATATATATATATATATATATATATATATATATATATATATATATATATATATATATATATATATATATATATATATATATATATATATATATATATATATATATATATATATATATATATATATATATATATATATATATATATATATATATATATATATATATATATATATATATATATATATATATATATATATATATATATATATATATATATATATATATATATATAAAATGGCGTTTCAAATCAGTAGGTAAGGGTGGGATTAATCATTTCTTTAAGGCAACACTCTATAAACAAAGTGAAAAGACAAACTAGGAAAACATTTTCAGTATTTATAAAAGACAAAAAGTTAATGTAGACCCTGAAGATGGCGGCCGTGGTGGGAAGGTTGCTCCGGACTTCGCTTGTCCGACAAGTGAGTGCCATTCCTTGGGGCATTTCTGCCTCTGCAGCCCTGAGGCCTGCTGCTTCTCGAAGAACGTGCTTGACAAATGCACTGTGGTCTGGCTCTGCTCAAGCAAAATTCGCCTTTAGCACCAGTTCCTCATGCCATGCCCCTGCCGTCACCCAGCATGCGCCCTATTTTAAGGGTACAGCTGTTGTCAATGGAGAGTTCAAAGAAATAAGCCTTGATGACTTTAAGGGGAAATATTTAGTGCTCTTCTTCTATCCTTTGGATTTCATCTTTGTGTGTCCTACAGAAATTATTGCTTTCAGTGACAAAGCCAATGAATTTCACGATGTGAACTGTGAAGTTGTTGCAGTGTCAGTGGATTCCCACTTCACCCACCTGGCCTGGATAAACACCAAGGAAGAATGGCGGTTTGGGCCACATGCAAATCACGCTCTTGTCAGATTTGACTAAACAGATTTCCCGAGACTATGGTGTGCTGTTAGAAGGTCCCGGCCTCGCACTACTAGGTCTCTTCATAATTGACCCCAACGGAGTCATCAAGGATTTGAGTGTCAATGATCTCCCAGTGGGCCGAAGAGTGGAAGAGACCCTCCGCTTGGTGAAGGCATTCCAATTTTTACAAACCCATGGAGAAGTCTGCCCCGCCAACTGGACACCAGATTCTCCTACAATCAAGCCCTATCCGACTGCTTCCAAAGAATATTTTGAGAAGGTAGATCAGTAGACCATCCCAGGTGCACCTGCAGCTTCCCACACCAGAAAAAAACAACAGCTGGAACTCACTTTTAGCATTTCAAAGATTATTATTTATAGAAGGCAAAAAAACAATTATGCTTGTATGCGTAAATATTACTCTAAATGTTTTGTTTTTGTAACATTGGCCAAGGCTTTTAAAATGTGGTTAGTTACTAACGTAAGGAGTCCTTTATTAGCAGTGTATGGACAGATGGCTAGTTGCTATAGAATGTGCAGTTCCCCTATTTCTTGGATATGTCTTCAAAGGGAAAAGGAAACAACTCTTCTTTATCAGCCTTACTTGAACCTTTGTGTACACTAGAGTAGTGTGACAGGCATCAAAACTTCTGATCAAGGGTCCTGAAATTTTCTTCTTGAGTTTCTTTGTATTAAACTGATTTTTCTTTTAAGATCATAGTTTTAAGTTGTTAGCATCAATGGTCTAATTTAACACTTGCAGGACTTCCCTGGTGGTCCAGTGGTTAAGACTCTGTGCTCGCAATGCAGGGGACGTGGGTTCGATCCCTGGTCAGGGAACTAAGATCCCACATCCCATGCAGTGCGGCCAGGAAAAAAAACCCCAAAAAACACTTGCAATGAATGTGTACGTGATTGAAGCAGATGTGAATCATGTTTTTTAAAAAACCACCTACAGTGGCCAAGTGACTTAATTGACCATGCATGTCCCCCAGTCCTGAGATTTATACTTTATATAATTATTTTACTTATTTTGTTAGCTGACTTAGTGCCTACATACATTTCTAATATTTATTGGGCATAATTATAAAGGATAATTATTGAATCTAGGGATTGCATTTTGAATTTTATTTCCTGAAGTGTTCAATGTAAAAAAATAAACATTTTAAAATACAAAAAAAAAAAGTTAATGTATATGTGTGGTGGTTTTCATACATGCCCACCAGGAATTCCCTGGCGGTCCAGTGGTTAGTACTCCACGTTTCCACTGCCAGGGGCCTGGGTTTGATCCCTGGTCGGGCAACGAAGTTTCCGCAGGCTGCGCTTCGTGCGGCCAAAAAAAAAAACCAAACAAACCAAAACAAACAACGAAAAAACCCACGCCCACGAATTCTTTGATACTCTTCTCTTCAAGAGGTGGAGCCTATTTTCCCTCTACTTAAGTGTGGGCTGCACTTAGTGACTAGCTGCTAAAAATAGAATAAAGTGGAAGTGATCTGTGTGACTAAAAGGCACAGTGGCTTCCACCATGGTCTCCTTCTCTCCTGGGGGAAGCCAGCTGCCTAATTGTGAGGACACTCAAGCAGTCCTGTGGAGAAGCCCATATGGCAGGGAACAGTCCTGCTAACAGCCATGTCACTGAACCATCTCCAGGCCCAGTCAGTCCATCAGATAACTGTAGCCCAAGCTAAGATACTTTTAGATTCCTGATTCACAGAAACTGAGATAATAAATGTTTTAAGCTACTAAGTTTTGAGATAATTTGTTATAATCAACTAAGAATTGCATTTGGCTACAACATAGATCCCCCAAACCCAGAGGCTTAACCAGTTTTTCTCTTTATATAAAATAAGTCTGGAGACAGGCAGTTCAGCGGTGATATGATAGCTTCATGATATTTTCTGTATCATAGGCGGCTTTCTACTTATGTTCCGGCATTTTAGCATGTGGCTCATATTCTCTGGGGCATCTCACAGCCCCATGTGGTTGCTGGAACTCCTGCCATCACATTTCTACTTTACAGAGGAAGTAAGAGAAAGGGGAGGAGGAAAAAGGGACATTCTAGAAGTTTCACTAACTGACGTATCAGCAGTGCATGGAAGTTGAGAAATATATATATATTTTAAAGCTGGGCACAGTGTTGCCCCAATAATATAAAAGTTCTGTTAGCTCAAGAATGAGAAGACAAAAAAATTCAATTAAAAAGTAAGCAAAGAGTTTAAACAGACAGTTCCTCAAAGAAGATATACAAATGGCCAATGAAAACAAAAGAGATGCTTAACATCTTTAGCCACCAGGGAAATGCAAATCAAAACCACAATGAAATACCGCTTCATATCCACGAGGACAGCTATAATCAAAAACAGGTAATAGCAAATGTTGGCCAGGATATTAGAAATTAGAGCCCTCAGACACTGCCGGTGGAAATGTGATGTGGGGCAGCCCTTTGGAACACAGTTTGGTAGCTTCTCAAAGGATAAATATAGAGCTACCATACGACCCACTTACAATTCCACTTGTAAGGAAAAAACTGCCAATAAACTAGTTGAAATATATGAGGTCTGGTTCTATTTGTAACATTTTATTTCAGGCTCCTAGCAAAGTGCCTGGTACCTAGTAAGCACTCAATATTCATAGTTGAATAAAGGAATATGTTGAAACTGTAAATATTTTAGAATGGAATCTCCACATGGCAAAGAATCATGTCCTCCTTTGGAATCCATTCATTACTGTATAGAATTCAATATCTTGATACTAAAAGTATTATTTTTTTATCGATACTATTCGGGTATATAACCGAGGGAGATGGGAATATTCGGCCACACAAAAATTTGTACATGAACAAATTCATAGTAGCATCATTCGTAATAGCCAAAAAATGGAAAGAACCAAATGTCTCTCAACTGATGAATGAAGAAATAAAATGTGGTATAAACCATACGATGGAATACTGTTCAGCAATTAGGAGGGATGAGGTACTGTTACATGCTACAACACAGATGAACTTTGAAAACATAATGCTAAGTGAAAGAAGCCAGACGCAGAGGACCACATGTTGTATAACTTCATTTATATAAACTGTTTAAAGACAGTTCTGTTAGTGAGAAAGACGGGAAGAATGAATATCAGGTAAGAAACTGGCCGTTTCCACCACAGTTAGTATTCAGATCATATAAAGCTCCTACGAATCAATTTTAAAAATTCATGACTTAGCAGGAACATGAAAAAGGACATGAAAAGGCATTTTGTAAAATAAATACAAATACATAGACATATTAAAAAAAACCTCACCAACAATCAAAAAGGCAAATTAAAATAATTTTGTGGTTATTTGATAATGGCTATTATTAAAAAGACAAGAAAAACAAATGTTGGTGAGGATGTGGAGAAAAGGGAATCCTCACGCACTGTTGGTGGGAATGTAAATTTGTGCAGCCACTATGGAGAACAGTATGGAGATTCCTCAAAAAAATTAAAAATAGAACTACCATATGATTCAGCAATTCCACATCTAGGTATTTATCTGAAGAAAACGAAAGTACTAATTCAAACGATATGTGCACCCTTGTGTTCATTGCAACACTATTTACAATAGCTAGATATGGAAGTAAACTAAGTGTCCATCCATAGATGAATGGATAAAGAAGGTGTGTGTGGGGGGGTGGTGGGGGTGGG
>NW_020176571.1:6205340-6207226 GCF_003031525.2 Neophocaena asiaeorientalis asiaeorientalis
TATGTATATATATATATATATATATATATATATATAAAATGGCGTTTCAAATCAGTAGGTAAGGGTGGGATTAATCATTTCTTTAAGGCAACACTCTATAAACAAAGTGAAAAGACAAACTAGGAAAACATTTTCAGTATTTATAAAAGACAAAAAGTTAATGTAGACCCTGAAGATGGCGGCCGTGGTGGGAAGGTTGCTCCGGACTTCGCTTGTCCGACAAGTGAGTGCCATTCCTTGGGGCATTTCTGCCTCCGCAGCCCTTAGGCCTGCTGCTTCTCGAAGAACGTGCTTGACAAATGCACTGTGGTCTGGCTCTGCTCAAGCAAAATTCGCCTTTAGCACCAGTTCCTCATGCCATGCCCCTGCCGTCACCCAGCATGCGCCCTATTTTAAGGGTACAGCTGTTGTCAATGGAGAGTTCAAAGAAATAAGCCTTGATGACTTTAAGGGGAAATATTTAGTGCTCTTCTTCTATCCTTTGGATTTCATCTTTGTGTGTCCTACAGAAATTATTGCTTTCAGTGACAAAGCCAATGAATTCCACGATGTGAACTGTGAAGTCGTTGCAGTGTCAGTGGATTCCCACTTCACCCACCTGGCCTGGATAAACACCAAGGAAGAATGGCGGTTTGGGCCACATGCAAATCACGCTCTTGTCAGATTTGACTAAACAGATTTCCCGAGACTATGGTGTGCTGTTAGAAGGTCCCGGCCTCGCACTACTAGGTCTCTTCATAATTGACCCCAACGGAGTCATCAAGGATTTGAGTGTCAATGATCTCCCAGTGGGCCGAAGAGTGGAAGAGACCCTCCGCTTGGTGAAGGCATTCCAATTTTTACAAACCCATGGAGAAGTCTGCCCCGCCAACTGGACACCAGATTCTCCTACAATCAAGCCCTATCCGACTGCTTCCAAAGAATATTTTGAGAAGGTAGATCAGTAGACCATCCCAGGTGCACCTGCAGCTTCCCACACCAGAAAAAAACAACAGCTGGAACTCACTTTTAGCATTTCAAAGATTATTATTTATAGAAGGCAAAAAAACAATTATGCTTGTATGCGTAAATATTACTCTAAATGTTTTGTTTTTGTAACATTGGCCAAGGCTTTTAAAATGTGGTTAGTTACTAACGTAAGGAGTCCTTTATTAGCAGTGTATGGACAGATGGCTAGTTGCTATAGAATGTGCAGTTCCCCTATTTCTTGGATATGTCTTCAAAGGGAAAAGGAAACAACTCTTCTTTATCAGCCTTACTTGAACCTTTGTGTACACTAGAGTAGTGTGACAGGCATCAAAACTTCTGATCAAGGGTCCTGAAATTTTCTTCTTGAGTTTCTTTGTATTAAACTGATTTTTCTTTTAAGATCATAGTTTTAAGTTGTTAGCATCAATGGTCTAATTTAACACTTGCAGGACTTCCCTGGTGGTCCAGTGGTTAAGACTCTGTGCTCGCAATGCAGGGGACGTGGGTTCGATCCCTGGTCAGGGAACTAAGATCCCACATCCCATGCAGTGCGGCCAGGAAAAAAAACCCCAAAAAACACTTGCAATGAATGTGTACGTGATTGAAGCAGATGTGAATCATGTTTTTTAAAAAACCACCTACAGTGGCCAAGTGACTTAATTGACCATGCATGTCCCCCAGTCCTGAGATTTATACTTTATATAATTATTTTACTTATTTTGTTAGCTGACTTAGTGCCTACATACATTTAATCTAGGTATTTATCTGAAGAAAACGAAAGTACTAATTCAAACGATATGTGCACCCTTGTGTTCATTGCAACACTATTTACAATAGCTAGATATGGAAGTAAACTAAGTGTCCATCCATAGATGAATGGATAAAGAAGGTGTGTGTGGGGGGGTGGTGGGGGTGGG
>NW_020176571.1:6207886-6218375 GCF_003031525.2 Neophocaena asiaeorientalis asiaeorientalis
GTAGTGGAATATTACTTGGCCATAAAAAAGAATGAAACCTTCCATTTGCAGCAACATGGATGGACTTAGAGGATATTACGTTAAGTAAAATAAGTCAGACAGAGAAAAACAATACCACATGATTTCAATTTTATGTGGAATCTAAAAACCAAAACAAATGAAGAAACAAAACAGAAGCTGACTCATAGATACAGAGAAAAAACTGGTGGTTGCCAGAGGGGCAGGGGATGGAGGGATGGATAAAACAGATGAAGGGGATTGAGAGGTACAAACTTCCAGCTATAAAATAAATCATGAGGATATAATGTACACATAGGGAATATAGTCAATATTGTACAACTTTGTATGCTGACAGATGGTAACTCGTCTTATTGGAGTGATCATTTCATAATGCATAAAAACATCAAATCACTATGTTGTATACCTGAAACTAATATAATATTGCATGTTAATTATAACTTTGAAAATGCCATAATAAACTAACCTCCCTGAAAAAAATAATATCGACATATCTATTTTTCAATCTATTAAGACTGGTAAAGATAAGTACATACACTTTGAACCAGAAACTGCACCTCCTAAGAATGGATTCCACAGAGCCATGTTACTCAAAATGCGGTCCATGGACCAGCAGCATTGGTGTCACTTTAAGGGGTCGGAATCTACATTTTAATGAGCTCCTCAGGCAATTCCTATGCACAATAAAATTTGAGAAGTACTGTTACAGAGTACTCACACCGAAGAGCAAAGATATATCTATGAGGATTTCTATTGCAGGATTGTTTATAATGTTGATAATTTTCTTTAAAGTTAATACACCTCAACAGAATACAGTTAAAAAATTACCATATAGCTATATAATGGAAGACTTAGAAAACTATAAACAAAGTGGTAGATAAATGTTTAGTAATATGAAAGATGTCTAAGACATACTGTTAAATGAAAAGAATCCAGATGTATGTATGACTGATACCATTTTTATCTTTTAAAAATCTATATATTAATGAGAGTGGTGCTGAGGGAGATCATGGACTTTTATGTTCCTCTATATACACATCTCTATTATTTGCATTTTTATTTTAATTAAATAGTATTTTTGTAATCGAAGGAGATGTTCTCTAGACCAGGCACTGGGGGAAGGATGTCACTGAGAAGGACGTGGAGTTTCTAGCTCTCATTACACGGCATCGATTCAGTCCTTGTCAACAAAACAAAATAAAACCTCCAGCGGCTCCTTACAGCTTTTGGGATAAAGTCCAACCGTCTGTTGCTCCTCCCTCATTCCCCTGAGTGCACCTCCGCTCCAGCCAGCAGAACCCCTGCCTTCCTTCCACTGACACTGAGCTCTTTCTCCTCTAGGACTTAACACCGGCGCCTCCTCTGTCTAGAGTCTCTGCCCTGAATATGTGATATTATGTGCACATGTGTATTATAAAATTATCCCCTGGCACTTTGTAAAAGCCCTGTAAGTGCTGGGTTTCATTATTATAACATATTTCTCATTATATTGAATTACTTGTCCACTAACCCTATCCCTGGACTGTAAGCCCCCTGAAGACAGGGACTGTGTTTTACTGTCCTTGAGCGCCCAGCCAGTCCAGCCGGGCAGAGAGTAAGTGCTTAACAAAAGCATGCTAAATGATCCCTCTCTTTCCTCTGCACCAAGGAAGAAAATCACATCCTTTCTCTCCGACTACATCGAACCACCTGGATGTTCCCCTTCTCCGCACTCCAGGAATGTGATAACTCCTTTGCAAAGCACTTCTAGTCCTTCAGAGAGCTTTCCTATCTACTCTTTTTTTCCCCCATTAATTAATTAATTAATTAATTTTTGGCTGCATTGGGTCTTTGTTGCTGCGCACAGGCTTTCTCTAGTTGCGGCGAGTGGGGGCTACTCTGTGATGCGGTACACGGGCTTCTCGTTGCGGTGGCTTCTCTTGTTCCAGAGCACGGGCTCTAGGCACGTGGAATTCAGTAGTTGTAGCTCGCAGGCTCAGTAGTTGTGGTGCATGGGCTTAGTTGCTCCATGGCATGTGGGATCTTCCTGAACCAGGGCTCGAACCCGTGTCCCTACATTGGCAGGCGTATTCTTAACCACTGCGCCACCAGGGAAGTCCCCTATTTACTCTTTTTTATTCCTAACAACAACCCCAGGACGGAGGAAACAGGCAAGGGTGGGTGGGAGATGTTTACGAGGGTCAACTAAGTGAAGGCGGTAACTCACACTCTTTTAACTGTCCAGCAGTCTTTTGAGGTGAACATGTTTATCCCCATTTCAAAAATGTGAGAATGAAAACTCAGTAAAATGATATAACCTGCTGAGGAACACGCAGCTATTAAGTGGTGGAGTGCGTTTGGAACCTGCTCTCTCTGACTTTAAAACCCCAGCTAGTTCCATGATACCAAGTGAACAGATTTGTCTGTGAACTATATTAGCCAAGCCAGACAAGGCAGGAGGTAGTATTTCCCGATTTTCAACTCAACACATCTGTCATCAGACCACTTTTCCTGTGGTATAGTCTGTAACGCACACGTTAACAATTAATCACATGACATGTTACCTTGTGACCTAATTGTTTTATTTACATTAGATTCTACAGGATTGGTAATATCCCCCTTCCCCTATGCAGGAATATTAGCTTCGCTAAACCTTAATTTCCTCTTCTCCCAAATATCTATCCCACAGGACTGATGTGGAGATTCAATAGCACTTACAAAGGCATCTCGCACAATGTCTGGCAGAAATATCTGGCACAATGTCCCTCCAGAAATATTTGTTGCATCTCAACCTCTCTTTTCCATCTCCTTCAACAAGTCACACAGGCTTGAGTGCCTGTACCAATTCTTGTTGATTATTTATATGACAGTGCCGGATGAGGATTATTTTAGTGGGCTCCTGCTGGACTTTCTCCCTTTATATCCCACAGAAGGTTTGCATCAAAAGATGAGGATGGAAATGGTCCCAAGCTGGGTTTAGCAATCGACACAGTGCTTCAGCATACATCACACTCTTACTCCATCCCTGTCAGCTGGTATAGTTAAACTTATTTTATAGATGAGAAAGTGGGGTCTTAGGTAACTTGCTAGCGAATTACAGATCTGTCAAGACTCCAAAACAGGCTTTTTTTTCCTGACCAGGGATCGAACCCAGGCCACAGCAGTGAAAGAGCTGAGTCCTAACCACTGGACAGCCAGGGGATTCCCAACAATCCAGGTCTTAAGATACATCGGGCCTGGGCTCCTTCCACTCCAGGAAGCCACCTGCCAGAGGTCTACCTGAAAATAATTATTGGGTGGGACCAGTAATTATTGGTGGGGGAACCAGACCAAATACCACCTGGTAGGTATTTCTTTCCTTTCTTTTTTTTTTTTTTTTCTTTATAGTCCCTGAGACTCTGCTTGTCCCATCATGAGGTCTTAATTTATTTTATTTACTTTTGCTGTGTTGGGTCTTTGTTTCTGTGCCAGGGCTTTCTCTAGTTGTGGCAAGTGGGGGCCACTCTTCATCACAGTGTGCGGGCCTCTCACTGTCGTGGCCTCTCTTGTTGCAGAGCTCCAGATGTGCAGGCTCAGTAGTTGTGGCTCACGGGCCTAGTTGCTCCGTGGCATGTGGGATCTTCCCAGACCAGGGCTCAAACACCATGTCCCCTGCATTATAGCACGCAGATTCCCCACCACTGCGCCACCAGGGAAGACCCTCTTTTTTTTTTTTTTTTTTATAAGTTTATTTATTTACTTATTTTGGCTGCATTGGGTCTTCGTTGCTCCGCATGGGCTTTCTCTAGCTGTGGTGAGAGGGGGCTACTCTTGTTGGGTGCGCGGGCTTCTCATTGCGGTGGCTTCTCTTGTTGGGAGCACTGACTCTAGGCGCGCAGGCTTCAGTAGTTGTGGTACTTAGGTTTCAGTAGTTGTGGCTCGTGGGGTCTAGAGGGCAGGCTCAGTAGTTGTGGTACACGGACTTAGTTGCTCCGCGGCACGTGGAATTTCCCTGGACCAGGGCTCGAACCCGTGCCCCCCGCATTGTCAGGTGGATTTTTAACCACTGCGCCACCCACCACTTGGTATTTCTTGCCCTTCTTCCCCACCTTTTGCTTCAGGGAACGAGTTTCTTTTGAATTCACAGTACTTCTGCATTGAGGTTGTCCGGTTCCTTTAAGGTCTCGCATGATGCAATGGCTAGCCCGCCCCTGTCCCGCCCCTCAGCTCTACTAAGCCGCGCCCACTGGCTTTTTCAGCGGGCCAATTACCGCCCCTCATCCGGGTTCCTAGGACTGGGAAATTGGGCTCGTAACCAGGCAACTACCGGTCCACTTGCTTCGCGGCGGATTTTCAGTTCGGTTACTCGCAGCTCTTCTCTCAACGGCTGCCGGCTGCGGAAGGCGAGTGCCCGGCCCCCCCCGTTGCCATAACAGCAGTACACAACTCCTTCTCCCTTGCCCTCCACCAAACAGTCCTTCCCTCTGGGGCCAGGACCTCTCCAGTAGAGCTTCTAGTTGAGCAGAACCAGGGTCTGCGCCCCTTTGCAAAGGAGGATTGATTGAGTGGGAGGGTTGGAGGCTGCGTGTCAGGCTGGTGTCCCAGAGGGGACAGGGAAATGGGTCTACGCGGCGTGGGAGAGTTAGAAGAAAGGAGTAGAGCAGGGGTTATAGAGATGGAAGGGGATGGGAGGGGGCAGTAGGGAGGTTTGGAGGAGAACGTGGCTTAAGGCAGAAGTGGGGAGAACTAAAGAGAGGGAAGTCCAGGAAGCTGGACACCGAGCTGCTGGAGGAGTTGGAGCCCCTAAGAAGGGCAGGAAATGTCTTGGGGGTCTGGGAAGGCATCCAAGTCAGAGGGGTCCTTGGTGGAAAGTATGAAGTGGAGGTTGGGAGTCAAAATGAGATGTTCACAGGGATGAGGAAAGAAGCATCGCTGGCAGGAGGTCTGGGGTGATAGGGTGATGAGAGGGGTACCCATTCATGGAGGTGAGGGAGGGAGCGTTGGCAGACGCTGAGGAGACCTTCTTTCTCAGGGCGGGGACCTAGCTGGATTTGACTCCAGAGCCTTCAGCAGGGAAGAAAAATGTCAGCTGAAGATGATCTGGAAGACTTTGAGCCAGACCTGGATGGTCTGGAAAGGGAAGACGACAAGAAGGAGACAGAGGAGTGGGAGGACTACAGGAAAGAGGGAGAAGACTCTGAGGAAGTGAGAGCTTGGAAACAGAGGGGCCGGGATTAAGGGCTGGGGTGAAAGGGATGCCTGAGTCCGCTTCCTCCTGCAGTGGATGTCCACGCCCCTCACAGAGGACGTGATGAAGGAAGGGCTTTCTGCGCTCTGCAAGACGGGTAATGGACTGGCCCATGCTTACGTCAAGCTGGAGGTTAAAGACAGGTGTGTTCATGGGGGACCAGAAGAGGTCTGAGGATGTGGGACCCAGTGTCCTTTCTCAGCCTCCATCCTGGGTGTTTCGGCTGAGGTTGGATCTCTGGCATCCTGGACCAGCGAGGAGGGAAGGATAGAGTCTACTTTTCAGGACGCTGTGACTCCCTGTGTCAGAGCTGGCCTGGGCAAGGCTGTGAGGGTATGGGATGGGGGTGGGGATTCCTGTTGGACTACCTCACAAGTCTTTCAGAGTGTCGCTTCTCGGCCCTTCACAGACACAAGGTCCCTGCCCACCGTTGAGAACCCACCTACCTTCTCTTCCCCCTCCCCAGCCCTCCCTTCTGTCAGCCACTCTCCTCTCCACTCTAAGCCATCTTCATACTGCCCTCTGCTTTAGTACCTCTGACAGTCCTTGCTGGATTCTTAACCCTGACCCTGGCCTCTACCATCTCCTAGGGATCTGACAGACATCCACTTGCTGCGTTCCTACATCCATCTGCGCTATGTGGATGTTTCCAGAAACCACTTGACGGACTTGTCCCCACTCAATTACCTCACCCACCTGCTCTGGCTCAAGGCTGACGGCAACCGGCTGCAGAGTGCCCGGTTGAACGAACTGCCCTACCTGCAGATCGCCAGCTTTGCCTATAACCAGATCACCGACACTGAGGGCATCTCTCATCCTCGTCTGGCCAGCCTGGATCTCAAAGGTGGGGCCTTAGGATGGGCCTCACAAGATTCCTTCCTCGCCTGGGGCCGACAGAAGTGGGCAGTGTGGTCCTTGGCTGTGCCACACAGCAATCTGCATTCATTCATTCACTCATTCACGATGGTTCACAATGACAGTTCTGTGTGCTGGAGATGTAGCAGTGAACAAAACAAAGAAAATCCTTATTCTCCTGTAGCTTACATTGTAGTCAAGGGAGGCAGGCAATTATCAGTGATCAGTATTTTATTTTTAATTTTTGGCTGCACTGCGTGGCATGCGGGATCTTAGTTCCCCAAGCAGGGATCAAACCCGTATCGCCTGCAGTGGAAGCACGGAGTCTTAGCCACTGGACCACCAGGGAAGTCCCAATGATCACAATATATAAGTAAATTTAGGGACTTCCCTGGTGGCGCAGTGGTTAAGAATCCGCCTGCCAGTGCAGGGGACACAGGTTCGAGCCCTGGTCCAGGAAGATCCCACATACTGCGGAGCAACTAAGCCCGTGAGCCACAACTACTGAGCCCGTGTGCCGCAACTACTGATGCCCGCGCACCTAGAGCCTGTGATCCGCAACAAGAGAAGCCACCGCAGTGAGAAGCCCGCTCACTGCAACTAGAGAAAGCCTGTGCGCAGTAACAAAAGACCCAACACGGCCAAAAATAAATAAATAAAAATTTGAAAAATAAGTAAATTTACAAAGCATGTTAAAAGGAGATAAGTGCTATTTAAAAAATCAGGGTAAAGGAAAAGGGGGGGAGCAGGGGTGGCGATTTCAAACAGGTTTGTTAGGACAAGTGTCATTGGGAAGTCGACATTTGAGCAAAGACTTGAAGGAGGAGAGGGAGTTAGCCATATAGATTGCTGGGCACCCTTCATTCACTCCTCAAAGACTTAGGTGGGCACATCCATCGGGCCCTCGGACTGCCAGACCACTGTCCAGGGCTCCGCAGCTCTTAAGTCTGGAGCTGTCCCTCCTCGTATCACCTGGCATTAGAGAAGGTGATGCAGAGGCTCCCCAAATTCAGGCTCTACTGCTGCACATTTGAAGTGGCCCTTTGAACTCTTGACACCCTCCTTCTCAGGGAACCACATCCACATGGTGACAGGTCTGGACCCCCAAAAGCTGATCAGCCTGCACACACTGGAGCTTCGGGGGAACCAGCTGAACAGCACCCTGGGAATCAACCTTCCTAAGCTGAAGAACCTCTTCCTGGTAGCTCACTGGGTCCGAGGGTGGTTGGTGCTGGGAAGGGGGCACTGTCCGGGGGGCCAGGATGCCTGGTTCTAGTAGACTCACCTACTAACTTCATCATCGTCATCATTGGCGTCATTTCCTGAGTGCTTGCTTGCTGCCAGATGTTGTGTGGATTCAGAGTCAAAACAGACAAGGTGCTTGGCACCTAGCAGGGCTGATAAATACACAATGTGTGGATAATATAGAGACAGTTTGCTTTGATACAGGTAGCAGCACCTTGTGCATAACTGAGGTTCAGATCAGGCCAAGGAAGCCACTTATGTGTCTAGGCTTTTAGACTCTTGAGTTGCCTCATTCCAGGATGGAGCTGAAGCCATTTCTCCTCAGTGGAGCAGTGAGGCTCTTGGCCCCGGGCGGTGGGCTGAAGCATCTCCTCCTTAATCAGAGGTGGCTGTGCTGGGATGGGCAGTAGGAGTCACTGCTGAGCTGTCTCTGGGTTGGCAGCTTCTTCTGGATTCTTTACTCTCTACGCGGGTCTCTACCCACCCCCACTCCCCTCCTGTACCCTCTCTACCTCTTAGATTTGCCCTTTTGCTGCATCTCTTTCTGATTTCCTTCCCTCTCCCTGTACCCCTCTCCCAATCGACCTACTGTATCCTGGGGTCTAGGCCCAGAACCTGTTGAAGAAGGTGGAAGGCTTGGAAAACCTAAGCAATCTCACTACCTTGCATCTTCGAGACAACCAGATTGAAACTCTGAGTGGCTTCTCCAAGGAAATGAAATCACTGCAGTACCTCAACCTAAGGTAGGAACCCCCTCCAGGCCCACCGTGCCTTTACCCTTGACCAGGAGCCACCTTTGACCCTATGTTTCTCCCTGGTCCCAATCCCCCAGTTCTAGACCACCCCCAGATTCTCACCTCATCCTCTGTCCTGATCCTCCCCCCTCCTGTCCTTACTTTCTTCTGCATCAGTCCTAATTACAGCACTGAGACCTTTGTAGCCTGAGACCCCTGAATCCTATGCATTCAACCCACATATTGAGAACGTACTATGTGCCAGGCCTTGTGCTGTGTTTCGGGAACCATCTGAAGGAATCAGAGATGGTCCCTGTTCTCAGGGACTCACAGTCTGGCTCCATCCCATATAAGTTTCCACTGCCCTTCTCCATCTCCTGGGCCCCAATTCCCCTTCCAGTTTCCTGCCTCTCTTCTCCTGAGCCCCACCTGTAAGGGATGCCCCCATACTGCTATAAAACACAAGACATGCTCAGATTTGTTTTTGTTTTCCATAAATTTATTTATTTTTGGCTGCGTTGGGTCTTCGTTGCTGCCCGGGCTTTCTCTAGTTGCAGCGAGCGGGGGCTACTCTTCATTGCGGTGCATGGGTTTCTCATTGCGGTGGCTTCTCTTGTTGCGGAGCACAGGCTCTAGGCCCGCTGGCTTCAGTAGTTGTGGCATGCGGGCTCAGTAGTTGTGGCTCGCGGGCTCTAGGACGCAGGCTCAGTAGTTGTGGCACACGGGCTTAGTTGCTCCGCGGCATGTGGGATCTTCCCGGACCGGGGCTCGAACCCATGTCCCCT
Organism: Neophocaena asiaeorientalis asiaeorientalis; assembly: GCF_003031525.2. Lineage (NCBI taxonomy): Eukaryota > Metazoa > Chordata > Mammalia > Artiodactyla > Phocoenidae > Neophocaena > Neophocaena asiaeorientalis. Next base: position 6,216,730 of record NW_020176571.1, read on the forward strand.
GAATTGGCAGATGGATTCTTAACCACTGCGCCACCAGGTACGTCCCCGTGCTCAGATCTGAGGTGAGAAGAGTATTTAAAAGAAAATCTCTAGATGGAAAGGCACTGAGGATCAGGGGCGATTTTCTTGCAGCAACTCTTGTCGGATGGAGGATTTTATGTGTGTATCTTTAAGCAAAGATGTAAAGAAATTGCCTCTTTCGTCAACAAAGACAGATCCTCGATTCTGGCAGTGGAAAAGGAGTCTCCATGTAGGGAGTGGTGGTTGTACCTTGAAGCCCAAAGTCCTGCTTTGACTGCTGGAGCGATCTCTTGCTAATTAGCTGTGCCCCCTTGGTCTGGTAGGGTGCATGGGGTATTGTTTTCCTGTTAATGGTCTAGACAGGGATAATGGACCTTCCTCAGTGGCTATTTACCAGGGATGTTTAGAAGTAAGTGTGGGGCAGAGGGGTTGTCTCAGTGACTGGGAGGTGCCCCTGGGGCCAAAGGCCTGCAAGCAAGGACAGTCCAGCCCCTGAGGCGAGAGGCAAGAGCATGAAAACAATACACAGCATCCTACAATGAGGTACTTCAGGGGAGGAAGCTTATTCTTCAGGCTGGGAGGCCCCGACCCATCCCCAGCTCCAGGCTCCTTCCTGTGGGAGCACCGAGACAGCACCATCTCCATGACCCTAGAGCCCGTTTCCGTCTCCACTGGCTCGGGTCCTACCTTCTAACCTTTGGTTAGGTGTGATGACACAGAAATCTGTCCCTACAAAGGAGATTCCCCCCTACTCCCCAACTACAAGACAGGGCTGATACCTAGCTCTGCTGCTCCAAAAAGATAAATATGACACATTACAGAATAGACAGTGGCACCTAGGGATTCCCTGAAGGGCAGAACAGGACAGGAGTAGGGTTACACAGCGTCTCTGCAGCAAATCTGGCAGTGCGTGGCAGGCCAGTCCACAGAGGCCATGTTTCTAGAGAAACCGGAGCCCAGTGGGAGACTCCCCCTGAGGGCCCATACCTGGTAGCTGGCCTCCGAAGCCCATCGTTCTCTCGTGAACACCTCCCCACCGCACCGGCAGGGGCAACATGGTGGCTGACCTGGGGGAGCTCGCCAAGCTGCGGAACCTGCCCAAGCTGCGAGCCTTGGTGCTGCTGGACAACCCGTGTACGGACGAGAACGACTACCGCCGGGAGGCCCTGGTGCAGATGGTGCATCTCGAGCGCCTGGACAAGGACTTCTACGAGGAGGAGGAGAGGGCTGAGGCTGATGAGATCCGGCAGAGGGCGAAGGAGGAGGCCGAGCCCGAGCCCGAATTGGAACTGGACCAGTCATCGATCTAGCAGTTCCCCTAGCCTCCAAGGACAGTAAGGAAGGGGGGCAGGGAGGCCAGAAGAGGAGGCCAAGGGCCTGGCGGATGGGAAGGGAAGTTGCTGTAGGAGGAGGTGGGTGAGGGAGGCAGAGGCAAGGAGAACCCTTGGGGAGACCTGGGTTAGGAGTCACAGGTGAGGAGAAAGAACCAGAAGAGCCTGGGAGGAGCTGAGAGAGGCTTAGGAGATACATCAGGAGGCCTGAGGAGTAAGCAGTATGAATGGGGCGGCAGGCAGAGAGGTGGCTGTGGGCTGGGCAGCCACACCTGATGGGAAATGCTGGGTCTG
>NW_020176571.1:6218464-6233200 GCF_003031525.2 Neophocaena asiaeorientalis asiaeorientalis
TGGAGGAGGATGGCAGCTGGGCCTAGAGAAGGCAGGAGAGGAGGATCCTGCACTAAAGAGCAAAGCTAAGAATAACAGGACAGAAGGAAGAAAGGAGGGCAGAAGGAGGCAGGAAGAGACTGAGGCTCTGAGACCAGGGAAGTGTGGCAGCTGGCACTTCAGATGGGGCAGAGGCAGCAGTGGGAGTGCAGGGGGCCCAGAGGATTGGCTGCTGTCCTCTTCCTCCAGGAGACCAAAGATGCTGGCTCCAAGAATGAGGAGACTCCCAGTTGGGGGGGCCCACACCCCCTCTTCCGGAGACAGAGGACGCTTTCTCTTGCCCCAGACCTAGGAATTCATCACAGCCCTCCTCCCAGACTCTGTGACGGGCACCTGGGCAGCGGTGACTGCGCGGGAGCAGCCCTCGGGTAGGCCTGGTGGGAACCAGGCCTGGATGGGCCAGGGGATGCTTGAGGAACTGGCTGCGGAGGCGGCGGCCTGGAGTGTTAGGAACAGTTGTTCGTTTTTCCAATAAAGAGACATTTTGATACTCTCGTGTCTGACCGGGTTTGTGAGACACTGAGGCTGTCACGGGCTTCACTGGCGTGAGGCTGAGATTGTTACTTTCCACGGGGTCGGGGCGTGGGTATGAGCGCGCGTGGGCGGCGGGGGTATAGGTCGTGGGTGGCCCCCGGCCCCTCCCACATCGCTCTCCTCCTGCCCTCCCCGCCCCATCCCATCGGTACCCCCTACTCCCCCGCGCTCCTACGTGCGCCTCCGCTGGCGGCTCCTGAATCATCGGGGGCTCCGGGTCACATGCGCCCGCCCGGCCCTATCCGCGCCTCCCCCGCCCGCCGCCCGGGCGCCGCAGCCGCCGCCACCGCCACTCCCGCTCTCTCTGCGCCGCCACCACCACCACTGCCAGCGCCACCGACAGCGCCACCGCCACAGGCTGGGTCTGCAGCCCCGAGGTGAAGCCCCAGCCGAGCCCCGCGCCCCTCCGGCCCCCTCCCCTCGCCGCCGCGCCCCCGCCACTCTCCCCGGGCCTCGCGCATCCCTCGCCCCGCGGCGCTGCGCACCTGCTTCGCCACCCGCGCCCCGCAGGCACCTCCTTCCCCAGCCTTCCCGGACCGCTCGTCTCGGTTTCAGGCTGTCGCCCCCTCCTCATTCGCGCGCCAGGCCTCTGCGCACCTGTGTCTAACTGCGCCTTTCTCCACCCTTGTCTACCCCCTCCCCATGCCCCTTTTCGCCTCCGGTTCTGTCGATGGTAAGGTTTCGCGGTCTCCCCGGGCTGTGCATTTTGACCCTGGCACGTCCTTTGGCTTTGCATCGGGGAAATGTCTTTCTCACGCTTCCTCGGCGTCCGCAGACTCCCTCTAGACGCCCCTCTCCCACTCCTCGCCCGCATCGCCCACTCCGGTTACAGTATTTCCACTGCACCGGGGAGGGATGGGAAGAAGGGAGAATTTGTCTAGGGGCCGGGGGAGGACCGGCCCAGCCGTGCCTCTCCCCACGGGTCTCGCTTCGTCCTCCTCCCTCCCCATGGCAACCTTCAGAGACTGAGGACCCTCTCGCAGACTTCTCTACTGTACATCTCTCGGGAAGAGGAGGGACATACATTTGGAGGGAGATTGGGACCTTGGAGTGGGGGTTAGAGCGTTAGACTGTGGGGGATGGGGGCTCAGGAGGAGAGGCCTCCCGCTGCCCATACGACCCATGCTCTTCTGGGCTCCAAGGAGAAATGCAAACCTAGCAGCCGGACCGCCCTGAGGAGATCTGGGGGAACCCCACCAGCCGGCCGCTGAGGGGGCGAGGGAACCACTGCCGTGCCCCTCCCCTCCCCTCCTCACTGCGGAGTCCTCCCATCTCGTTTTTGATCCTACCCCGCCCCCCACTGCAGTGACCTCCCCTTCCTCACTGCATTGACCTTCTCCTCTCCCCACGGGCGGGGGGATCCCTTCTACAGCCGACGACTGCAGCCAGCTCCTCGTCACCACCACCACCCCCACCCCGCCCAGTGCAGTAACCTCTTTCCCATCCCTCCCAGCCTCCCAGCCTTTGGCCCCTCCCACTGGTCTCAGGCTCCACCCCTCTAAGCCTCTTACCTTTCTCCTTCCTTCCCTTCCACCCAAGGAGATCCCAGCCATCATGTCCATTGAGAAGATCTGGGCCCGGGAGATCCTGGACTCCCGTGGGAATCCCACGGTGGAGGTGGATCTCTACACTGCCAAAGGTAATGGGCAGGGCCTTCCCACAGCCGCCATGCTGGCTTTGCCCTCGCCTGGCATGGGAGGCTCCCCGGGAATTCCCAGTGGGGATGGGGTGCTGGGCCAGGCTCACGCGCCTGGAGCGGGGCGGGGTGGATCCTCCTTTTCCAGGGGAGCCAGGATAGGCCGGTCTCTGTGTGCTAGCTTAGTGTGTGATGCACAGCCTGGCTCTGCCCTCTGTGTTCACCGCGTGTGCGTGTGTGCACCGCGTGTGCGTGCACCGCGTGTGCTGCCTGCGCAGCTTCATTTCTGTGGTTCCACCTGCGCACGTGGGACCTCAGTCGGGCGGATGAGGCCACTGCTTGTGCATCCGCCTCCGTGCGTGTGTCCGGGTCGGGGCGGGGCAGGGGGGTCGTTAAGGAGCACTGGTGGAAGAAGGCTGGATGCGGCTGCAGGGGCGTAGAGCTGGAAGGCTGAAGAATCTCTGGTCCCTGTGGTGTCCTCTCTCTCCATCCTCATTCCACGTTCCCCTCCCAGGGCTTTTCCGGGCTGCGGTGCCCAGTGGAGCCTCCACTGGTATCTATGAGGCCCTGGAGCTAAGGGATGGGGACAAACAGCGTTACTTAGGCAAAGGTGAGGCCCTTTGTCTTTTCCCGGCTCTCCCGTCCCTCTGCTGGGGACCTCACACCAGTCCCCAGCCCTCTTCCTGCATGCCTTCCCCCACCTTTCCTCTTCGGGCCCCGCCTGGCCTGAGCCGGCCTGACCTCTCCACCTCTCCCTAGGTGTCTTGAAGGCAGTGGACCACATCAACACCGCCATCGCCCCGGCCCTCATCAGCTCAGTGAGGCCCGCTCTTTGCTGGGGGTGGGGACCAGGGTCCTGGAAGGAACCCTGGATTAGGGGACGATGAAGGAGAGGGAGAAAGGCCCACCTCTTGGGAATCATGGTTACCGGGGAAGGATGCCCCCTGCTCCCATGGAGCTTCAGGTCCTCTAATCCAGACAGGCCGCTGTTGCGGGAAGCTGGTTGGACCCTGGCTAGATGTGAGCCTGTGTGTGGATGTAGGGGGCCCTCTGGCTTAGGGTCCAGCCTTCATCCTGGCTTTGGGTGATGGAGGCTCTGCTCACAGGGTCTCTCTGTGGTGGAACAAGAGAAGCTGGACAACCTCATGTTGGACTTGGATGGGACTGAGAACAAGTGTAAGCAGGGGCTGGGAGAGAGTCGGGGTGGGGAGGGAACTCACGGAGCAGATGGAGAGCTGAGGGGCCAGCACTGTGGGGGGCTTCTTAGGAAGGGTGACCTGGGACTTCCCTGGAGGTCCAGTGGTTAGGACTCCACGCATGAGCTTCCACTGCAGGGGGCACGGGTACGATCCGTGGTCGGATCCTGCAGGCCGTGAGGTGTGGCCAAAAAAAAAAAGAGAGAGAAGGATGACCCGAGGAGGACTAGCCCTTCAAGAAACCATGAGTTTTACGCCAGTGGGAGGGGAATGACATTAGACAGAAGGGAGAACTTTGCAGCATAAGGAGGGGGGAGTTGGTGGCAGATAGTCTGTGGTCTCAGGGATGTTTAGCAATAGTGCCGCTCTCTGCCCTTTCCACTCACCTCCCCTCGCCGCCCCCCACTATTTTCAGGAGAGGATGGATGAGGTGTTGCAGGAGTGGAGAGGGAGGAGGGGGGTCTCCTTTACTGGCTCCTTTTGGGGAGTGTAGGTGGAGGCGAGGCCTGGAAGGGGAAGGGGACGTGTTTGCTCAGTGCCTTCCTCTGTAATCTCCCAGCCAAGTTTGGGGCCAATGCCATCCTGGGTGTGTCCCTGGCCGTGTGTAAGGCAGGGGCGGCCGAGCAGGAATTGCCCCTCTACCGCCACATTGCTCAGCTGGCCGGGAACTCAGACCTCATCCTGCCTGTGCCGGTGAGACTATGACCTGCCCCTCCCAGGGGTGGGTGGGGAGGGAGTATGAAGCCTTGTGAGGACTGATGGGGCATAGCTAAAGAGAAAGGATGGGGACGGGGGACTCTGAGTCCAGGAAGCTGGAGGAAGTTTGGGATGTGGGGTTGACACTCCCAGGGGCGGAGAGGGAAGTGCTCTGTGACTTTTCTGTCCTCCTGTGGCTCCCAGGCCTTCAACGTGATCAATGGGGGCTCCCATGCTGGGAACAAGCTGGCCATGCAGGAGTTTATGATCCTCCCAGTGGGCGCTGAGAGCTTTCGGGATGCCATGCGACTCGGGGCGGAGGTCTATCACACACTCAAGGGCGTCATCAAGGACAAGTATGGCAAGGATGCCACCAATGTGGGAGACGAAGGTGGCTTTGCCCCCAATATCCTGGAGAACAGTGAAGGTGAGGCCAGGAGCCCCACTCCTAGCTCTAAGTCTCACTCCATCCCGGGACATCAGGAAGGGCCACACATTTCCCCAAGTCCCGAGGAGGCTGCGGGAGGGTCCCTGAGCTAATTCCAAGAGGTTCCATTCCTCGGAGTGGGTGCCAGAGGGCCTAACAAATTCACATGCAGGCCTAAGAGGACATTCTTTATCCACCCAGCCAGATCTGTAAGCATCTGCAAGTTCCCACCGGAGCCCCTGGGGATGCTGGGAGATGGTCTAGGTGACCTGTGGGATCCATCCCCCCCTTTAACTCCGATGGATCCTCAGTTTGATGAGATACACCGTACTCCAGGGAATCCACTCCAAATCTATCCCATTCCCACCCCAACCTCTTAGACTTCTAGGATTTCTAGCCTTTCTCTGCCCTGGGAGAAACCTTATAGTGAAGAGAAACTATACAGGCAGGTAGTGGCTAAGAGTTAACTTTCTGGGGCCAAATTGCCTGGATTTGAACCTTGACTTGAAGAGTTACTGGCTGGGGATCTTGCTCACTTAACTTCTCTGTGCTTGTCTTTCTCGTCTGTAAAATGGGAACAACAGTCTCTACCTCTTAGCATAAGTGTGAGGATTAAATGAGATCATATGTGTAAGTGCTTAGGTGACATAGTTAAGCCCTCAATAAATTATAGCTATTTAAAACAAAACAAACAAACAAAAAAAACAAAACTGGGCTTCCCTGGTGGCGCAGCGGTTGAGAGTCCGCCTGCCGATGCAGGGGACACGGGTTCGTGTCCCGGTCCGGGAAGATCCCACGTGCCGCGGAGCGGCTGGGCCCGTGAGCCATGGCCGCTGAGCCTGCGCGTCCGGAGCCTGTGCTCCGCAACGGGAGAGGTCACGACAGTGAGAGGCCCGCGTACCGCAACAAAACAAAACAAAACAAGACAAAACTATGGAACTTCCCTGGTTGTCCAGTGGTTAAGAGTCCGTGCTTCCAATGCAGGGGCTGCGGTTCGATCCCTGGTCAGGGAACCAAGATCCCACACACCGTGCGGCGCGGCCAAAACAAAAACAAAAAGACTATTATTAACACAATTCCATTCCTCTGCCTTCCTAAAAGGTGGCCTGCTCGTCGCAGACCTGGGAATAACCCCAAAACAACCTTAACCAGACCTCTCCCTAGCAACAGCCCTCCACTTCTGTTCTGAATTTCTTTCTTTCCCTCATTCCTCCTCGTCCATTGTATTCCATCCCCAGCCTTGGAGCTGGTGAAGGAAGCCATTGACAAGGCTGGCTACACAGAAAAGATCGTCATTGGCATGGATGTCGCCGCCTCGGAGTTTTACCGTGATGGCAAATACGACTTGGACTTCAAGTCTCCCGCTAATCCTTCCCGATACATCACTGGGGACCAGCTGGGGGCCCTCTACCAGGACTTTGTCAGGAACTATCCAGGTGAGAGCAAGGGCTGTGGCAGGGGGAGGGCGGGGGGCAGGCAGGGATGTGTTGGGGACAGCTCTGGACCTTACGGGGGTGCTGACCCGGGTGTCAGGGAGAGATGTCCTGAGAAGAACCTGAGAACCAGGGATGGGGTGAAGGAGCCTCCTGCAGAGGTTGGGCTTTGGACGCCGTGTAATTGTGCAGGTACCTGCGGTGAATCTGTTCCATCTGCTTTGGATCCTGAGTAAAGTCATGATCTCTGAAGCTGCTGGGATAAGGGGGCGGGTTTGGGAGGAACTAGGCATGGTGAGAGGGTGACTGGAACTAGCACAGTTCAGGATCTTTGGTTGAGAAAACTGGATGCTGGGGAATTCCCTGGCGGTCCAGTGGTTAGGACTCTGCACTTTCAGTGCCGAGGGCACGGGTTCAATTCCTGGTCAGGGAACTAAGATCCCATAAGCCACCAGTGTGGTGGCTGGATGCTGGATGCTGAATGGAGCTGGACGTCATGGGGATGAGGAGGTGCTGAATCACCCTCTCTAGGTCCCCCAGTGGTTTTTACCGCTGGCTGGAGGCACTTGGTTTCCAGCTCCTGAGACAGAGCGAGAGAAAACAGACTTGGATTGCGGAATGAAGTTTCTAGAATAGCGACGAGGAAGGGCTTCCTGGGAGAAGGTGGGAAAATACCAAGACAGGTTGTGAGACAGCTTCTAAACTCTTGTTTTTTGAAAGGTTTTATGAAAGAATCAAGAAGCAGTTAGGGCAGGCTCGTTTCGGGGGAAGCAGGGGTGAGGAAGCTGAATTGGCCAGGGGGGTCTGACCTGTCCATTCAGGGAATCTCAGCGGGGTGTTCCTGCCTGACTCAGAGCCTCCGCACCGCTCTCCCATCAGTGGTCTCTATTGAGGACCCCTTTGACCAGGACGACTGGGCTGCCTGGTCCAAGTTCACAGCCAACGTGGGGATCCAGATTGTGGGTGATGACCTGACAGTGACCAACCCAAAGCGAATCGAGCGGGCCGTGGAGGAGAAGGCCTGCAACTGTCTGCTGCTGAAGGTCAACCAGATCGGTTCGGTCACCGAAGCCATCCAAGCGTGAGTGCCTGCCGTCCCTGACTCAGCCCGTTTCTGCAGGATGCCTCTCACCAGTGCTCCCAGCCCAGTCTTGCCCACAAGTGCTGAAGGGGGCAGGGAACCTGGAGTCACTTTCACGGCTCTCCTGGTTCTGCTCCCTCCACCCAGACGTTTCTTGACCAACATAGGGGATGAGAAGAGGGTGCGGGCGTGAGGGGCTGGGGCTCAGTGCTGCTGTACGAATGCAGGTGCAAGCTGGCCCAGGAGAATGGCTGGGGGGTCATGGTGAGTCACCGCTCAGGAGAGACTGAGGACACGTTCATTGCGGACCTGGTGGTAGGGCTGTGCACAGGCCAGGTGAGCGCCAGAGAGCCCTTTGTGCAATCGGTGGGTTCTAGGCTCAGGTGGCTCTCTCCTTCCAGGTGTTTGCGGGTGTTGGGGGAATCTCAAGGGAGTATAAGTTTCCTTTCATGGGGCAGACGGCGGCCACGGAGCTGCTTATCTTTTGTGGTGTTTCAGATCAAGACTGGTGCCCCATGCCGTTCCGAGCGTCTGGCTAAGTACAACCAACTCATGAGGTGAGGGGACCCGGGGAATGGAAGCCCAGGGCCCAGGGGGTTATAAGCTGTGTTTCTCCACCATTTCCTCTCCAGTGCCTGGGGCCTGGAGAACAAACGGTAGGCATCCAGAGAATACTTGTTTTTGATCGATGGGTTTACAGACGGCCTGATTGACAGCGCACGAAAGCCAGGGAATGCCCTCGCTCAGGCCAGGACCCGGGAGCAGGTGGTGCGAGGGGCTTGGAGGATGGTGGCCCCATGGGAAGCGGGGGCGGTCCTCCTGCTTCCCTGACTCTTTCCTTTCTGACTCACCTCTCTCAGAATCGAAGAAGAGCTGGGGGACGAAGCTCGCTTCGCCGGACATAATTTCCGCAATCCCAGCGTGCTGTGATCCCTCTACCTGCCTGGAGACATGGAACCCCTCGCCCGTCCTCCTGGAACCTCTTCTTTCCAGTCCTGCTCGAAATTTCACCCCAGACAACACCCCGCTGACCTGCTGCGCTGCTCCTTGACTGGTCCAGCCCCTGCTGTCTCCGCTCTCGCCCACTCTGGGTTCCACACTCTCCACTCCTTCCTTTCTCTTCTCCCTCCTCAAAAACTGGCCATGGACTGAGGATGTAAGGGCATCCATGGAAGACCAATCAGGGTCTGTGCTGGAGCGTCAGGGCTGGTTGTTGCGGTGTGTAGAGGGGCCGTGTGTCATGTGTGCTTTGCGCTGGGTCTGTTGGTTTCCAGGTTGCATATGAGACAGGAACTGCGCAGTGCTGAGTGGAGGGGAGTGCTGGCTGCGTGCTCAGGCCTGGCCTAAGGCACTGATGTATTATTTATTCATTTATTTATTTTTCATTCATCCTGTTAATGATTCACTTCCTCATAACTCCAGGGCCAGAAACTGGCCTGACTGGACGGGACCATGTGTCTGTATTTCATGTGACTGTAGATTCTGAGATGGCCTGGGGTGGGGGTCTTGCTGGAACGGGAAGGGTCACAGAAAGGGGCGTCGATGAGGGTTCCTGTGTGCGTGCCAAGCCTTAGCCTCAGCCTGGCTCGGTCCAGAGGTGGGGCTGTGTGCCCGGGGCTCCTCCCCTGTCCCTCTCTCCCCAGCCTGTCTCCCCCTCCTCGTTCATTCTTCCTGCCGCTGCACCTGAGCACCGTCTCACTCCCCCGTGCCGTGTTCCACAGCTGCCAGCACCTCTGTGGCGTCGAAATGAGCACCACCATTAAAGTGTGAGTCACCGTGCATTACTGTGTCTGAGGAGTCTTACTCTCGTCCACACGAGGGGACAGAAGATGGAGCTCCTGGAAGTCGGTGAAACTGGATAGCAGAGCTGGGGAGGGCACAGAAAGAGGAAGAAGCCCAACAAATAGGCCAGGAGGATGGCATTGCCCACCTCACCCTGGCCAGGCAGGGAGCACATTGCCTTGCCGTGTCAGCAGCGAGCCTGGCCCCAGGACCCAGGGGAACTGGGGGCCCCAGAATTCCTAAAAGTATCAAAAATTGTGTGTGTATACGCATTTTTGGAGAAAGGGATCCAAAGGGTTTGCAGATTCACCAAGGGCCTTGACCAGAGGAGGGATAAAGCCTGTGGGCTGGAGCAGCTCCGGTACTGGGCCTCTCCCAGACCAAGTCCTGGCTGCTTCTGGGATCGACCAGCACTGCCTGGGCAGCACCCCCTGCAAGGTGGGGACCCGGGGAGGAAAGGATGGTGCTTGGGAAGAATGGTACCATGGAGCGAGGGAAGAATGGTACTGGGGGTGCAGAAGCCGGAGGAAACAGCCTTCCAGTAAACTGGAGATTCAGGACCTGGGGTGCTCAACGGGCCCCTCCCAGGGTCAGCCTGCGAGAAGGGTGCCAGTGTGTGGCCGGGGAGACGCACTATCACCCTTCAGCTCCAGCGGAGCCCCAGCATTGAGATGGGAACCCAGGAACCACAGGGGACGTGGAGCTGTGGCCACTAGAGCGAGTCAAGCTTCTGTAGGCTGTTGACTGCACTGGCTCCAGGGCGAGGGTGGGAGGAATCGCAAGGCTGCTCCCTCTGTGGGCCTCCCACCCTGTTTGTTCTCTGAGTCCTGGTCCTGGGCCCCCTCTGCCATCCTGCCCAGCTCCAGGACTGGAAGAGGATTCCCGTTCTGTATGGGCAGGACCCGTTTCTCTGCTTTTCTCCTCCTGTGTGGCTGACAACTCAGCCCTTTTCAGTCGAAGAGTTTCTCGCCCCATCCTCTGTGCCTCTTCATTACCGCGCGGGCATCTCAGCTTTCCCTTCTCTGCTGTCTCCTGGTGTCCTTTTCTGTTTCCCTTGGGGGCACACCGTACTTTTCTCTAGGGTCCATTATATCCATCTTTCTTCAGTAACTCCCGGTCGGAGCCACATTTCCTAACCTCTGCCCTTTCCTCCTTGCTAGGTCGCCTCCTCATGCCCCCCACACCCCAACCCCTCAGGTACTGGCTTGGATTGGGTTACAGCTAGCTCTGCCTGGGCCTCCCGGGCCCCTCTCTCCACTTTCCTTTTGTGCCGTTGCCTGGAGACGGGTGGGTCGTGGGGGACTGGGGCCAGAGAGGGAGCTGGGGTGAGGGATGGTGGTGGGGTGTGTGTGACGCTCCCTGAAGCTGAGTTGTGAGCCCGGCCCGCAGGTAGGGGAGGAGTTGGAGGGGATAGGCCCTGGCTTCTCTTCTCACTCTCCTTATCCCGTTTCTACCACTGCCTACGTTTTTCTTTTAGGCTCCGCTATGTCACCATCCTAGCCCATCCCTTAGTGGTTAAAAAAGGAGGGAGAAGAGCTGGGCCTGGAAAGGAGCTGGGAAGAGCCTGGGCCAGGGCCCAGTGGGGGACTGAACTGAACAGTGCAGACCGGGAGGAAATGCAGTGGAGGGGGAACCATGGGGAGAGGAGGAGTCTTGGAACAAAGTTGGGGGGTGGGGAGAAGGAGCTGGGGTTCTCCTAGGACACAGATGAAGGGAGTGGGCAGCAGGGGTGGGGGGGGGGGTGGAGCTGTCTGGAAAGCCCTGAGGGATAAGGAAGGTGGGACTGGGGTAATAAAGTGAGTGCCAACCAGTTCAAGAGTCTGAAGAGTGGTGATTCATTCCTAGGCCAGGGAAGCCTTCCTGCTCAGGTTCCCCGGTGCCATAGAATCCATTTAGAGCGTCTGGGTCCTCCTAGAACTTGGCTGAGCCTGGCCCAGGGAAATACGAGGCAAAATCTACTAGTTGCTACAGAGCTAAGCTCCTTCCCTCTCAGCAGGCTGGTGGGATCCTACCCTCAGGGCCCACCCTCGGCCTCTAGCTGGCGGGCTCACACACAAACACCAGCCCCAGCCCCAATCTGGAGCGCTACTGAGGGCTCTCAATCCAGACTCCGGCTCCAGCTCTTCCTGTTTCCCAGCCTGCCTCCCTCCCATTCTCCGGCCTTCCCAATCTCAGCTGCCAAAAATCACCCAGCATCTTGGTGTCCTTTGTCCTGAGAGATGTTGCTGCTTGGTGTGGGGCAGGGAGAGAGCCCAGGAGACTCTGGGGGGTGGAGACTGGGAGTGGCTGGGGACTGTCAGGGGCAGAGGCTGCCTGGAGAGGGGTCTGCGGTGGAACTGTCTCCACATTAGAATGGTCGCGATGGGGGAACCTGGGCACCAGGGGTTGTCTCCACGTGGAGCCTGATCCCCACCGACCCCTTCCCTGTAGCCCAAAGTACTGTGAGTGATGACTTCGTACAGATTTGAGAAGGAAAATGGAGCTGCTACCAGCCAGAGGGCCTGAGGATGGTGTCCCACTCCCCTAAATGAACGCTCATGCGCCCCCATTCCTACCATTTCCTTCTACTGCTTTCCCTTTCCATCTCCCCTGGCTTGTCCTCCCTATCACTGAATTTCCCTCCTCCTCTGCATGGCCACCAAAGGCCTTGTCGATCTTACATTTCTTTCTCATCTTCATTACCACTCCCTTCCACCCGCACCCCATTCTATCTACCTTGTCTTGCCAAACGAAACCCTCCTCAGCTCTTTTGGAAACCACCACCCCCTCGACCCCCCTGGAATCCAGCCATCCTCCCCACCCCCACCCCATCTTCCACCTTCCTCTCCCACCCAGAACCCAGGCCCCTAGAATCTGCATCTGGTCCCACCATCTCCGTCCTTTCTTAAGGTTCCTCTTGCTTTCCCTTCTCTCTCCACATGACATCTCTAGACTCGTCATTCCCCCACATTCTTATATTTGCTGTTCTTTCCCCAACACCAATCACCCCCAAACTCTTCACTCTCGTCCAGAAACCCCATCCTCCTGTGTATGTCTCCATCTTTTCAATTTCTTCCCCTCATTATGCCCCAAACTTCCATCCCATTCTCTCTCACAAATGCCCTCCCAAACCTCTTCTGCTACGTTTGCCAAAGACGCTGTCACCCCAAGCTTCTTTCCCCTCCCCTTGTCACACACCTCACTGCCCCCGTGGCCCCCAAGAAGCTCCATCTCTCCAACCTAACTCCATTCCCCCATCTCTGCCACAAACCCACAGGCTCCCCCCCCTCACCTCTACCGCACACCCCTTGGCCCCCAAACTTCTCCAGCCCCCCTCATAACTGCCCATACAACCCACGGCCCCTCCTACCTAGCCCTCTCCCACGCCAGGCCCGCGGGCTCCCCGCATTCCGCCTGAGCGAACCCCTCCCCGCGCCCAGGCCCCCTCGGCCTCTGTCTCTGACAACTCGCCCGGCGAGCTCAGGGGGTGGGGCCTGCCCCAGAGGAGGGATGGGGGCCGGGGCACCCGGAGGATCGGGAAGGTGGGGGGAGTTGGGAGGATCTCAGGAGGAGGGCTGATGGGGCAGGAGGGTAGCCAGGACCCTGGGACCCAAAGAGGAACCCCGAGGTGGAGGGTCGGCGGAGGAAAAATGGGATGCCCGTGAGGGGGCTTCGGGGCGAAGGCAAAAAGGAATGGAGAGATGGCAGCGAGGTGGGGCATGAGGACTCCAGGAAAAGCCCCAAAGGCCCAGAACCCGGGTTTCAGAGCCCGGGGTTCGGGGTGCTAGGTTTAGAAGGGAGTTGGGAAATGGGGAAGGGGTGTGGTAGGTGGGAAGAGAGGGATTGTAGCTGATGAGGGAGGAGGATGGAACCTGGGGAAACGGGGGCTCTGAGAGGGCCACCTTTGAGAAGAAGAACCCGGCGTGTTCCCGGGTGGAAGTGGGAAAGTGATGTCTTTGTGACTCAGTTTTCTCTCCCCTACCCCGGGTCACCTCTGACCTTGTTTTTCCAATCTCAGACACAGGTACTTCTTGGAGAGGAGCACACTGGGGCCCAGTAGTGTGGGTCCTCCTGCAACTGATGAGGAAGACTGGAACCCTGAAGGGAGAGTTAGGGAGCAAGGGTTTCTGGGAGGGTGGAAACAGAGGAGAGAATTGGGCAGTCTTATAGGCACTCCAAACAAGTTGTGACCCCCATCCTCAAATCCCCAGAGCACCCACTGCCCCTCTAGCTGTGGTTTCCTTAAGAGGGGGTGGATCTTCATTACTGTTTTGTGCTCAGAGATTTCCCTTTGTGCATGGACTTATTTCTACTGGGGTAGGTACTCTTAAGCTCCCTTCCCTGAGGGTGCTATAGGAGGACAGGAGCTGCTTTGGCAACTGTAGGGGGAGTTGCTGGCAGATGGACCCCCGGGATGGACTGTAGAGGGGCAGGTTCTGCCATTTTGTTGCCATGGCAATGACCCAGCGGGATGTCTAATAGATGGGGGTTCAGAATCTTGATCGGGCCTTTGGCTATGCCCTTGGAACTCTTGGCTGGGTTCTGGAGGATGTTTCTGGAGCTGCTCATGGAGAGGAGGTTCCCCAAGGGGTCCACCGCCTTCCATCCAGCTGTCTTTGGGAGAAAGGTAGACATATTACTTGCAGGTCGTAGTTGTTTCTCTAAGACCCTCCCTTTAGGCATGGTGGGGGGATAGAAATGCTCCTGTTCCAAGTTATGCCATCTTTTGGCAGTTCATTATTAGGGACTTTCTGTATAGTCTTTTTCCTTCTTTGCACAGGTATTCTTCCATTTTCTTAAACTTGAGTCTTCCTTCCCAAGTATCCCTTTTCGTCTTTCCCAGACTATCCCCACAGCGACCCCTTCCCTCAGCTAACCTTGGACCTTCTGTTTCTCTGACCTTGTAGGAATGGCTGGGCTCTCCATGCCCATCCCAGGTGAGGGTGGCCCGGGGGAGAGGGCTGTGGAACAGCCTGGTGTAGTGGAAATACTCCAGAACAGGAGTCGGGAGACCTGGGTCTAGTCCTGGCTGTACCTCTAACTAACTGTGACCTTGGTCAAGTCACTTCTTTGAGCCTCAGCTTCATTATCAGATGAAGGGATTATAGATAAGATGATATCTGAGGCCCCTCTGACAACTGTAGATTCTAAGGCTTAGGCCAGTGCCTTGTTATCTGCTGGTCTGGGCTGCACTGTTATCTAGGACTGGTTTGTGAGTCTGGCAGGTCTGGAATGATGGTGGAGGCTGGGCCAAAGATCCTGGAATTCACCCTGCAAGCCCATCCTAGAAAGCCTTGTGCCTCGAGTGTATTCCTTCAGACAGCCTCCTCAGATTTCTCCCTTAATTTCTTTTCTTGTTCTTACTTAGAGACTCTTTCCCTATTTTTCATGTTTTCACCTCCGCAATCCGGCCTTTATCCTTTTGCTTTTGCGGTAAAAGGTGCCGACGGTGAATGTGCTTAGTGTTTTGCAGACACATAGTAGGTGCTTGTAGATAGATCGGAGTTACAGTGACTGGCTACTAGGACAGGAAGGAGGGTAGCTTAGCTTGTTGGTGCTAAAACATGGTCCAGGTTCAGGAATGTATATATAACCCAGCCCTACCTCCTTCTCTCTCCTGCCACTCCTTCTCCCCAGGGTCACCTACCCTTTTATGACTGCTTTTCTCCTTCAGAGCTACTCATTGTTAATTTTATCAGATTTTAACTGATTAAAGAAGTTGAGGTGGGGGAGGGCCACGCGAGGCTCGCTCTGCTCTTCAGGTACATGCCTGCCTTTCTCTGACCTATTGGATCCCCTGACTCTCACCAACCATGAACAGGTTCTGTGATAGGAAGGAGAGATGAGCACCCTCCTTTAAGGGGCTGGCAAAGACACCCCAGTCACAGTCATCTCTCGTGCTTTTGTTAGGATTGTTTTCCCCTTTTGTTATG
>NW_020176571.1:6233248-6255830 GCF_003031525.2 Neophocaena asiaeorientalis asiaeorientalis
GGGGTTTGACAGTATTTGAAAACCAATTCACACAACAACTCAAAAGTGCGGTAATAGTTGTAATGGAAGAGAAATGGCTGGTGTACTGGGCAGAGCCTCGGCTGTAAGTTCAGAAGACAGGGGGCTCTGTCCCAGCTATTTCGGGACTCTAAGTGAGTAAATTGTTATTAAGTTTCCTGGAAAGGTTAGGCCCACCCCTCACTGCATGCCTCAGTAGGGTTCAGTGGAGGTGAGTGAGAGGTATTTACTCTGTATTCCTTGGGAAAAATAGTGCTACAGAATGTAGAAAGGCTATTTCCCTAGCCAGGCCTCCTAACTGACTCAGAATAGGTGGCTAAGCCTACTCCATTTGCACTGAGGCCAGCAGCACTTCATTCGAGAAGACCTAACTGAAGTTAGTGGGTTTAAAGGTCAGTAGCAAGAACAGACCAGAACATCCATATATACATGACATCTGTGGGGAATAGGGAAAGGAAGAAAACTGTAAGAAGATATCATTTTTGTTCTCAAAAGATCTTACGGTTAGTAATATGGAGAGATGTGACACTTAGCAAGAAATACAAACAAGTGCAAATGAAAATTACTGGCTATGTAGATAGAGATACGTAGATAGGCCGTGAGGAGGTATGAGTCCCTGTCTAAGCCAGGTGGGAAGACAGGCTTACCAATGTGTACATTTGTCTCGTTTACCCACTGTTACTCACTGATCTGGTTGGTAGAGTGAGAGCCTGGACTTTTCCTCTAGCCGTAGGGAACGCAAGCACTAGAGCAGGGGTCTTGTGAGACTCTCAGAATTGAAGTTCTGCACTTTGGAGATACCTAGGTTTGGTCTTGGCCTTGGTCAGGCCGTGTGCCTTTGCATTGTAGAATGGGACATTGTTCTCCCACCTACTCTGATGTGAAAAAAGATTCTTTTCATATCTCTGGGACTGATCTAGGCCTTCTGAGAATCCTCCCCACCACCTTCTGATGAGATCACAGCTAAGTACTGAAGAGCGAGCATGGGCTTTGAAGTCAGGGAGATGGGGCTTGGTTCTGGTGCTGTCACTGGTTCCTCACTGTGTATTTATCACACGAAGTTGGGCAAGTCACAGTCACAATCTTTGAGCCTCAGTTTCTTCACCTGTATAATGGGGATAATAATACCTCCTTTTCAGGGTTGGTTGTAAATATTAAATGAAATTGTACATGTAAGGGCTTGACGTAAAGAAGGTACTCCATAAATCAGCTAATACTTCAGCTACATTTCTTGATGCTCCTTTTAAAGGCTCTGTGGAATTCGTGTGTGTGCATCTATTTCCTAGGGATCATGAAGGGTGACACCCTGAACTGGGGTGCACAGGCACCTCGGCGTTTTCTGCCTTCCCACGAGATGAAAGGGATGCTGTTGCCGGCAGAGCTGCCCTCACAGGTGGCTGGGACGACCCATGGGCACGCCAGCAGTGTCTCATGGCTGGGCTGCTTACTCGGCCCCTTGACAGGCACGGTAGTGTCCCCTTCAGACTAGTGTTCCCCAATTTGGAGACTCTGATGGTCTTTTTCCAACAGGCTTCACTGAAGACAGACCGTGTGAGTTCCAGGTGCCTGTACCGGAAACTTGGAGATCCTGCTTCCTAGGCCACAGCTGTGGGGAACTTAGGGTGAAGCAGATAAGTTTCTGTATTCAGCTGCCCAGGCGGAGGAGAATGGGGTCTCCACAGCCTGAAGAATGAAGACACGACAGAATAAAGACTCAGTGAGTAGGAGCTAAAATGAGAAACACGAAAGATCAAGGGCAGGGAAGCTTCTGGCCTGTCCCAGGGCCCAGCCCACCCCTGCCACCCAGCTCCACTCTTTCCTCTCTTCCACCGCCAGGCAGCAGCTCCACCCCCCAGCAGACAGCCTGGCTTTGAACCCCATCCTTCTGGGACACCCGCTGGCGGGGAAGCATAGAAATAAGGCACATGATGAAGTGAGGCACAAGGTAGAAAACGACATGACCTGCTTGCCTCCTTCTCCCTCAGATGTCAATGAGGAGTGGACGGAAGAAAGAGGCCCCTGGGCCCCGGGAAGAACTGAGATCGAGGGGCCGGGCCTCCCCTGGAGGGGTCAGCACGTCCAGCAGCGATGGCAAAGCCGAGAAGTCTAGGCAGACGGCCAAGGTATTCTGTCCCCATGTCCTGCAACGGGATGCCCAGGCACCAGGGCTGATGGTGTGTATGTGTGTTGGGGGGAACTTCCTGTCTGGCTGAGGGTACTGGTGGAGCTCGCGAGGTATAGGACAGGCATTTTCTTTCTCTCTAACAGAAGGCCCGAGTAGAGGAGGCCTCCACCCCAAAGGTGAGCAAGCAGGGCCGGAGTGAGGAGATCTCGGAGAGTGAAAGTGAGGAGACCAACGCGCCAAAAAAGACCAAAACTGAGGTGGGAGACCCTTGCGGCCATCCTGACCCACGTTCTGACCGTTCTTTCACCCAAACTTCCTTTTGCTCACAGTTCTTTAGCTTTGCCTGGAATGTGCGAGAAAAGTCTTATCCTAGCGCTTATTAAAGTAGCCTGTCTGTGTGTCAGTCAGATCTTTAGGGCCTTGGCCAGACGGTCAGATGGTCAGGCAGGGCCAGAAGGGGACGGGAAGAGTGTGGGGATTCTAGCCTCTCCTTTTCTAGGCGCTGGCTTTCGTGCAGGGGCTGGGGAGGAGATCCAGGCTGAGGAGTCTCAGTGGAAGGAACAAATAAATCATAAGGAGCATGCAGAAGTGGTCTTTTTAAGAACCAGTGGTTTCTGGGATGTGCAGTTAAAGGGGTAGATGAGATGAGAGGATGGCAGATGGGCTGGTGGGTGGAAGACAGGGATTTGGGTTCAGCTGTGGATTGGGAGAAGGTGCTAGAGACGGACACTTGAGGAGGGAACTCAGGCGGCTGCTGGGGAGCAGCCGAGACTGCGGGGAGAGTGGGGGAACCCCCGGAGGGCAGGGAGGTGGGCTCCAGCAGGAGTACTCAGCGCATCGTGGCACAGCGGTGTGCTGTGAGCGGGAGGTTATTTTGTGCGAGGGAGGCCCCCAATCCAGAAGCAAGGAAGGAAAAGGCAAGGGAGAAATGGCCGTCCCTCTTCTACCGCAGGAGCTCCCTCGGCCACAGTCTCCCTCGGATCTGGACAGCTTGGATGGGCGGAGCCTCAATGATGATGGCAGCAGCGACCCTAGGGATATCGACCAGGATAACCGAAGCACGTCCCCCAGCATCTACAGCCCTGGAAGCGTGGAGAACGACTCCGACTCGTCTTCTGGCCTGTCCCAGGGCCCAGCCCGCCCCTACCATCCACCTCCACTCTTTCCTCCCTCCCCTCCCCCTCCAGAGAGCACCCCCCGACAGCCAGAGCCCGGCTTTGAATCCCATCCTTCTGGGACACCCACTGGGTACCATGCTCCCATGGAGCCGCCCACATCTCGAATGTTCCAGGCTCCTCCAGGGGCCCCTCCCCCTCATCCACAGCTCTATCCTGGGGGCGCGGGTGGAGGAGTTCTGTCTGGACCCCCAGTGGGCCCCAAAGGAGGAGGGGCTGCCGCTTCAGTGGGGGCCCCTAGTGGGGGTAAGCAGCACCCCCAGCCCCCCACCCCCATTTCAATATCCTCTGGGGCTGGTGGTGCTCCCCCAGCAAAGCCACCCAACACTCCAGCTGGTGGTGGAAACCTACCGTCTGCTCCACCACCAGCCACCTTCCCCCATGTGACACCAAACCTGCCTCCCCCGCCTGCCCTGAGACCCCTTAACAATGCCTCCGCCTCTCCTCCTGGCCTGGGGGCCCAGCCGCTAGCTGGGCATCTGCCCTCCCCCCATGCCATGGGGCAGGGTATGGGTGGACTTCCTCCCGGCCCAGAGAAGGGCCCCGCTCTTGCTCCGTCACCCCACCCTTTGCCCCCTGCGTCCACCTCTTCTGCTCCCGCCCCGCCAATGAGGTATCCTTATTCGTCCTCTAGCAGCAGCTCTGCAGCAGCCTCCTCTTCCAGTTCTTCTGCCTCGGCCTCGGTCTCCCAGTACCCAGCTTCCCAGGCACTGCCCAGTTATCCCCACTCCTTCCCTCCCCCCACCAGCCTCTCTGTCTCCAATCAGCCACCCAAGTATACTCAGCCTTCTCTCCCATCCCAAGCTGTGTGGAGCCAGGGTCCCCCCCCACCTCCTCCCTATGGCCGCCTCTTGGCCAACAGCAATGCCCACCCAGGCCCCCTCCCTCCTTCAGCTGGCGGCCAATCCACTGCCCACCCACCAGTCCCGACACACCACCACCACCACCAGCAACAGCAGCAGCAGCAGCAGCATCATGGGGGCTCTGGGCCCCCTCCACCTGGGGCTTATCCTCACTCCCTGGAGAGCGGGAGCTCCCACCACGCACACCCCTATGCCATGTCTCCCTCACTGGGGTCTCTGAGGCCCTACCCACCAGGGCCCGCACACCTGCCTCCACCTCACAGCCAGGTGGCCTACAGCCAAGCAGGTCCCAGCGGCCCCCCAGCCTCTTCCTCTTCCAATGCCTCTTCCTCCTCTCAAGGGTCCTACCCGTGTTCACACCCCTCTCCTTCCCAGGGCCCCCAAGGGGCGCCCTACCCCTTCCCACCGGTGCCTCCGGTCACCACCTCCTCGTCTACGCTTTCCACGGTCATTGCCACGGTGGCTTCCTCGCCAGCAGGCTACAAGACAGCCTCCCCACCTGGGCCCCCACCGTATGGCAAGCGAGCCCCGTCCCCAGGGGCCTACAAGACGGCCACCCCGCCCGGATACAAGCCGGGGTCCCCGCCCTCCTTCCGAACGGGGACCCCACCGGGCTACCGAGGCGCCTCGCCACCGGCAGGCCCAGGGACAGTCCTTCAGGCCCTGGTCTCGGCCGCTGGTGCGGGGCCGCTCGCAGGGGCTGAGCGCGCGCTGCCTCCGCGCCCGGCAGGTTCAACAAACACCTGGACCGCGGCTTTAACTCGTGCGCGCGCAGCGATCTGTACTTCGTGCCGCTGGAGGGCTCCAAGCTGGCCAAGAAGCGAGCCGACCTGGTGGAGAAGGTGCGGCGCGAGGCCGAGCAGCGCGCGCGCGAAGAAAAGGAGCGCGAGCGCGAGCGGGAACGCGAGAAGGAGCGCGAGCGCGAAAAGGAGCGCGAGCTGGAACGCAGCGTGGTGAGTTCACCGCGCGCCGCCTCCCGCCTCTGGCCCGCCCTCTACGCGACTCGGGGCGGCTCGAGGGGGGTGGATGTGGGGTGTGTGTGTGTCATGCGCCACCTGTCGGAGAGGAGGAGCCACTGCAGCCCAGGAAATGGAGACCAAAGGATTCCAGCGGGAGGAATTGCATCTCTGGGCTGGAGGAAGGCAAGCTCAGGTCAGAGTACCTGTGGATCCCAGGAAGAGCCACTAACCTACATAGGAAGAGAAGGGGCAGGGAAGTCCCTGGCGGGCTGAGTTCCAATGAGTTGAAGCTTTAGGTGTTCAATGCTGAGACATGAGCAGCTGAGGACCAGGACCAGCCACCTCTTTCCAACCTGCTTTTTTGACCCCGCTTCTCCGTGTATCCCGCAGAAGTTGGCTCAGGAGGGCCGTGCTCCAGTGGAGTGCCCACCGCTCGGCCCAGTGCCTCATCGCCCTCCATTTGAGCCAGGCAGTGCTGTGGCTACAGTGCCCCCCTACCTGGGTCCCGACACTCCAGCCCTGCGCACCCTCAGTGAATACGCCCGGCCCCACGTCATGTCTCCTGGAAATCGCAACCATCCATTCTACGTGCCCCTGGGGGCAGTGGACCCGGGGCTCCTGGGTTACAATGTCCCGGCCCTGTACAGCAGTGACCCAGCAGCCCGGGAGAGGGAGCGGGAAGCCCGTGAGCGAGACCTGCGTGACCGCCTCAAGCCTGGCTTCGAGGTGAAGCCTAGTGAGCTGGAACCCCTGCACGGGGTCCCTGGGCCAGGCCTGGATCCCTTCCCCCGACACGGGGGCCTGGCTCTGCAGCCTGGCCCACCTGGCTTGCACCCTTTCCCCTTTCATCCGAGCCTGGGGCCCCTGGAGAGAGAACGTCTAGCGCTGGCCGCTGGGCCAGCCCTGCGGCCTGACATGTCCTACGCGGAGCGTCTGGCAGCTGAGAGGCAGCACGCAGAGAGGGTGGCTGCCCTGGGCAACGACCCGCTGGCCCGCCTACAGATGCTCAACGTGACCCCCCATCACCACCAGCACTCCCACATCCACTCTCACCTGCACCTCCACCAGCAGGATGCCATCCATGCAGGTGAGACTCCTGCTTCCTGGCCCAGGCCCTTTGAGGCCACCTTGCCGCCCTGGCAAGTGATCGGTGCTTCTGTCCCCCGGGCCAGGACTTCCCTCCCCACGTCTGGCCTGAGCCTCTCTCCTGAGATTGCTGCCCTGGCCTTTGCCTTTGCAGCCCGTCTCCTCCTGCCCCAGCCTTGCCACGGAGGCCCTTCCCCACACCCCAGCCCTCTTCAGGTCTGGTGCCCACCCACGACAGAGGCCCAAGGTGGGAACCTTTGAAGAAGCATGGTCTTCCTCCCCTCACAGCCCCTGCCTCTGAGCCTTCACGGAACTATTTTCTTCTTCCTCTGGATTCAGCTCTTGTTTCTTGCCATCTTCTCCCCTCCCTGGCGGAGGTGTTTCATGTTCCTCTCTGCCTCTAGATCTGTGACCTTCTGGAAAGAGAGCCTTGTGGCTCAGGTTGTGGGATCACAGTTGACAACGAGCTTTACTCACTGTCTTTTCACCGCATTTCTTACTGTCAGAACACTGCACCGTCTAGCCTCACAGTCACGTTCATTGCAGGCTCCTTGTGCTTTCTCTCTTTGAAGCTCCTCCCCGTCTCATTTCCTAAACTTCCAATCCTCTTCCGTCTCCTCTCAACAGTCCGCTCCTCCCTCCCTATTCCTCAGGTCCCTCTGCCAACTGTAATCTCCTGTCCTCTGCCATCTGTACATCCCTACTGCAGTAGGGTCTTGCCCTGTCCATCTCCCAGGCCCCTAGTTCCTCCATTGTGCCTCCTTGATCCACTGGATCTCCCAGTGTGTGATTGCCCACCTCTCATCCCAGGCATGGATGCCTTCACCCAAATGCATGGCTTTCCCCAAACCTCCCTCTGGTGACACCTTCCTCTTCTCTACCCTCCAGCCTCTGCCTCGGTGCACCCTCTCATTGACCCCCTGGCCTCAGGGTCTCACCTTACCCGGATCCCCTACCCGGCTGGGACCCTCCCCAACCCCCTTCTTCCTCACCCTCTGCACGAGAACGAAGTTCTTCGTCACCAGCTCTTTGGTAAGGATGGAGGTCTCGGGGTTGGGGAAGGTCTCACGAGGGAAGGGCAGAAAGGAGGAAGTTAGGTGGTGGGATTGGCCTGGTTGGGCTTGGGGAGAGATGAGGAGGTACCCAGAGGAGCTGGGAACGGGAGTAGGAGGGCTGAGGCCCTGCCCAAGAGAGGCACAGGGTTTAGGGCCCGGCTAAGAGGCCTGGCAACTTGCTGGGCTGGCTGCCACCTAAGTTGATTAGTGGTAGCTCCTCTGTATGTAAAGCGGCTGGCTACCTCAGTACGCCATCAGTCACGTGGCCCCTGCCCTTCCTGCCCACAGCTGCTCCTTACCGGGACCTGCCAGCCTCCCTCTCTGCCCCGATGTCAGCAGCTCACCAGCTGCAGGCCATGCACGCGCAGTCCGCTGAGCTGCAGCGCTTGGCGCTGGAGCAGCAGCAGTGGCTGCACGCCCATCACCCGCTGCACGGTGTGCCACTCCCCGCCCAGGAGGACTACTACAGGTACCGCGGGGCGCCCTAGGCCAGCCCGAGGGGACGCAGCTCAGCCCGCCTGGGATGGGCTGTGGCTCCCGTGGGAGCGGAACCCCTTCCCTGCCGTCCTCTGTGAGAGGGGCCAGGTCAGGATGGACCTCAGCCTCTCAGTCCCTGCTCTGCCCCCCTCTTCCCCCAGTCACCTGAAGAAGGAAAGCGACAAGCCGCTGTAGAACCTGCGATCAAGAGAGCACCCGTGGCCCCTGCATCTGGACCCAGGAGGCCTCCCTCCCCGCCTGCCACTCAGAGCGGAGGGGGCTGCCGCTCAGTCCCAGGGCCTGGGCCTCTGGGCAGAAGGAAGGAGGAAGGGACAGATGGAAGGCCAAGGCTCCTGTGGTGTGCGGAGGTGGGGAGGGGGCGGGGGTGAGGGCGGAAAAGCGCACAGCATCTTGGACCAGGTCCCTCTCCCTTGGCCCCCGCCTTTCTCCCTCCCCCCACGCCCCACCCCCGTGGCCACCGCCTCTCCCCCGCCCCTTGGTGTGATTATTTCATCTGTTAGATGTGGCTGTTTTGCGTAGCAACGTGTGCTGCCCCCGCCCCTCCCCAGCCCCCGGGTGCGCGCCCCCCACTGCGATGTATGCCCCTCGCCCTTCCCCCACATTAATAATTTATATATATAAATATCTATATGACGCTCTTTAAAAAACATCCCAAACAAAACCAACCAAACAAAAACACCCTCACGACTCCCCAGGAAGATGTCTGTGGCTGTTTCTTTGTGGGCTACCGGGCGGGGGTTGGGGGCGTGGGTCTCTGCGCGGCGACGCCTCGAGAGAAAGCTGTGGGATCACCGGAGACTAGCCCGGAGGTGGGTGGGGCCCCTGGAGAGTTGGAGAAGGGACCTCGAAGAGCCCGGGGTCCTGGAGCTCTGGCTCTGCCCTAACGGGGTCCGTTATGGCGCAGAGTCTTGGCCTTCCTCCCAAGGCCGGCAAGTCAGGACGCTGGCGGCCTGGGACAGCTCTAGGCGACTACGCAGACTTGGGAGGCACTTCTGCCACTGGCCCCACAGTTAGGGGCCACCAGAGACTTGCATCTTTTCCGTAGGATAGTTAGAAATGATGTTGAAGCGGAGGTGCAGGGGGCGTGGCTGCTATAAGTTTAAGCGTTCAGAACGCAGGAGTTTTAACCACCCTATAGTTCGAGGAGGGAGTGGGTGACAATTTCAAACGCCCGGAAGGGAAAGGAAATTAGAGGGCGTTATAACGCTTCCCCCCACCCCGCCCCGACACAAGGCCATTTTCGGAAAGCGCGGGAGCTGCTTCAACGCCAAGCTTTTACTGCTGCGAATCCTTGTCTACGTTCTTAAAAACTAAAGGGGAGTGACTGGCTTCTTCCTGAGCCAATCGGCATAGAGTTATTTGCATAGGCCTGTACCAAACGTTCACAAACTCTAGAAACGGATGATTTAAGAGAGTTCTTTTCAATACTGTTTTCCCTTCTGAAAGCTGCAGTGTGCCCTGGTGCTTGTATAGCAGTAAAGATTGGAAAAAATGCCATGGGAGCTCACCCTCACCAACAGTGGAGTTGGTGGACATGCCACCTTCTCTCCAGGGCGTGTTCCGGTAGTGTTACAGCTCTTTTAGAATTTGTCTAGTAGGTTTTCTGGTTTTTACCGGAAAACCCCCACCATACAGTTTGTCTTTAACAATAGAATAATTTTAAGTGAGCTAGAAGAATTTCAGATTGTAGGTTAGCTCACTGTTCTCCCGACGCGCTCGTTATTGGTTGTTAAAAACGGAGAAATGGAAGCGGTATCGTTAGGTTTCCGGCATCAGCTGATGCAATTTCCCTAGCGCCCCCACCCGCTGGGAGACCGCTCTAGGAGATTGCTTGTTTCTCCTGGCTGTTTCTCGAGCGCGGTTGCACGTGTATCTTTTGTTCTATGGCGGCCGCCTCTGCTCAAGCTGCAGCGTTGAGCGCCGAGCAGGCCAAGGGTGAGAAACCTTTTAGTTGTCGGGTGGGATTTTTGCTAAAGAAGAGAGCGGGGAAAAAGATCTGGGGCGAGAGAAATGGCTGCGTTCGCTGGGAAATGCGGGTACTCGGTACCATACTCTGTCAATTAACAAGGGTCCTTGCTCCTGGAGCGAGAGATTCGGAGGCCGAGTTCCTTGGGTTACTATGGTTTCGGTCTGTTAAATAATTCCCTGCCCTCTTTCTTGTGTTTTCGTTTGGGCCCGCCGGCCGTGCGCCGATGCGTACCCGGGACTTCTTCCGGGATGCGTCTGTTGCGCAGTGGTCCTGGCCGAGGTGATCCAGGCGTTCTCGGCGCCGGAGAACGCCGTGCGCATGGACGAGGCTCGGGACAACGCGTGTAACGACATGGGCAAGATGCTGCAATTCGTGCTGCCCGTGGCCACGCAGATTCAGCAGGAGGTTATCAAAGCTTATGGCTTCAGCTGCGACGGGGAAGGTGGGTCGGACGGGGATGGAGGAGAGAGCGATGGATCCCTTGCGTGTCCGAGCCGTAATCCCTTTTCTCGCCACACGGCGGCAGCCACACTCTAATAGTATTGGTACTCTGAGACCAGGGTCTGTTCATGAACTTGAGCCAAGCGAAGTCTGAAGTGAGTTTTCTAGTTATCGTTAATTATACTGTTACACTATTTTAAGATGAGGAAACAGACTCTAGAAAGTGCCGGAGGTCACAGCCGAGTTGGACCTGAAACCCGTTCTGACGGCTTGTCGTGAGGTGTCTGCATGACAGCACAGCTCTGCAGCCCCTCCAAGGTGTTTCAACTCTTTTCTGTTTGAGGGTTGGCAGTTCAGTTTCTCTGGGGAGATCAGGGTCTCCCCCAAGGGCGTTTACTGATTCAGCCCAACTGGCCCATGGCCCTCCTGTTCCTGGTTCTGGACTGCTGATCTTGTGGGTGTGCATCCTTTGGGGTCTTGTGACTAAAGTGCTAAAATGGTTCGCCTGATGGCGGGCAGCACACTGCTTCGGGATATTTTCATTCACTGCATCACATCCAGTTGTGCCCCAGTGTAGACCAGGAAGTAGTTGACCCAAACCACACAGGGCAGAGGCCTGCATATGTCTTGTTTTGCAGACAGCTGCCTGGGGCCAGAGCCAGAGTAGCCAGCGACTCCGGCTCAAGCTGCCCCCTCCTGCCATCTTGGGCACATCCGTCCGCTGGGGGTGTGGACTGATGCTCCTGTTTCCCTTCGCAGGTGTCCTTAAGTTTGCCCGCTTGGTCAAGTCTTACGAAGCCCAGGATCCCGAGATTGCCAGCCTGTCGGGCAAGCTGAAGGCGCTGTTCCTGCCGCCTATGACCCTGCCGCCCCACGGGCCTGCTTCGGGTGGCAGTGTGGCCGCCTCCTGAGGGTTGGCCCTCCCGTGGCACTGCTGGGGAAGGGAAGACCTTGGTGTTCCGGAGGATATAAATGTGCCTGTGACTTAGCCTTGCCGTCTGTCTTTTGTGACCCTGACAACCTCTGCGTCCTGGCCCGATGCGCTCCGCCTTTCAGGCTGCTCCATCTTCCTGTCCGGGTCCTCCCTGTGCTCCTGCTGGGCCCAACCAGCTCCGGGGCGGAGTGGGAGGGGCCGGCCCCTCAACGCCCTGGATTGGGGGGCCCTGCACAGGCAGCCCCGCCTCTGAGGAGTGGGGCTTCCTGGGCTTTTTCTGAGGCCCCTTGTTTTCTGTGTGCTGGGAGGCTCCCCCATTGGTTGGTGCTCCCTTGGCCAGGGTCTCTGGTCTCTGGTCTCAGACTTCCTGGTCTCTGCCCGCAGCACCCAGCTCCGTCGGACGGAGCGCAGCGCCAGGTGGAGCTCCAGGTGGCTCCTCCCTTCCCCAGGGAAGGAGGCGGGGCACAGGCCGGCGGCGCTGGACCGCGGCGTGGGGCTAGAGAGAGAAGCCAGCTGCTGTGGGCGGTCTAAGGCCAGCCCCTCCCCACCTGTCCCTTTTCCGGGTTTATTAAGTCCAGGGGCTTGTCCCTGTGGCATCTTGGCCTGGCGGGCAGCATCGAGAGGAAAGTGGCCGAGTTCTGAGTGTTCTTCCTCACCTTGGGCCACTGCACGGCTGCGGCTCGGGCTCAGCCCCGCCCCCTGTGGCCATCTGCCTGTGACTCCCTACCCCTCTCGGGAAATGCTGTCCCATGGGTAAGTCCCCTGCTCTGCTTGCGTATCATGGTCCTCTGTTCATTTGGGAGGGAGGGGCAGTATTCCTGCTCACTCCTGACAGGTGTGTGACCACGAGTGCGACCTGCCTCTGCCCGCTGCCCTGGGTCTGCTTCCCTGAAAGATGTCAGGAACTCCGGGCTCATTCGTAGCCCTCTGCACCACCACCCCTTCTCTAGCACTTTCTCCCTGACAGATGCATATTTTTTCTCACCATTGCATTTCTCCCTTCACCCTCTGGTCCCCTGCTTCTGCCATCTGCTTAGGATCTGGCCCCCGGGGGAGCCCATGTCACCTGAATGAAACATTACACGTCTGAAAGGCAAATCTGAGAAGGCTCCCCTGTTCCCACTAAACTTCCCAGTATCCTTCATTCAGATTTCCTTCAGTTTCCCTTCACTCCTCTGCATCAATTCATTCAACAGATACCTGTTGAGCATCTATTATACGCCAGGTGCTTTTTAAGGTGCTGCCAATACTGTAGCAAACAAGAGAGACATGGTCCCTGCTCTCACGGAGCTTCACTCACTCCAGTGGAAGGTGACAGACTGCCCAAGGAACCCACTAAGTAGGACAATTGCAGGTTCTCAGAAGTGTTACACAGAAAATGAAACAGCTTCACGTGCTAGTAAGTGACTGCGGTGCCAGTGGCGTCACTGGCTGGAGGGGGCAGGGAGGGCTTTCCTGAGGAGGTGACACAGGAGCTGTGACCTGGAGGGGGAGCCAGGCTCCAGTGCCCCTGGGCGGAGGGAATGGCCAGTGCAAAGGCCCTGCTGTGAGAACAAACTAAAGGACAGTGCCTGCAGCAGAGCAGGCCAGTGGGGAGGGCCGGGACAGACCAGGCCTTGCTGGAGTTTGGATGCTACAGTGAGGACCTGCTTGGCATGTTGGTGAGTTGATGGGTTGGTCACCCCCGAGTCCTGCAGGTTCTTGCTTCTCACACTGACATCTGCCCTGGGGTGGGCCCTGCCTCCCCCAGTGCACACCTTGTCTCCTTCAGCCCCGATGTCAAGGTTTTGATTGAGTTGCCTGATCCCTGATCCCTTCCGCACTCCCGCCTCGGTCGTTTTCCTACCACGTGGTTGGCAAGGCCTCTCCTGGGACAGAGTCCTTCCTTGGGGCCCCAGCCTGCCCCTGTGAGACCCTCTGCCATGGGTCCCAGCCTCTGAGAGCAGCTCAGCTCAGCAACAGTGCCCAGCTCACACCCAGCGCTGCTCCAGTGGGTCCTGTGCCTGCCACCCGGGTGCCTTTGCAGATCCTGCCTCTGCAGGAGTGCCGGCCCCTGTGGCCTCATCATGGGCTGTGCCAGTGCCCTGCCTCCTCCAGCAGTGGCTGGTGTGGTGGGAAGGGCAGTGGCTTCACATCAGACAGCCTTGGTTTGTTGCCTTCCCCTTACTAGCTTGTGACCTTGGGCAAGTTACTTCTCTGAGGCTTAGTTTTTGTTTCTAAAATTGGGGTTGGTCTAATGAGCCCTTCCCAGACCAGGGCTCGGACCGTGTCCCCTGCATTGGTCTATTTAGTAGGTCTAATGAGACCTACTAAATAATGTTGGCATGTGGATTAATAATGTCACATAGAAGGTGTTCGTGCCAAAAACTTACTTCATATTGGTCTTTTGTATCAGTATTTGGGAAATATTGTTAAGCTCATTTATCAGGTAGGGATACTGAGGCTCAGGGAACTTCAGGAACTTTCTAGATACTATTTCACCTTCTTTGCTCTTCCAGACTGCCTGTCTTTCTGCATCCCCCTTGATCTTCATCTCTACCTTTATTTCCTTGCTTTCCAAGTGAATAATTTTCTCTTCGGAATTAGTAGACCCTTACTTTTGTAACTCTCAGCTTCCTTGAGCCTGTTTTCCTCCCTTAAAAAAAAAATTCAGAAAAATAACTCCTACATCACAGGGATGTCTGAGGCCCAAATGGGATTGTGTGTGTGTACAAGTGCTCTGTGAACTCCAGAGCACTTACGTCAAGGGAAGGGAGGTGCTTCTTATTTATTTTCGTGCCAGAGGACAGCAGAGACGGTACATCTCATCCTGGTGTCTGCCTGCCTTCTGGCTTGACCCCCTTCAGAGAAATTCCTGCTTCTTCCGTGGTCAGGAGTTTCTGGGTTCCTAGTTAGTTTCTCTCCACCAAGTGGTGTAAAAGCTCCAGAAGGAGAGTGGCTTGTGGCCAGGGTGCAGGGAGTGTTTAGTGTCGAGCACGGACCTGCAGCTCCGTGTGTGGTCAGGATGCGGTGTCCACACGTGGGTGTTTGCACCCAACCAGGTACGTGCGTAGATAGACATGGATATGGTGAGGCGTACGTAGTGGGGCTGTGTGTGCATAAGTGGCCGCTCGTGTGCGTGTGTGTGTGCGTGTGTGTGTATACTCACCTGTATATGACAAGTAGGGTGTGCATGTGTAGGACCGGACCTGGGCTTGTGGCCAAGTACGTGCACGGGTCCGGAGGAGCTTGGTTATTGGACACATACTCTGTGCGAGGCATGGTGCTAAGTTTTGACCCCTTGGAGGTGAGCCAGACTGGCAGCGGACCCCCTGTGGTGGAGAAGGCGATGTCCACCTCCTTCCTGCCCCCTTCTGTGGGGGTGAGTTCGTGGTCTTTCAGGGCGGCTGTCCAAGACTGGAGGTAGTCAGTGTTAGACCATGCAACAATAAACAGACCAAGCAAGGCTCCCAGGGCCCCAGAAAGAGGTGGAAAAAAGAAGCCCTTCTTGGGGTCGGGGGGGGAAATTGATGTTCAAAAAATGATAAAGTAGCCAACATGAGAAAATAGACTTTTGTTGGGCTTGAGCACTTTATTTATTTTCCTTATTTTCTGAGGCACAGCATACATCGTGTGTGTGAATGTTGAACATCACATTTATTCCGTCGTGTATACACCACCCGGATCGCGATGTAGAGCATGCCCAGTACCCCAGAAGTGTCCCAGGAATTGCCATCTCCCAGTCAGTTTACTTATTTTTATCAAGGTAATACGTGCCCGTGATACAACCTTCAAAGAGGTGGAAGGGAGAAGGAAAGGTCCCTCCCGGCCCTCTCCTCCAGCCGCCTGGTCCCCCTCCCTAGGGAAGCCACCAACAGGAGTTTCTTGCGTCTGTTTTGTTGGGCTTCTTTCCTCTTGCTTTGGTTTGTATTTGGAATTACAGGGAGCATGGTAAGCTTTCAGTGTTTAGGGCCTCTCCAGGTCAACCGGCCCTGAGAATAAGCCCTGGAAGGCCCTGCGCCCTCAGCCCCAGTCCCAGGAGACAGGCCTCTGGTCAGAGTCCTGAACCCAGTGGATTCAGACCAGACCCCCTTGGCAAGACCTTACAGCTCAGGCATAGGGTGGACATACCCATGGGGGCTGGTGGCTCCGCCCACACCTGCTTCCCTAGGTCTGCTCCTTACCTGACTGCAGGGTTGGGGCCAGATGGATGGGCCAAAGCCTGAGGACAAGAAGCAGAGAAGGTGCAAGTTGGACAGGGCATAGGGGTCATTCTGTCTATCCCTCTGCCCCAGGGCACCTCTTCAGCTATGTGTGTCAAGGGAGGGGAGGGCATCCCTCTGTAGGCATCTTCCTGGCCTTGGCAATTACGGAGTCTCCCCCTCCCACTGCGACCCTAATGGAAGAGTCTCCCAACCTCTGTTCTTTATTTTTTAGCTTTTTATTTTTATTTTTAAAATATTTATTTATTTTTTGGCTGCGTCAGGATTTAGTTGGGGCATGCGGGCTCCTCGCTTAAGTAGCGGTGCGTGTGCGGGCGTCTCTCTCATTGTGGCACGCGTGGCATGTGGGATCTTAGTTCCCCAACCAGGGATCGAACTGGCGTCCCCTGCATTGCAAGATGGAGTCATTTTTTTTTTTAATTTATTTTTAATTATTTTATTTTATTTATTTGTTTTTGGCTGCATTGGGTCTTCGTTGCTGCACGCGGGCTTTCTCTAGTTGCGGCGAGTGGGGACTACTCTTCGTTGCGGTGCGCGGGCTTCTCACTGCGGTGTCTTCTCGTTGCAGAGCATGGGCTCTAGGCGCGTGGGCTCAGCAGTTGTGGCTCGTAGGCTCTAGAGAGCAGGCTCAGTAGTTGTGGCGCACGGGCTTAGTGGCTCTGCAGCATGCGGGATCTTCCCAGACCAGGGCTCGGACCCGTGTCCCCTGCATTGGCAGGCGGATTCTTAACCACTGCGCCACCAGGGAAGCCCCAGCTCTTTATTTTTTTATTGGAGTACAGCTCCAACCTCTGTCCTTTGAAGCCCTGAGGCCTGGCATGCAGTAGCTAAAATCACCGGCTTTGGAACCAGGCCGTCTGGTTTGCATCCTGGCACCGCCACTTACTGACTGTGTGACCCTGGGCGAGCTCCCTACACGCCCTGAGCCCCAGGTTCCTTGTCTGGAAAATGGGGATAACGAAGGTACCTGCTTCATGGGGCTATGGTGATGACACATCAGATAAGGCATGTAAATATCATACAGGACAGTGCCTGGCATACAGACTCCATTAGTGACAGTTGCCACCGTCACCATCATCGGTGGCGTGGACCAGGGAAGGCTGCGTGGAAGTGGCTGGCGGAGCAGGAGTAGACGGCGCGTGACTGGGCGGCTTCCCACGTGCCGAGCATGATCTGCGCCCGGAGTGCGCCAGGCGCACGTGTGTCCTTACTCGGGTGTCCCCCCATGTGTGGAGGGCCTCGCTCCCGAGGCCTTTGATGGCAGGCGTGTGGGAAGTGGGCCCCCCCGCGCCCACTGCCACCCTGCGCAGCTTCTCCCCACTCTGCTCTAAAACGAGAAGTACAGTGAGTTCCCCCAAGGGGTCGGCCGCGCCCCTTCCTGTCCCCGCCCTGCCGGCTGCCCCAGACCAGTGGAGTGGC
Source organism: Neophocaena asiaeorientalis asiaeorientalis (assembly GCF_003031525.2). NCBI lineage: Eukaryota > Metazoa > Chordata > Mammalia > Artiodactyla > Phocoenidae > Neophocaena > Neophocaena asiaeorientalis. Next base: position 6,249,993 of record NW_020176571.1, read on the forward strand.
AGCCCCAGAACCAGGACCGCAGTGGTGAGGTGACCTGGGCGCTGAGAGCCTCGGGAGGCTTAGCCCCAGCGTTCTCCACCTGCCCGGACTCAGCAGCTCCACCCTGTTGCCTGCGCCCCCTTCCCCCCGGGCACCCCCAGGATGGTGAGGTAAGGGCCGGGGACCCTGGGTAGGCAGGAGGTGGGGTGCCCCAGGGCCCTCTCCTCACTGCCCTCCTGGCCTCCCAGGTGGTTTCACCGAGACCTCAGTGGCCTGGATGCCGAGACCCTGCTCAAGGGCCGAGGGGTCAACGGGAGCTTCCTGGCTCGGCCCAGTCGCAAGAACCAGGGCGACTTCTCCCTCTCCGTCAGGTGGGTGGCCCGAGGCTCTAGCCGGGGCCAGGACTTGGCCTCTCACTCTGGTTGCCCAGGCCCCAGCACGCCCCGGCCCCGTGTGTGTCCACCCCGCCCCCGTGTGCGCTCCCTGCCCAGGACCCCCGCCCATCCCCCACGCCGTCCCCACCTCCGCTCTCGCATCCACCGGCCTCACCTCCGCCCGGTGCCCTGCAGGGTGGGGGATCAGGTGACCCACATTCGGATCCAGAACTCGGGGGATTTCTACGACCTGTATGGAGGGGAGAAGTTCGCGACGCTGACGGAGCTGGTGGAGTACTACACGCAGCAGCAGGGCGTCCTGCAGGACCGCGACGGCACCATCATCCACCTCAAGTACCCGCTGAACTGCTCGGACCCCACCAGTGAGAGGTGAGGGGCTTCGCGTCCTGGCCCAGCCCACGGAGAGGTGCGCTGGCCTCCACCCCAAGTGCCCCTCCCCCGCTCCTTCTCAGGGCTCTGTGGGGCCTCTTCCCTCCATGTGATCCTGGGGCCCCTTTCCATCAGCCCCTGAGGAAGCAAGAGAAGGTCGCCTCGCCCTTCTCCAGGGTCCCTGTCTGCCAGCAGCGCAGGCTCTACTAGTGCCGGAGAGGCCACTCCTCGTGGCTGTGTTCCCAGCAGTCTGGCTCTGTTGTTAGAAAGAACTTCTTCTTCTTACCTGGAAAAGAACCTGTAACTGTTCCCTCCCCAGCAGGGGTTAATACAGGGACAGGCTGATGTTGAGGAAGAGCGTAGGGGCCAGCGTTCATGACACTTAGTGCCTCATCTCAGCAACCCGTGAGGACGGGTCTGCCCTCTTGGGCTGGGTGGAGCTGGACGAGTCCCTTGACCAGAACCCGGATCATTGAAAACTGTGTGATGGGTGTGTAAGGGACCTAGTACCTGGGCACAGGGTAATACTCCAGGCATCTTTTTGGCTCCAAAGATGTGGTCCCCAAAACTGGGTTGGCTGCTTCCCATGCAATCTCCCCAGTGCACGGGTGGAGGGTGGTGGGACCCTAGCACTCAGCGGGACATGGTGGCTCATTTTATAGCTTCATCTCCATGACAGCTCCTACTGAGGGGAAGGGCAGCTGAACAACTCTGGGTTTTTTTTTTTTCACACTCCTAGGGCCAAGTCAACTTGCCCTTGTCCTGTATTTGTGTATCGACTGTTGAAATGATTCTGAACTTTGATTCTGTCCACTTTCAGTCTCTCTGACGTGCATGCCTCCCAGTGTGCATTCATATTTTTTTCAAGTCAGTGATTGAAACTTAGCCCTGGATGAGGCTGAGATAAAGGCCCTGGGGCCCACCCCTGGAGACCTCTTTCCCGTGAACATGAAGCCACTGATCCCCTTCCTGTGAAGCTACCTCTTCTAGGAGGGAAGCCACATTGATGATCTTGCTGGTGGCTGCCCTTTCTTGCCCTTTTCCTGCACCCCACCTGCAACATTCATGGGGATTTTCCACCCAGACTCTCTTGAGCTCTTCATGTCCTGGCTTCCTCCTCGTCCTGGCCAGGATCTGCCCTGCTGGCTGCTGCAGGAAGAGGGTGGAGCTGGAAGAGGGATGGAGCTGAGCAGACCCCCCGGGGAGGGGCCTGAGGCCTGGGTTCCAACTGGGGCTGGGAGAAGTCGAGGACCGAGGATCGAGGGAATCAAGACCAGGGCAGCTGACTCTAAGAGGCCCTTCTGGTTACCCGTGCCAGGAGGCCTGGGCTCGCCCTTGACCCTGGGAGTGTGTGGAGGAGGCCCTTTCTCCAAACCTCCACTTGTGTTCTCGCAGCTGCCCCACCCCCTCTGCGGGAATTTGCATTTGTCCCCTCACTGGCTAGCTCTCCCCTGTGGTCAGCCTGACATTTGCATGGAAACTTCCTCATCCTGGGGCCTGGGGGAAGCGGGTTAGCCCCCTCTCCATAGCCCTGCGGACCTGGCCTATCCCCGAGTGATGGGATGGGGTGGCCCAGGGGGTCCTGGACAGGGCAGGAGACTCTGGAAGTCTCTGAGCTGCAGCCTCCTTGGGGCAGGAGTGAGATGGGGTGGGACAGACTGGCCCCCTCCCTCTTTCTCCCCGTTCCTGCGGTTGGAAAATGCCCCCCCTCCCCTGGTCCCTGGGCTGAGGAAACCTCACAACCTCACTTCTCACTCTCTCCCCAGAAGGAGTTTTGTGTTTTTTCCATCACGTGGTTTCCTGTGGGGCTGGGCATTGCGGGGCTACAGTTTCCTCCTGGGAAGGGGGTGTGCTTTGGGGAAAGGTCCTAGTTCTGCTTTCTGCCCCTCTGAGCCCCTCTGAGCCCCTCTTAACAGCTCGTTCAGTGACATCATCCCAGGCACCCCAGAGCCCCCAAACCACTCTTACCCAGCGGGGTTGTCTGCCTTCCCGGCCCCCCTGGGGGACTTCTCCCCATTATGCCTCCCTTGTGACTTCCGTCTCTCCCATCCCCAGCACTCTCTGTGGTTTGGCCTCTGCATTTGTTCCCCTAGCCCAGCCCTGTCTTTCATGGAGACCCTTCCTGGATTTCTCCCCTCCAAGTATTCTGGATATGGCCTGCCTGTCTGCCTTTGTCTTAAACTTTCAGAGGTGGGCCTGCTTAGAAGTCCTGAGGCTCGCCTCTTATCGGCAAGGGCCTTGGGCCAGTGTGCCTGCCTCAGTTTCTTCATCTGCAGAATGGGTAGTATCTACCTCTCAGCATTTTTGTGATGGTGGTGGGTTTGAAAGCACATAGCAGAGTGCCTGCACGTGGCAGGTGCCCGGTTTCCCTGCCCCCTCCGTGAATGTCTACCCAGCACCTGCCCCTGGCCTCGGTCTCACCTCCCTGGGTGCTGTCTTCTCTAGGTGGTACCATGGCCACATGTCTGGAGGGCAGGCAGAGACACTGCTGCAGGCCAAGGGTGAGCCCTGGACTTTTCTCGTGCGTGAAAGTCTCAGCCAGCCTGGAGATTTTGTGCTGTCTGTGCTCAGCGACCAGCCCAAGGCTGGGCCGGACTCCCCACTCAGAGTCACCCATATCAAGGTCATGTGTGAGGTAAGGCATCTGGGTAGTGGGGCGGCATCCTGCTGGGGGTCCATCTGTGCGCCAGCGTTGCCTGTGGGGAGGGTCAGCCCGGCCTTCGGTCTGAGGCTGGGGGTCCGGGGAGGGAGACTCGGGTCCTGAGAGGTGGCCTGACTCGGCCCCCCTCAGGGTGGACGCTACACAGTGGGCGGTTCGGAGACCTTTGACAGCCTCACGGACCTGGTGGAGCATTTCAAGAGGACAGGGATCGAGGAGGCCTCGGGCGCCTTCGTCTACCTGCGGCAGGTGAGGGGTGGGCCAGGCTGCCTCCTTCCTTCCCCTGAGCTTCTGAGCTCTAGAAGCGGCTGACTTCTCGCCCTCCCTCGCCCCAGCCGTACTACGCCACGAGGGTGAACGCAGCTGACATTGAGAACCGGGTCTTGGAACTGAACAAGAAGCAGGAGTCGGAGAACACAGCCAAGGCTGGCTTCTGGGAGGAGTTTGAGGTGTGTGAGGGGACCAGCAGGGCAAAGGGCCTGGGGTCCCAGGCAGACCCCGTCCCCTCTCTCCCCACCTCTTACACTGATCTGCCCCACATCCTCGCCACCCGTGGACGGCCCTTCTCCAGGGCCTGGGGCTCCATTTCCCCCTCTTGCCCCACAGAGTCTGCAGAAGCAGGAGGTGAAGAACTTGCACCAGCGGCTGGAAGGGCAGCGGCCAGAAAACAAGAGCAAGAACCGTTACAAGAACATCCTTCCGTGTGAGTGCCCTATCCCTGGGCAGCCTCCAGCCCTCCCCCATCCATTCACCCAGGAGACTCCCCTTCCGCCAGCTGGCCTCGCCCCATCTCAGTGGGTCTCTTCCCCCAGCTCAAGGGGGGACCCCTCTCCACCCGCAATAGCCTCCCCTCCTCCAAAAAGCCTCTGCTCCTCCCAGAGGGGCCTCCGGCACCCCACCCCCACCCCCTTCTTCCTCTGAAACCTCCAGCCCCACCCCACACAGATCCCTCCCCCCATACAGATCCCCCATCCCTGCCTGCCTGCAGGGCTCTGAGAGCTCGTGGCTTCTGGGCAAGAAAGGCCTGGAAACTCAGGAAGGGTCTGACCCATGCCTTTCTTGCTTCCTCTCCGCTCGCTCCCAGTCGACCACAGCCGAGTGGTCCTGCAGGGACGCGACAGTAACATCCCTGGGTCCGACTACATTAACGCCAACTACGTCAAGGTGGGTGTGCCCGCCGGTCATGGGGGAGGGGGGGCTGGGCCCTGGGGCCCCCCGTTCGTGGGGGGGCTGGGTCCAAACATGCACGGGCGAAGCCAGAGCTGTTGCCTTGGGTGGCTGAGTGTGGCAGGGGTGCGAGGGGCTCACAGTCCTGCGTGTCTCTGCACCCGCGTCCAGAACCAGCTGCTAGGCCCTGATGAGAATGCTAAGACCTACATCGCCAGCCAGGGCTGCCTGGAGGCCACAGTCAACGACTTCTGGCAGATGGTGTGGCAGGAGAACACCCGTGTCGTCGTCATGACCACCCGGGAGGTGGAGAAGGGCCGGGTAAGCCGAGCCACGCACCGCGAGCCCCCCAGTAGTCGTCTGCCACCATTAAGCCAAAGAGACTTGGGGCACCTCGGAGGGCAAAGGTCCTACCTTGTTGGGAAACTGAGGCACGAGGTCTGGGTACACGCTGACTCCCGGATCCCCGCTTCCCACCCTGGGCTCCTCTGACCACCAGACCCAGATTTCCAGTGGCCTCTTTCCTTAAAGTGTCCCTCTGTTCCGCTCTGGGCAGCAGCCCTTCCTGTCCTCTTGGCCTCATAATACTGTCCGGAGTCAGCCCCAAACCCTCACGCCACAGGCAAGCTACCTCCCTGCCTGCAGGCTGCCCCCTTCCCACGGCACCCTCTACAGTGGAGTGGCCATGACCCGTGCAGAGCACACACTGCACCAGGCTGCTCCCTCTGAGAACCCTGCCATGGCTCCCAGCTGCCTTCAGAGCAGTCACACTGCCGGACCTGGCGCTCAGGCCTGGTGGCTGCCCTCCAGCCCTCGCTGCCTCTGACCGGCCAGAGTCCCTAAGGTTTCCATGCCTCTGCACGAGCTCATTTCCACTAGGGACTGACTTCCTGGGGCCTCACAGACTCCTCGCTTTTTCTTTTTTCCTTTCTTTCTTTTCGGTTGCGTTGGTTCTTCGTTGCTGCGTGTGGGCTTTCTCTAGTTGCAGTGAGCGGGGGCTACTCTTCGTTGCAGTGTGCGGGCTTCTCGTTGCAGTGGCTTCTCTTTGTTGCGGAGCACGGGCTCTAGGCACGCGGGCTGCAGTAGTTGTGGCATGTGGACTCAGTAGTTGTGGCTCACGGGCTCTAGAGCGCAGGCTCAGTAGTTGTGGCGCACGGGCTTAGTTGCTCCGCGGCATGTGGGATCTTCCCGGACCAGGGCTCGAACCCGTGTTCCCTGCATTGGCACGTGGATTCTTTTTTTTTTTTTTTTTTTTTAGGCGGTACGCGG
>NW_020176571.1:6256077-6278806 GCF_003031525.2 Neophocaena asiaeorientalis asiaeorientalis
TTTTTTTGCGGTACGCGGGCCTCTCACTGTTGTGGCCTCTCCCATCGCGGAGCACAGGCTCTGGACGCGCAGGCTCAGCGGCCATGGCTCAGGGGCCCAGCCGCTCTGCGGCATGTGGGATCTTCCCGGACCGGGGCACGAACCCGTGTCCCCTGCATCGGCAGGCGGACCCTCAACCACTGCCCCACCAGGGAAGCCCGGCACGTGGATTCTTAACCACTGTGCCACCAGGGGAGCCCGACTCCTCGTTTTGTGAAGACCCAGCTCAAATGCTCCCTCCTCTGTGAAGCTGTCCCTGATTTCCTCCGTTCCCAAGAGGGAGGATTAGTCTCTCCCTCCCCCGGGCTCCTCAGCGGCTCTGGTTCCCCGCTTACCTATCTCTCTGTGAGCTCCTGTAGGCACAGGGGCATAGGCTGCGTCTCACTTGTGTCTAACTCCAGCCCGGTTTGCACAGCTTCAGGTTCAGCGCGTGTGCCAGCCAACGTGCGCTGAATGACTTGTTAAGTGGCCGGTGAGGTCTCACCACCTGTAAGAGGCCGAGCCAGGCCCTATGTCTCTGACTCTTGGCCATTTAATCTGTTCATCCATCGGATGCTGACGGGGCAAGCGCCAGGGACTCAGGCCCTGCTCGAGGTGGGCACAGGCCTCAGTCCCCACCTTCACCTTCCCTTTTCAGAACAAATGTGTCCCATACTGGCCAGAGGTGGGCACTCAGCACGTTTATGGACTCTACGCTGTAACCAACTGCAGGGAACACGACGCGGCTGAGTACAAACTCCGCACCTTACAGGTCTCCCCGCTGGACAATGTGAGTGGCCCTTGCCCCTGCCCCATGCCCGGGGCCCTCCTCACACCTGTTCTCTTTGGTTGGGTCGAATGAGGCCATGCGTGGGAGCAGGGGGCACTGACAATGTCCTTGACCCAGGGGGACCTGGTTCGGGAGATCTGGCACTACCAGTACCTGAGCTGGCCTGACCACGGGGTCCCCAGCGAGCCTGGGGGTGTCCTCAGCTTCCTGGACCAGATCAACCAGCGGCAGGAAAGTCTGCCTCACGCAGGGCCCATCATCGTGCACTGCAGGTGAGCATAAGAAGGATGATGATGTTATTATTATTAATAATAATAATCAAAGTAGTAGCTGGCAGGTGAGTACTGCCAAGTGCCATGTGCGCCTGTAAGCAACTTTAACTCATCTAACGCCTCCCCTGGCCTCCACCTCTTCTGGGTTCCCTGATACGGTTTTTTGTTTTGTTTTGGCCATGCCGCGTGGCGTGTGGGATCTCAGTTCCCGCACCAGGGGTGGAACCCGCGCCTCCTGCATTGGGAGTGAGGAGGCTTAACCTCTGGACCACCAGGGAAGTCCCTGGGTTCTCTGATGACTCCAGACCCACTGGTGGAACTTAAGCTTGAACCAAGCCCATTGTTTGATCCCGTGCCTGGCGGGGTGGGCTTCCTCAGAGACTTCCCTGGATGTAGCATCTAGTCCAACCCTGCCGCATACAGATGAGGAAACAGGCCCAGCCTCTTGCCAGGTCACCGCTGGTCAGTGGGGGAGCCTAGAGCAGGGCTCACGGTAGACCCAGGTCCTGGTCACTCCTGTTTTCTCAGACGCGCCTACCCAGCCGGTGTTTCTGGTATTTCTCCTTGGGGTTGGTGTAGCTCCCCATCCCTTCTCTTTTCCATCTGCAGCCCTGGCGGCAGGCTGAGGCTTCTTCATTGCTGCAACCTATCTCTCCCTTCCCGCCAGTGCCCCCAACTCAGCCCTTGGGCTTATGCACCACTGGCTCCACTGGAGACCCTCACGTTCATGATCAGGAGACCCCATTCCTACTAAGGTGGGAAGCTGAGGGGTCAGCAAGGAGGAGCAAGTGTCCCATCAGGCCTGAGGGGGATGGGAGGCCGCAGGCACGGGGTCCTGGACAGACTTGCTGCTCAAAATTCCAGCTCCTCCACTCACCGGCTGTGCGATCTTGGGCAAAGGACTTCCCTTCTCTGACCCCCGGATTCTTGTCCGTAAAATCAGCTTCTTATAGGGTTGCTATGAGTGTGAGACCCTCTCACTGCGTCTGGAATACAGCAAATGCCCAAGAATGGGATCTGTTAATGCTTTAATAACTCACGTCAGGCAGGGAATGGGGAAATGGGAATCTGCTCTGTCCTCTTCCCTTCCAGCTCCCTCCACGTGACCCCGGGGCCGTGAGGGCTGGGGCTTCCTCCTTCTGCCCCACCAGCAATTGCGCGTCCTGGGGCAGGGCCGGGGGGCTGCGTCTGGAGGTGCCCCGCACGTGCTGCCTCAGGGACTCTGCCTCCAGGCCGTGCCCCCCCTCCCTTCTTGAAATCCCCATGGCCTTAATTTAGACGTTACAGGAAGGAAGTGGGTGAGGGGGTGTTATTTTTGACAATCTGGGTTTGAAATTAGACAGTGCAACTCGGGGCATTGGCCTGACTGGCCTAGCCGAGGGGGTGGGACTGGGGTCTGTGTGCGGTCCTGAGGCTCCTGGGGTCTGTTGCAGCAGAGGGTGGGGAGAAGGCAGACTTCCTGCTGCGATGCTCCCCCAAGTTGCCTGAGCCCGGTGGCTCCCGAGGCCTGCTGTCTTGGACGCTGCCCTTGCCCTGCCATCAGGATCTGAAGAAAAAGGGAAATGGAGCCTTGCCGAAAGATGCTCCCGAGGCCAGGAGGGCAGCCGCGCTGGGGCCAAGGCTGTGGGAGAGGGCCGGGGAGGCCCAGAGTACCAGGGGAGCAGGCAGGATGTGGTCGGGGCCCGGGGTCCCAGATCTCCTGGGGTGGGGGGCAGAGTGAGGGGTGGAAGCAGGCGGTGGAGTGTGGTGCTGGGAAGGAAAGTGATGGGTGTCTGGGGAGCAGCGTCTTAGCACTTGAGAGCCAGCTTCTGCCCCCAGATCCCTTGGCTGGAGTGATGAGCACGGGTGCAGAGTTGGGCAGACTTCTACCCTGCCTACCTTCGCAGTGACCCGGCCTGGTTCCCTAAGCCCCGCCCCTGCCGGTGCTGTGCCGACACCCGCCCCCGGCCCCCCTGCCTTGCCGCCGCTTCCGGCTAGTGCGGGCTGGGCCTCTGATGGCGCCCCTTCTCTCCGCAGCGCCGGCATCGGCCGTACGGGCACCATCATTGTCATCGACATGCTCATGGAGAGCGTCTCCACCAAGGGTGAGGGGGCCTGTGGGCGAGGCGGGGCAGACGGCGGAGCGGCCCCCGGGTCCACCACCTCTGCCCAGGGCCTGACGTCCAGCCGCCCTCCCTGCCAGGCCTGGACTGTGACATCGACATCCAGAAGACGATCCAGATGGTACGGGCCCAGCGCTCGGGCATGGTGCAGACGGAGGCGCAGTACAAGTTCATCTACGTGGCCATCGCCCAGTTCATCGAAACCACCAAGAAGAAGCTGGAGGTCATGCAGGTGCGGGCAGAGCATGGCCTGGAGGGGCCGAGGGGGGCAGTGGGCATTGCCCGGTGCTGCTGGGACCACTGGCCTCCCACCACATTTCTTCCCACAGTCCCAGAAGGGCTGGGAGTCGGAGTACGGGAACATTACCTACCCCCCAGCCATGAAGAATGCCCATGCCAAGGCCGCCCGCACCTCCTCCAAGTGAGTGGCCCCACCTCCCACCTCCCAGCGTCTGCCCCTTTCTCTTCCCCAGCCCGACCCGTCCTTTCCAGGGAGGTTCGGGTTAAAGTTCAAGCTTGGTTCTTACAACCTGTGTTCACAAGTGTCTCCTGAGTGCCCTCCACGTGGGGCCTGTGCTAGGCACTGATGTGTGAGATGGAGCCTCTGCCCCCAAAGGAGCTTCTAGTCTAGTATAAGGACACTGTCAGGACTGGTCTCCTTGCTCTCCTGGCCTCAGTTTGCTCACCTGTGAGATGGGGGTGGCCCCGAGGGCTGTGTCCTCGGGAGACCCCTGCCCTGTGTCCTGACTGCCCGCCCCCGCCTGCCGCGCCTGCAGACACAAGGAGGACGTCTATGAGAACGTGCACGGTAAGAACAAGAAGGACGAGAAGGTGAAGAAGCAGCGGTCGGCGGACAAGGAGAAGAGCAAGGGTTCCCTGAAGAGGAAGTGAGCTGGGCCCGTCCTGGGGTGGCCATGGTACGGCCCCTCCCTGGCCTGCCCTCAGGGGCCCCCAGGCTCGGTGCTCTCCCTGGGATGGACGGGACGGCTGCGGCCTCACCCTGTCTTCGCAACCCAACCAGACCTGTGTCTTGTCCCCCCTCCAGGTCCAACCCCCTCTTAGCCCTTCCTTCCCTGTCTCTGCAGCCTCAGCCCCGTCCCTGCAGAGGCCTCCAGTGGAAGACCCAGAGCCTGGCCCCCATTCCATTGTAATTTAAATGGCCATGGCCATGTCCCCACCTCCCTCTCCCAGCCCCTGTATATAGCCCAGCAAGGCCCTTGGCAGGGCCGGGCCCTTCTCTTGTAAATAAAGCCTCTAGGTCACCGTGTGTGGGTCTCTAACTCTGTGTGCCTGGGCGGGACGGGGAGGCGGGCAGGGAGTGCTACATGTGGACACAGAAAGCTGGGCCTTCACAGTCTGACACACGAGTGTGAGTGTGGGTCAGGTTCCGCCGTCTCGTCCCTTTAAAGTGGAGGATGATCCTGCAAGGGTGGTCGTGAAGATCACTGAGATCAGGGATGATGAAATTCGTTACACTCTCGCTGTGTGTCAGGCGCTGTTGAAAAGACTAAAAGTGGTTATTGAACCGAGGTACCTGTATCATTCCTATTTTACAGTGGGAGAAACTGACACAGAGAGATTAAATAACTTGCTCAAGGCCACAGGACTGTTGAGCAGTGAAGCTAAGATTTTATTTAACTCAGGCCCTCCGGCCTCAGAGCCTGCATTCCTGGAGACGCAGCCAGGGTCACCCCGAGGGGGACATAACCACATTCTCCGGCCCGGACTTCTACATCCGGGAGCTAAGAAGATGGATAACAGCGGCCAGTTAACACAGGCCCAGGGCCCAGGGCCAACCTCCCTCCCCCGGGCACCTGGTGTGTGCCACGCTCCTCCCTTTCTGGGGCTACTAAGAGCCCTTAGGCCCTTGGTCAGATTTTCAGTTTTATTTTTGTCCGCTCTTCCTTCCCCTGGGCCCACAGTGGACGACAGCGATGATTCCTTCTTTGCGTTAAGGCTTTATGTTGGTTATAATGCTAGTCTCCTGGGGAGTTGAGCCTGAGAGAGTCTGACTCGGGAAGGCCCGGCTCCCTGCTGCTGGGCCGGCTGAGGCTGGGTGGTCATTCACTCAGCATACACTTTGTGTATTGAGCGTCCCTGTGTCCCAGGCACTGGAGCAGTGCTGGGGCATGATGGTGAGCCCGACAATTCCTGTCCTGGTGGGAAGGCAGACCCAGAAACAGTCCACAAACATAGAATAAGTACAAACAAGAATTAAGAAGGACGCAAACAAAGGTGTGGGGGTGTTAGGGAGCGAGAAGGCAGAGCTGGGATCGGGCTACACAGCTCAGCTCCCAGGAGCTATCGCCCTCCAGGGGGTGCGTGGGTGGAGCATCACCTGTGGGCCTCAGGGCCCCTCTCCCAGCAACGCCCTTTCTATCCCAGCTTGAGCCACACAAAAGAAAGGCGGGTCCCATCCCCTCTCACCGCCCTCGGGCTGACTGCCCGGCGGCTAGGACTTGGACTCTCCAGGGCTGTGAGGTGGGTCCAGGGGCAGCTCTGCCCGGCGGGGCGCCCGGCCCCTCTGGAGAGCAGAGCCAGGGCTGCAGGAGAGCAGCTCAGAACCTGAATCGGCCGGGTCAGTGCCGACGCTCCTGGCCAGCTTGGGACTCTTGGCGGGAGGGGCGGGCACCCCAATACTAAGGGTGAGGACAGAGAGGCGCCCCTGGGGGACCCGCCTGCCCTCCACACAGGTGGGCACCGGGCAGGGGCACAACCCAGTCCCTGCTGAGCTGAGCCCTCTCTGCCCTCAGGCTCTCGGGCAGGGGCCTGGGGGAAGGGGCTAGCCGGTGGTGGGAGTGGCCGTGGGGCGAGGCCAAGGAGGAAGGCGAAGGGGGCGAAGACAACCCGTCCCTCTGTCCCTCCAACACCAGGCTCCCTGGTCTGGGCCCCGGGGCAGAGGAGAGACCACGGCCGAGGGTCCGAGGGTCGGGGCCTGCCGGGGTGACCAGGCCTCAGAGGAGGCGCCTGCGGCTGGCGCTGGGAGGGAAGGGGTTAAGGCAGCGGGGGGGTGCAGCCTATGGCTGGAGGACACACCTGTGCGCAGGGGCGGCGGGCGGGGCCCAGGTAGGGGCCTGCGCTGCCCGGCAGGCGAGAAGGAAGGAGGAAGAGTGGAGGCCAGGGCGGCTTCTAGGCCTTGAATCCCGAGCCTCGATTCCTCCTCCTCTCCACGGCCCTCGCTCCCTGGGGGGCAGGCGGCCTGGTGGCAGGGGAAGGCCGGCGGGAGAGGGGTCCATTGACCCGGCCTCAGTGGATCAGCAACCCGGGATGGGCCTGGTGACGGCTGCCGGGCTCACCCGGAAGTGTCCCCGGGGACACGGGCGGTGGGGGAGGGGAGCCAGGGCTCCGCAGCTCCACCGGGCGCCTGGGCGAGGACTGCCGGCCCGTCCGGGCGGTGGGGTGGGGGCCCCCGTCTTACCCAGCAGTGTTTGGGTGCTGGTTGAGAGTCTCTAATACTGCCGGGTAATGATGGAGGCCCCTGCCCCGTGCCAGCGACGCCCACCGCCCCGGGCCCCCAGCACCCAGCTGGCCGTGACGCCCACTCCCGAGCCTCCCCCAGCCCTGGAGGCCCCTTCCTCTTGAGCAGAGGGTGCTGAGAAAGAGGTGGCCCTCGGTTGGCTGTTGGCTGGTTGCCCACGGAAGGGACACAATGGCCCCAGCCCCTCCCCCAACCCAGTGTGATTTGTCATCTGGAGGACCCAGAACCCACAGCTTGACCCTGAGCTGGGGATTGGCTCGCAGACTTTCAATAGACCTCAGCTGGCCTGCGGCCAGGGTCCTTGGAGCGACCGGCCGGCTTCAGCCCGGACGCCTGTGGCCGGCTCTGGGTCCATCTTCCAGCACAGTGTTGGATGATCTAATGTTGAAGCTCCTAACACTGTCTGGTAAAGATGGCCCCCGGCCGGTGCCTTCGGCAATGACCTTCAGGGAGCCCTGAAGACCACGGAGGCCTCCAGACCAGCAACCTCTGACCTTTACCCTTGGGAAGGGGGGGGTTAAGTCTCTAGGAAAAGTAAACAATGGGAGGAGACAAAATGGCTGCCTCGGAGACACAGCGGGACTTGGGAACACGTTGGTTCTCTGGGCATCTCCATCCCCTTCCTGCGTCGGGAATGCGAAGGAAATAAAATGTGGATGGGACTTGGGCGGACTCGTTCTGCTCATTCACCTCTCACCTTGGGCTTCCAGTTCCTCAGGGCTGGGGCGGCCACATCTGCTTGGTCTCCCCGTCCCTTTCATGACAGTCAACCTGCAGAGCAGGGGACAGTTAATCTACTTTCTTCAAAGACCGAAGCAGCTGAAGGTGAACCCAGGCCCTCTGCCTTCTAACCCCACCACTAAGAATTCCAGGATTCCTACCTACACTTTCGCCCCGGCACGGCTGGGGTGGCATGTGGGCACAGCCAGCGGCCTCGTTTCTCTACCGCCCGACGACCCTCAGTGAGGGCGGCGCCGGGAAGGGAGGAGGCGCCTGTCCCGTTGGGGGCCCAGGGCTGTGGGAGTGAAGAGCCCACCTCCAGAGGTCGAGCCCTGACTGAGAGACTGAAGTGCGGGTAGCCTGCAGCAGGCGACACGGTCTGCCAGCCGTCTGAACACGTAAACCCCCTGATGAGCACAAGTGGCCTTCCCACAGCTGCAGGGAGCCCTGTTACCGAGGAAGCAGCTCCTGTTGGGGTCATGAGATTTTTGGTCTAGCTCAGCAAAGCCACAGCTGCTCCAGCCTTTAAAAAAGGAGATGTTGGTAAGCCAAGGGGTGATGCGGTTTAGGAGGGTGGGGTGGGGAGTGCAGCTGGCCTCGGACTCCAGGACTCGCAGTTCCCACCCTGGGTCCCGTTCTGGATCCGGCCCTGAGGGCTTCCAGGGTGAGAGCGGCAGGCGGCAGGCCCCGGCTCTCCCTACCTGCCCCGGCCGGTGTCCTCGCGCCCCCTGCTGGAAGAGACGAAGAAGGACCCAGGAGTGCTCGGTGTGAGCGTGCGCATGCGTGCCTCCCCAGCCCAGTTCAGACACCGGAGGCTTTGACTTCGGATTAAGTAATAAACATTTATTGAGAATCTCTGGGGTGGTGGTTGTTGCTTCTGACCACGAGGGAGGAACCAACCCTGCAGGAAATCACACAGTCCCAACACCTCTGGCCGACACAGGGAGGAAAGTCACTCCCCTGAAAATGGTCAGTCTTTGTTCACCCGAGAAGGGCTGGGAGGACAGATGCAGAGGGACCATCACTTGACGGTGGGGGCGGGGTAGGGCCCCAAGCTGGCTCCTCAAAAACCGGGGAAGGAAAAGATCCACTTCCTCCCTGAGGGTGGAGTTCTTGTTCAGCAGTTCATTTCTTACCCTTGATGAGGCTGTCACTGTGGAAATGAGACAGACGGTGACATTATTAGGGGGGGACGTAGCTGTGAGAGGCAGAGCACCTCGGTCCACTCCCTCCTCAACTACCCTCCTCCCTGAATGTGTGGGTGGGGGGGTGAGAAAGGTGATGTGGTGGGGAAAAGGCAGGACCCCACAGAACCAAGGATGCACCATCAACTTACCTTCCCCTGTGGACGCCAGGTCACCAGATGAACAGGGAACACAGAACAAGAGAAAGGTACATGTGACTTGACAGTTTCGTGCCCCACCCAACTCTAAACCCTCCTCCGCTCCCAAGAGAAAAAGACAAGCACGTTGGAAGCCGGGAATCTCAGGCTCTGGGAAGAAGACTTGCTCCCTGGCCTCTGCCATTTCTCACCCCTGCTTTCCCAGCATCCTTCCATGCCCCAGAGCAGCTCCCGAGGAAGAACAGCCAGTATCATCTTTTACCACTTTTCACTTAAAACTTTACAATTAAAGTGCTTTTTACGTGAATAATCCCATTGGATCGCATAAAATCAACCCTGTGAGATTCAAGTTAGGAACTGTCAACCACCCACTTTTCTAACTGGTTCAGAGACATGGTGTTTTCAAGGGTCACACGAGTCAGGCTCCAGGGCCCAGGCGGCCAGACTCCGGCCCTTGTTCTGTGTCAGCACCCCACCTGAAGGCCATGCCTCTCACCGGGTGAAACTTTCATCCTGTAGGTTCAGCACAAGGTTGTCAGCAGTGAGATAGACACGATTCTGTGATGTGGCGATCTACAGGGCAGAAAGTAAGGTGGGTGTTTGTACCAAGCAAAAAAGACCTTGATTCCTACCCTTGCAATTCAGGAACCACTGGTGGAACACACGTGTGGGTTACGAAAAGGGAAGTGGTGATGTGAGAGCCACGGTTTCTGCGCTCACACAAGGATCCAGAGCAGCGAGCAACTGTGATGCATTAGGTCCACAAGAGGCATGAACAAAAGGTCAGGGGCGCCCAGGGGACACCATTTTTGATGGGAGAAGGAGTGTCAGAGAAGACAGTTTGAATAGAAATCCGAACACGCAAGACCCTAATTCCCTCATTTCAATGTGTAGAAACACCTTCCCCCCTCAAGGCGGCCTTGAGCTCACACTCACCGTCTTGGAGATGTTCTGGGCTGCCCGAATCTTGCGCAGCTTGATGTAGCCTGGGTTCTTGCCCAGAGCTTCTCCCAGGTGAGCAGGGTAGGGTTAAGGGTTCACACAAGGCCAGATCTCAGCTGGGGCGGCACCCTAGGACTCGGCTCACTCAGCCGTCCTCTGGGCTGTCAGATCCAAGGTTGCGCTCAGGTGGCTCGTGCCCAGCCCTACTTTGCCCCTACCTGTAGGCCTCCCCGCAGACCGCTGCCGGGAACAGGAGGCAGCAGCACAGATGGAGGCAAGGCCAGCAGTGCTATTGATCTGCCTTACAGTGAGGAGCCAGGCCTCCGCTGCCCCACTAAGACTTCAGATCCCGCCCGGCACCCCAAGCCCCCAGGGGTCAGAGAGCACGGTTCGCATTCGCCTTAGTGTCATCAGCCAGCCCACAGGGCCGGACGGGAGCAGAGTGTCCCGGAGGCTGGGCTGAGAGCCCTGCAGCAGGATATCATCTTGGCGGCCTCAGCCTCGCCCTCGGCCTGCACGATCTTCTGCCGCTGTTCCTGCTTCGCTTTTTCCACCAAGAACTGGGCCCGCTGGGCCTCCTGCTGGGCTGTAGCGGGCGAGAGCCGGGGTCACAGATGCAAGGTGTCAGGAACCCCATCCCTCCTCCTGCTTCCTCAGAAACCCTTGCCTGACTCCTCTTGCGACTCACCCACTTGTTTAGCTTCTACAGCAGCTGTGTATTCTCGGCTAAAGCTTAGCTCAGTGATGGCTACGTCATCCAGTATGAGGCTGAAGTCCTTGGCCCTCTCTGTCAGCTCCCGTCGGATCAACAAGGACACCTGGGGGCCGGGGGGAGGAGAGAGGGGCGTTGAGGGGACTGGAGAACGGAAAGGAAGGCGTGCTTCTGTGATCGTCAGAATCCCGGATCTCCGGAGAACTGCAGAAAGTGCGCTAACCCCTTCTTAGTTCCTCGTTAGGCCAGTTGAGCTGGGAAGGACTTGGGTCACGCTGACTCCTCCATGCTGTACCAACCCTACACGCACGCCTGGACCACTTTTCTCCCACGCAGCCCGACACTAACTGCTATTGAGCTCCAATCTTGGCTCTCCTTGTTTCCCACGGTGGCCACCTGCACAGCTTTTTGGGGGCAACGGACCTCGGGTCACTACCCTTTCCTAACACCCAGTGCGCTGGGCCTAGGAGGGAAATGCTGATGCTACGCAGATGGTGATGGGAGCCAGAGCCAGACCTGGGCCCGCTGGGTGATCAGCTGGGAGGCGTTGAACTTGGCCACCACGCTCTTGAGCACCTCGTTGACAATGGATGGCAACAC
Source organism: Neophocaena asiaeorientalis asiaeorientalis (assembly GCF_003031525.2). Taxonomy (NCBI): domain Eukaryota; kingdom Metazoa; phylum Chordata; class Mammalia; order Artiodactyla; family Phocoenidae; genus Neophocaena; species Neophocaena asiaeorientalis. Next base: position 6,267,054 of record NW_020176571.1, read on the forward strand.
GCGCTCCTCGTAATCCAGCCCCAGGCGCTGGTACATGCTGGGAAGCTCCGCGGCGTTGGGTCTGGACAGCACCCGCAGGGAGATGTTCACCATCTGCAGGTCTAAGCGGGAGGTTAGCAGTGGCTGGGCAAGGCCACGGGGGCCTCAGCTGGCTTCCTAGCAAAGCCTGCCTCCCCAAGCATTTTCTCCTCTGGCTTCTCTCTTTACCCAGGGCAGTGCCCTGTGGTCCGGAACTGCCCTGCGGGCAGGAGAGTGATTTGGCACAGACCAAATGCGTCCTTGTCCACTGTCAAGTCTTCTCTACCCACAACCCTCCTCCAGTAAAGCTGACCTTTCTTTTCGCTACTCTACTTTAGGCTCTGTTACGCTGTACCATAATCCTGAACTAGACTGTAAGGACTTGAGAACAGAGATGGTGTTTTGTGAATCCTTGATTTCTTAGGGCCTAGGGTTTCGGGAATATTAAGCAACCTGCACTAAAAATCGTGCAAAACAGTACGTTACAGGTGAGCTACTTGCCTCATTGTGAATGTGAATGTGTGTGTGTGTGTGTCTAAGGGTTGGTCTGGGGAATCTCAAAGGCACAGCTTCTGTGAATGGTCTAGGAGGGAACAGGTGCACCAGAGAAAAGTGCAGCCAAGTTTCCCCAGGACAGAGCGTACCAGGAGATTAATGAGTCAAAGAATTAAAAGAAAGGTTTTAAAACAAAGGTTTGTTCTAGGCAGTGACTAAGACAAACAATGCTCTCACCGAGTTCACGTTAGGGGGGAGGAACAGTTGAAAAATGTACAAACACACAGCGTGTCCAGAATGTACTGCTTGAACTCCAGAAGCAGGTACCTTTATTTTAGCTTGTTTGCAAAGGTGGAAACGAAGGCCCAAGAGATCTGACACTCCCATCTTGCCTAGTCTCTGGCCAGGCTCCCTTGTTTACTGCCAGTGGCACCCCAGTGCCCAGACCTACCTTTGGAGCCTGTGGGGGAGGAAATTTTTCGGGGTCTGGCGCGAATGTCATAGATGATGGGGTACTGGAACCAGGGGATCCTGGAGGGGAGGGAACAGGGACAGGGATTAGGAGACTACCGTTTCCCTAGTTTTGTCCGGTTTTCCTTCACCACGTGTTTCTTGGCCTGCTCCTCCTCTTAATGACCACGGTCAAAATGAAATTCTCTTTTCCCTCCGGAGAACAACAGTATGTGCTCTTGAAGATGTGGCCAGCACGCACTGTTCTGGGAGGTGGGGTGAGGAGGGTAAAGAGCGGCGCGGAATCCCGCTGAAAGTCCTCCCACAGCCATAGGTGGGTCGGCGTTCAAGAGTGAAGGGTCAGGGTCAGGGTCAGTCCGCTCTGCCCGCCATTACCTGAAGTGAAGGCCCTCGGCCAGAATGGTGTCCTGCTGCACGCCTCCGATCCGATTAAAGAAAATGGCTCTGTGCCCTCCTTCCACTGCAGGGAGAGGAGTAGGGGTCAGCCCAGGCCGGGCTCAGAGTACGTGCCAGCCGCTGGTGGGGCGGGGTGAGGGGCTGGGTGAGCGCGGGGACCTGGCGGGGCTGGGCAGGGGTCCGGGAAGGGTCGGGCGGAGTCCGGAGGGCAGGCTGAGGTTGCTCACCGGTGAACACCGACTCGCGGACGCCGTAGGCCACGGCGCCGGCCCCCAGCAGCAGCTTCAGCGCCGTGCCCATGCCCCGGGGCCCGGAAGGCAGCCGTCCCGCTAAGTCCTTCAAGTTCTGGGCCATGTTCGGTCCTGAGGCCGGCGGCACCAGTGGTCCGAAGGGGGTGCCGGCCCGCCTCTACAGCTCTCCAGTTTACGGATCGCACTCTCCACACGAGGGTCCGGCCCCAGGTGCTCGCGGGAGAAAGGGCACCGGAAGTGCGTTCCGTTCTAAACTCTCCCCCCAGCCTACAGCGGACCCGAGCTTGCGGCACAGGAAGCACGCCTCTGGAAGTTCCCTCCCCTTTCTGGAACCCTGCTCCCAGAGCGGCTTCGGGAGCATCTGCAGCCAGCCGTCGCCATTTCCGAGAGCCCACTTTCAAAATGGCAGACGGAAGGAAGCTTGCAATTGGGGCGAGAGCGAGGCCCTAGTTTAAGGACGTTACACAATTTCCGGTGCGGTTGCAAGATGGCAGCGCCCGGTGGTGGATTACAACCTCGTGAGCGGCGCGCCGCGGAGCAGGAAGAGGACTGGGATGCTGCGACGCCCAAGCGGCCCCGACTCGGGGTGGGAAGCAAGATCGGAGGCCGTAGGCTCATTGTGGTGCTGGAAGGGGCCAGTCTGGAGACAGTCAAGGTAGTTTCGGACTAGGGGGTGAAGAGCTAGTAGATCGATAGGATGGGACCAGGTTGGGTGAGGGTGATGGGCTCAAAGTGGATGGAGAAAGCGGAGACAGGTGAAACATGCTTTGGAGAAAGAGTGGCCTAATCGACTGTCTCTTTCTTTAACACGGGTCGGCAGTGCTCGTTTTCTTTGCCCTTGAATCCCATTGCAGCCGTCACATACTTGCTTCCGATTGATTTACTAGGATTCTATGGTAACCCTAACCCCATCCCCAACCCCAGAGTCGTCTAAGGGGAAGGGGTTTCGTCCATCGCGTCGTCCCGCTTCATCCCAAGACAAGCTTACTAGGTAGAGGAGAAAGGTAGTTACTGCAGCTCAGTCTTCCCACCCTTTTATTTGTAAGGACTTAATGTTTTAATACGTTGAAAGGTGTCTGTCACTCTTCTTTATAGTATTGTACATTTCAAAACACTGCCTGGACCAGATTATCATTAATACTTTCACATCTTTATTTTTACTTATCATTTGGCTCTTCTCCCGAACAAATCCGGCAGTTCCCCGGATTTTAGTCTTGGCTCTTACACTTATTTCAAGTGTGTGATTTTGAGAAAACAAGTTTGTCCTTAGTTTGTAAAGCGGGGGTTAATACTTTGCAGGGGGATTGTAATGAAAGTGCTTTAAAAGTAGTACATTGCCATAGTAGGGCTTCCCTGGTGGCGCAGTGGTTGGGAGTCCGCCTGCCGATGCAGGGGACGCGGGTTCGTGCCCCGGTGTGGGAGGATCCCACGTGCCGCGGAGCGGCTGGGCCCGTGAGCCACGGCCGCTGAGCCTGCGCGTCCGGAGCCTGTTGCTCCGCAACGGGAGAGGCCACGACAGTGAGAGGCCCGCGTACCGCAAAAAAAAAAAAAAAAAAAAAAAAAAAAAGTAGTACATTGCCATAGTAATCTGAGTGCAATTCATTTCCAGCTTTTCTTCCTCAACCACTATGGCACTTTATTAAGCTTGCAGTTTAGAAAACTTTTTTCTTTTTTTAAATGATCAGCTAATCAGGTTTCCTTTCATTTTCTTCTATAATTGATACTTCTAACCTAATTATAGGTTCATATATTCATCTCCCACTTCATTGCTGCTGTCTTCCCAGGCTATTAATTCTGAGCATCACTTAACCACTTCATTTCTTCATATCTGTGGGGATGACAGTAGTACCTATTTTACTGGGCTGTTGGAAGGATTAAAGGAGACTTGGAAATAGTTGTTATTATTATTCTTGATTCAGGTTACTTATTAGGAAGTTGAAAAGGTTGTGGGCAAATTAAAGTTCCTAGAGCATGCTCTGGCATAAATTAGGCCAGTTGTCATTAATGGTACTCCAAGGGTGATGGACTCCATAGCTGGTTGAAATCTTCCATACTGTTAGCTTTTGTCTTCCTTGTGCTGATACCTCTTGCTTCTGCAAGCCTCATCTGAGCCTGCACTCTCCATTTATTCTTTTTCAATTTTTAAAAATTGTTTATTTTTTATTAGAGTGTAATTGCTTTACAACGTGTTAGTTTCTGCTGTACAATGAAGTGAATCAGCTATATGTATACGTGTATCCCCTCCTTTTAAAAAATTAATTAATTAATTTGGTTTTGCTGGGTCTTAGTTGGGGCAGGCGGGCTCCTTAGTTGCGGCTCCAGGGCTCCTTAGTTGTGGCTCGCTGGCTCCTTAGTTGTGGCATGTGAACTCTTAGTTGCAGCATGCATATGGGATCTAGTTCCCTGACCAGGGATCGAAACTGGGCCCCCTGTGTTGGGAGCACAGGGTCTTATCCACTGCACCACCAGGGAAGTCCCTCCATTTATTCTTTGTACTCCAGCCTCACTGCCCTTCTTTAAGCTCTTTGAAAGCACTACGTTCTCTTATACCTTAAGGTCATTGCAGATAATGTTGTTTAACTGCAAGCACCCTTTACTCGACTTTTTGCTTTATTAATTCCTACTTAATGTTTATTCATTTAACAATTATTGAGCCTATTAGGCTACTCATTCTTCAGTTATTAGGTTAAATGTTACTTTCCCATAGAAATGACTCCCTTCAAGGTATAAATCAGGTCCTCATAATTCTTTAGTGAACCGTTTAGTTTTCCTTTGTAATGTTTATCACAATTCGCGTTAAATACTCATGTGCTTGTTTAGCTTGTCTCTTCCACTAGAAGGCTATAATGAGGACAGAGAATAAGGTTTTAAAAATTCTTGTATCTCCAGTGCTTATTACAGAATACACATGGTATTCATTCTCTGATTATTCTAATTAGTGGTTTTCAAGCTTATTAACCACAGCCCACAGTAAAAAAAATTACATCGTGAGCCAGTATGCGCACTCAATTATATGAAGCCGAAAGTTCCATAAGCCTTTACTTACCATGACTATACTTGAAGTACTCTGATGTTTTCTATTCTGTTCCATTAAGAGAACGAAAACCCTGGTTATAACTTACTAATGGGTCAAAACTAGATTCTTCTATTCAAGAGGTTCTTTTTCTTCTATAACTAAGAGTGTCCCATGGACTTAGTTCTTGGTCCTTTGCTTTACTCTCTGTGACATTCTTGTTATTTCAGTTACTCAGTTAATTTCAAAATCTATGTGCCTCTTCCCCCAAACTTTTTGGAGTTATATCTCAAGATGTTGCCGGACATACAAATGTTGTGTTGATACATAAAAACTTGGCCTTTTCGAAACCTGTGTTTGTACTTACTGGTATGTTTTTATTAATTTATTTTTTTAAAGTCTTTTAATAGAGTACTTGGAAAGCTACATTTTTTAAAAAATAAATTTATTTATTTATCTTTGGCTGTATTGTGTCTTCGTTTCTGTGCGAGGGCTTTCTCCAGTTGCAGCGAGCGGGGGCCACTCTTCATCGCGGTGCACGAGCCTCTCACTGTCGCGGCCTCTTGTTGCGGAGCACAGGCTCCAGACCCACAGGCTCAGTAGTTGTGGCTCACGGGCCCAGTTGGTCCGCGGCATGTGGGATCCTCCCAGACCAGGGCTCGAACCTGTGTCGCCTGCATTAGCAGGAGGATTCTCAACCACTGCGCCACCAGGGAAGCCCTACTGGTATGTTTTTAAACTTTTTATTGACCACCCTATAATGCTCCTCAGAGCTCTGATTTGCAGTTGTTTCTTTTAGCGGTTGCTCACATGTCTTAAAATTGGAACCACCCCTCTTTGTTTTACTTATGAGAACGTTCCTTGATTAAACTACCTCTTGCCTCATTAGAATTTTCACATTTCTTCCTGCTCTGATTTGCAGCTCTTTGTGCATGTTTGTTATAAGCAACCTGAGGGTAGTGACCGCATATGTTTTGCCCAGTGTCTACATAATGCTTTTGTGATAAACAAGCATTCGGTCTTGCTCATTAACCTCACTTCTGCCTGGTTCCAGAATCCCTCACTGGCTTTGCCTAATACCCATAGGTTTTAAAATTAAATCCAGTTTAGGGACTTCCCCGGTGGCACAGTGGTTAAGAATCCGCCTGCCAATGCAGAGGACACGGGATCGAGCCCTGGTCCGGGAAGATCCCATGTGCCACGGAGCAACTAAGCCCGTGCGCCACAACTACTGAGCCTGCGCTCCAGAGCCCGCGAGCCACAACTACTGAAGCCCGCGCGCCTAGAGCCTACGCTCTGCAACGAGAAGCCACCGCAATGAGAAGCCGGCGCACTGCAATGAAGAGCAGCCCCCGCTCGCTGCAACTAGAGAAAGCCTGTGCGCAGCAACAAAGACCCAGCGCAGCCAAAAATAAACAAATAAATTAAAAAAAATTCAATCCAGTTTAGATCCTGTGGAATCACAGGCTGCACTCTTCCTCCCTTTTCCCTCCAAGACCATTTATGGGATGGGGTGGCGGGGGGAGGACGTGGCCACACAGTAATCCCCTGGACGGTTTCCAGGGCCGCACACCGTGTGTCTGATTTAGTAGGTCTGGAGTGGACCTGAGAATGTGACTGTCTAACAGGTTTCCAGATGTTGCTGGTTGGGGACCACCTCTGAGAACCGCTGTTCCAGGTAAAAGCAGCTTATGTTGCTCTTGACCTTGTTCCGTTCGTCAGGTGGGGAAGACGTATGAGCTGCTCAACTGTGACAAGCACAAGTCCGTGCTCTTGAAGAACGGACGGGACCCTGGGGAAGTGAGGCCAGACATAGCTCACCAGGTAAGTCCAGGGACAGGGCTCAGGCCCCCGTGCCTCTGTACGGAAGGTAAGGCAGATGCGTGCGACTTCTCTTCAGTCTTAACCGGGCCTTGGTCTCCGCCTCCCTCAGAGTTTACTGATGCTGATGGACAGTCCCCTGAACCGGGCTGGCTTGCTGCAGGTTTATATCCACACACAGAAGAATGTGCTGATTGAAGTGAACCCCCAGACTCGAATTCCCAGAACCTTTGACCGCTTCTGTGGCCTCATGGGTGAGAGAGAAGGCTTAGGACTTAAACTTGGCAGTAGTGATGAAGGGAGAGGCAAAGGGATAAATTAAGTGTGGAATTTTTAAGTGGGGGAGGGGCACACGTGGCTGATTCCAGAACAGGGGGTCTGCGCTTTCTTCCCACGCACAGTGGGTACAGCCCGCGTGGGTTCCTGGCTGAGGAGCAGGGAGGGGGCCTGTCACCACACAACCAGTGATGTGCTCGACAGCTGCTTGGTCATGACGTTTCAGTCGTGTAGACACGCAGGGCATGTGGAGCTCACCTCACCTGAGGTTTTTCCTGGTTAAATTACTGGGCATAAGAGGCAGGCTCTCTGGCTAGCTCTGAACTCTTTTTTCTGCCCTAGTTCAGCTTTTACACAAACTCAGCGTTCGAGCAGCTGATGGCCCCCAGAAGCTCTTGAAGGTGAGGTGTTGACAGCTACTAGTTGGAGGTAGTGCTCTGGGAATGTGTCTGGGGCTGATTTTTCTGTTTTTCTTTAGGTGATTAAGAATCCAGTGTCACATCACTTCCCAGTTGGGTGTATGAAAATCGGCACTTCTTTTTCCGCCCCGGTCGTCGGCGATGTGCGGGAGCTGGTGCCCAGTGGCGACCCTGTTGTCTTTGTGGTGGGGGCCTTTGCCCACGGCAGGGTAAGGCCTGGGCTCAGCTCTGAGATTCTTCCCGGAGCTGAAGCTCAGGACAGAATCCCAGGAGCACTTAGTGTTTTGATGATCCTTGTCCTTATAAGTTGGGGACAGATGAAGCTTCCATTTCCTGCCCCCAGGGCGCATCCTTTGAGGAATGCTGGCATATGTGGCATGGTCAAAGCCAGGGCCGTCTCCGTCCTTTGCTCACACTGGTATTAAACAGCACTGGGAAATGGTAGTTTTCCTGCCCTAGACAAGGGCTGAACCTGTGACGGAGTGACAGAGCCGGCTGACTGACTGCTCTCTCCCCAGCTGGATGTGGAGTACACAGAGAAGATGGTGTCCATCAGCAACTACCCCCTCTCTGCTGCCCTCACCTGTGCAAAGCTCACCACAGCCTTTGAAGAAGCGTGGGGCGTCATCTGACAGAAGCACCCTGCCCTGACACAGAGACTGTGGACATTGCTTCCCCGCCCCGGTGCTCAGCTGACCGCCGCAGACCCCCTTCCTGCACCGAGACCGGGGTTCGCGCGGGTCCAGGCTGTGCACCTGCTATTGTTTATCTTATAAACATTGTTCTTGCAAACCTAGTTGTCCTGTGGGGATTCCTAAGCTCAGCAGCCGCTGATGGTGTGACCTGGCGTAACCCCTCAGACCTCAGGAAGACACGTGAGGTTACAGTGTTTGCAGTTTGGCCCTGGGCTTCGCGGGTGGGCTCTGTGCCCTAAAGGAGGGAGCCCTGATTATTTCAGCCATGGCAGATGTGGAGGGCTGTGTCTGAAAGAAGGCAGTCAGGAGCGCTAGAAGTGAAAAACAACACACTGAAGTGACTTTATCTGGTACAATCCTAGGTAGAAAAGTGGAGCAGGTGGGGCTGTGCCCCTCCCCTCCCCCCATGGGGGGGCGGAGGTAGCGGCACATATACAATCATGATAAATTGGCAGAAGAAAACCACAACAGATTCCTGGCTAGAGGGGGAGAGATAAGGCAACGTGCATGGGGGAGCCCAGAGGGGAGACAACGGGCCCCTCTACTCCTCCCGCGAGAGTCTCCCCTTTGGCCCCAGATGGAGGTGTGGCCGGCAGCAGAGGCACAGCTGGGGGAGCCCCGTCTTCCCGCACCCTGGCTTCTGGTTCTCTGTGCTCTGGGACGAAGGAGTGCTGTGGAAAGGGAGGCGAGTCGTTTCTGCACCAGTCCTGCTCTGGGCCACCTGCAAGGGGAGAAGGCGGGCAGGCAGGTCGGTCTCGCCCTCCTAGTCCCCGGTCTGCAGCCCTTCCAGCTCCCTCCGGGCGCGCCTCAGGGTAGTCAGTGCCCCATGCTGTGCTTCCTGGAAGGCAGGCCCCGTGAGGAAAACAGCTGGAGGGATCTTACCAGGGAAATAGATTATTCCATTTTCTTTAACTTCTCTTTCCTCGGCACCACTGCTTTGCGAACATAAGGCAATGTGAATAGTAGACTCAAGAAGAAGACGTGGCCAAGGAAATAGACGGATTTATACACCTGTGGAGGGATACAGGCCACCGCGGTAGACAGAGGGCCTGGACTCAGTCCCACTGCCTGAGGTTTCAGTGGCTCCCTCCCCTCCTGGCAGGCAGGCCCTCGTGTACCTTCAGCCACTTGTCCCACGTGAAGAGGCAGAAGGCAGTCATCGAGTAACCCATGAAGAGCCAGTGGATGGTCTGCTGCACCAGGTAGTACAGGGGCTGCAGGACCCTGATGGAGGCCAGGCTGCTCAGGGCTGGGCTGTCTTGAATCAGGCTGGCAGCCTGTGGAGGAAGGGGAGAGGGCTCAGCGCCTTACCCCTTCTCAGGCCCCTTTCATCCACCACCCTTAAGGTTTACCTGTCTTTCCACAATAACAATGAGGAATTCCATCTGAAAGCAGACCAGGTACCCTGAGTGGAGGCCGTGCCAGAGGGACAAGAATAGCAATGAGAGGCCCTGGGATAGTTGTTTATTTCCAAGGAACTTGAGTCGTTTGAAGAAGTAACTAGAGAGAAGGGTGAGAAAGGATGAGACTCAGATCCATCCTGCCTCTGGGTTCTTGGAGCCCTTAGGGGTGCAGGGGTGGCGGCTGCTCCCACAGGGCCCCCTGGGGGAGGGGAGGCAGTGCCCTCCGATCACTTTATTTATTTATGGCTGCACTGGGTCTTCGTTGCTCCGCACGGGCTTTCTCTAGTTGTGGCGAGCGGGGGCCACTCTTCCTTGCGGTGCGCGAGCTTCTCATTGCAGTGGCTTGTTGCGGAGCATGGGCTCTAGGTGCGCGGGCTTAGTTGCTCTACGGCATGTGGGATCTTCCCGGACCAGGGCTGGAACCCGTGTCCCCTGCACTGGCAGGCGGATTCTTAACCACTGCGCCACCAGGGAAGCCCCTCCGATCACTTTAGAATGAAAGGCAGTGAAGCTGACGAGTCCCGGTTTAGACAGAAAATAGACGTAAGGCTCAGCTGGGGCCCCGCCTGGTACAACGGGTAACGACGGAGGGCCTGCCAGCCGCCTGGTGCTGAGGCTGCAGCGGTGAGCGGGGCAGGCCCTGCACCCACACTGCTGACAGCGCCCCCACTCGTGGGACTGAGGAAGTGTTTGTGAACATAAGGCCGGCAGCAGAAGTGGGGTGAAAACCCAGCACTTAAGGCCATGTATGCCTTGTTTCTGTCTTTCAAAAATGATAGGGATGGGACTTCCCTGTGGTACAGTGGTTAAGAATCCGCCTGCCAATGCAGGGGACATGGGTTCCAGCCCTGGTCCGGGAAGATCCCACATGCTGCTGAGCAACTAGGCCCATGCGCCACAACTACTGAGCCTGAGCTCTACAGCCCGTGAGCCACAACTATTGAGCCCAGGTGTCACAGCTACCAAAGCCCGCGCGCCTAGTGCCTGTGCTCCGCAACAGGAGAAGCCACCGCAGTGAGAAGCCCGCGCACCACAACGAAGAGTAGCCCCCGCTCGCCACAACTGAAGAAAGCCCGCGCGCAGCAACGAAGACCCAACGCAGCCAAAAAAAAAAAAAGGGATGGTTTGGGGGGGTTGGGTTGGGGACAAAAGTGGGTGTGGCTGGGGGTGTGAGAGTGACTGACGGGGGGGCCCCCGAAGTGGGGAAAGCTGGAGGAAGTGACGTGCGACCTCCCCGGCTGGGCGCTTACCGGGCCACCCAGGCGTTGGTGTTGATGTTGAAAGAGGCGATGGTGCCCGTGAAGCGGGGGTCTGTCTCAAAGAGCCACACCTTCATGTTGGCGCAGGTGTCCCACTTGGCCCTCCCGAGCTCGTCAAGGCCGTGGAAGCCCAGCCCCGTCAGGATGCACACGCCTTCCTGAGGGAGCCACGGCGTAAGCGACCCCGCAGCTCTGCGCCGCGCCCAGCCTGCAGCTCGTCTCGCTGCGCCCCTGGGCCCTCTCTCCTTACCGTGACCAGCCAACAGGCTACGTATTTGTACAGCACAACCTTGCCCCAGACCAGCATGTACAGGCAGCGGAACCAGATGCTGCGGTTCTTGACAGGAGAGAAGGCATGAGCATTAGGGACACCGCCAGGCCAGGAGGGGCCCCCGTGCTCCCCGTTCTCACACGTGTGGCTGACTACTACCCTGTGTCGCCCCGACGGTCTGCCTAACTGCTCTGCAACAGGCCAAGGGGACCCAGCAGGGAGCCCCCTCGGAGAGGCCCTCAGACAGTACTGTCCTCAACTCCTTTCCTACAGAGCCGGGCACCTGGGACACTAGTGCTGGGGGACTTTCACATCCACGTTCGACGTCAGCTGAAGGAGACCAACCTCCCCAGAGCCGGGACGGAGCCTGAGCCAGCACTCCCCCTCCCTGGGTCCTGAGCTCCTAGAGCCCTGGTCTGCCTGGGCCAGAGGGGGCTCGAGCCGCCTGGCTGTAAGAGGGCGAGCTCAAGCTGCTGGGGGAAGGTCAGGGGTGCTGAAGTGCACCTGACACAGCCCTGTGCCCGCGAAGGTCGTTCAGTGCTGGCTGATGAACGGGTCCCGGCCCGGCTGGCATTGACACCAACTCTCAGATCTAGAGCAAAACCAACACGCGTTTGTAGGTGGCGTTACCCACTTCTCGGCTATCTACGGGCTCCTGGCCTGGCCACTGTCTATCTCTGGCGCAGTCGCACTGCTGCCGTTCAGGAAGCACTCACTTCGTAGTCGTCAGTGAGGAGATAGTCTTCTGTGATGTGCTGGCTGAGCAGGGTGTAGCCCACTAGGTAGACAAGGCCCAGACTCAGGCGCTTGAGAGCAGGTACGGCGCTGGAAAGGAACAAGCAGGGTCACCACGGGCGGAGGCCCCTCCCTTCGCCCTCCGACCTTCACAAGGGAGCAGCTAGCAAGAGCGAGCGCAGCCTTAGGGCCGGACATAAGGATGGAGCGTGCAGACCCTGCGAGGTCTG